>NC_065591.1:124659316-125026191 GCF_024542745.1 Macaca thibetana thibetana | reverse complement strand
TAATCGGAATCAGTCGGGGTGGGTGGAGCAGGTATCGGAATGAGGTAGGGTGGAGCAAGGAATGAATCTGGGTGGAGCAGGTAATAGGAATGAGTCGGGATGGAGCAGGCAATAGGAATGAGTCGGGATGGAGCAGGCAATAGGAATGAGTCGGGGTGGAGCAGGTAATCGGAATGAGTCAGAATGCAGCAGGTAATCGGAATGAGTCAGGATGGAGCAGGTAATCGGAATGAGTCAGGATGGAGCAAGTAATTGGAATGAGGTAGGGTGGAGCAAGTAATCGGAATCAGTCGGGATGGAGCAGGTAATCGGAATGAATCTGGGTGGAGCAGGTAATCGGAATGAGTCAGGGTGGAGCAGGTAATCGGAATGAGTCAAGGTGGAGCAGGTAATCGGAATGAATCTGGGTGGAGCAGGTAATCGGAATGAATCTGGGTGGAGCAGGTAATCGGAATGAATCTGGGTGGAGCAGGTAATGGAATGAGTTAGGGTGGAGCAGGTAATCAGAATGAGTCAGAATGCAGCAGGTAATTGGAATGAGTCAGGATGGAGCAGGTAATCGGAATGAATCTGGGTGGAGCAGGTAATTGGAATGAGTCAGGGTGGAGCAGGTAATCGGAATGAATCTGGGTGTAGCAGGTAATCGGAATGAATCTGGGTGGAGCAGGTAATCGGAATGAATCTGGGTGGAGCAGGTAATCGGAATGAGGTAGGGTGGAGCAGGTAATCGGAATGAATCCGGGTGGAGCAGGTAATCGGAATGAGTCAGGGTGGAGCAGGTAATTGGAATGAGCTAGGGTGGAGCAGGTAATTGGAACGAGTTGGGGTGGAGCAGGTAATTGGAATGAGTTGGGGTGGAGCAGGTAATCGGAATGAGTTATGATGGAGCAGGTAATTGGAATGAGTTATGATGGAGCAGGTAATTGGAATGAGTCAGAGTGGAGCAGGTAAACGGAATGAATCTGGGTGGAGCAGGTAATTGGAATGAGTCAGGATGGAGCAGGTAATTGGAATGAGTCAGGATGGAGCAGGCAGTCGGAATGAGTCAGGATGGAGCAGGCAATCGGAATGAATCTGGGTGGAGCAGGTAATTGGAATGAGTCGGGGTGGAGCAGGTAATCGGAATGAGTCAGGGTGGAGCAGGTAATTGGAATGAGTCAGGGTGGAGCAGGCAATAGGAATGAGTCGGGATGGAGCAGGTAATAGGAATGAGTCGGGATGGAGCAGGTAATCGGAATGAGTCAGGATGGAGCAGGTAATCGGAATGAGTCAGGATGGAGCAGGTAATTGGAATGAGGTAGGGTGGAGCAAGTAATGGGAATCAGTCGGGGTGGAGCAGATAATCGGAATGAGTCGGGATGGAGCAGGTAATCAGAATGAATCTGGGTGGAGCAGGTAATGGGAATGAGTCAGGGTGGAGCAGGTAATTGGAATGAGTCAAGGTGGAGCAGGCAATAGGAATGAGTCGGGATGGAGCAGGTAATCGGAATGAGTCAGGGTGGAGCAGGCAATCGGAATGAGTCGGGGTGGAGCAGGCAATCGGAATGAATCGGGGTGGAGCAGGCAATTGGAATGAGTCGGGGTGGAGCAGGCAATCGGAATGAATTGGGGTGGAGCAGGTAATGGAATGAGTTAGGGTGGAGCAGGTAATCAGAATGAGTCAGAATGCAGCAGGTAATTGGAATGAGTCAGGATGGAGCAGGTAATCGGAATGAATCTGGGTGGAGCAGGTAATTGGAATGAGTCAGGGTGGAGCAGGTAATCGGAATGAATCTGGGTGGAGCAGGTAATCGGAATGAATCTGGGTGGAGCAGGTAATGGAATGAGTTAGGGTGGAGCAGGTAATCAGAATGAGTCAGAATGCAGCAGGTAATTGGAATGAGTCAGGATGGAGCAGGTAATCGGAATGAATCTGGGTGGAGCAGGTAATTGGAATGAGTCAGGGTGGAGCAGGTAATCGGAATGAATCTGGGTGGAGCAGGTAATTGGAATGAGTCAGGGTGGAGCAGGTAATCGGAATGAATCTGGGTGGAGCAGGTAATCGGAATGAATCTGGGTGGAGCAGGTAATTGGAATGAGGTAGGGTGGAGCCGGTAATCAGAATGAATCCGGGTGGAGCAGGTAATCGGAATGAGTCGGGGTGGAGCAGGTAATTGGAATGAGTCGGGGTGCAGCAGGTAATTGGAACGAGTTGGGGTGGAGCAGGTAATTGGAACGAGTTGGGGTGGAGCAGGTAATTGGAACGAGTTGGGGTGGAGCAGGTAATCGGAACGAGTTGGGGTGGAGCAGGTAACTGGAATGAGTCAGGATGGAGCAGGTAACTGGAATGAGTCAGGATGGAGCAGGTAATTGGAATGAGTCAGAGTGGAGCAGGTAATTGGAATGAGTCAGGATGGAGCAGGTAATCGGAATGAGTCAGGATGGAGCAGGCAGTCGGAATGAATCTGGGTGGAGCAGGTAATTGGATGAATCTGGGTGGAGCAGGTAATCGGAATGAGTCAGGATGGGGCAGGTAATTGGAATGAATCTGGGTGGAGCAGGTAATTGGAATGAGCTAGGGTGGAGCAGGTAATTGGAATGAGCTAGGGTGGAGCAGGTAATCAGAATGAATCTGGGTGGAGCAGGTAATCGGAATGAGTCAGGATGGAGCAGGTAATTGGAATGAATCAGGTGGAGCAGGTAATCGAAAAAGGTTGCTTTATGAGGAAGTTGTTTAAAAGTAGAAGGCAAAGAATTGAACATACTGACATACCGATTCTTTGAAAAGAAATTTAGAACTCATACCTAACACCCCAATAACCCTTCCCTCAAATCTTGATGAGTATCTCTTCTGAGTGTTCCCTTAGGTCCCTGAACTTCTCTTATTGTAGCCCTGGGCTGTCTGTGTCTGTGGGCCTGAGTAACTCTACCATCTGCAAGGACAGGGACCACTCTGTCTTGCTCACCACAGCATCTCTGCCATTGCAGACCAATGCCTGGCACATAGCAGGCCATCTGCACCTCCTTGCTGAATAAGTGAATGAATGAATGAGTGGTGAATAGTGGAGATAGCAGCCGAAGCTTGAGCTCACCTTTCTAGCACATCCCACAACCTTAGAGCAGACTGCTGTGGGGAAGCAAGGACTCCTGTGTTACAGGAGTCACAGGAGGAATTCGGGTGGCCACGCAGTCCAATATGCTTGGGGAAGATTGGAGTGAGTTAGAGAAATGGACCTGGCGGCCTTTGGAACCCCGTCTGGCTCAAACCTTCTTTGATTTGATGACTCCGAGAACTATCCCTTGCCCTCCGCCTGGGCCGTTCCTCACGCCGGCCGAAACGCTGCCGTGGCCCAGGTGTGACCCAGATGCTGACGCAGGATTCTTCAATCTCACAGGTGCTGCTCTTTATAGCTTTTAATCTAGTAATGCAGTGCCAGTGTGTCCTTTTCATTAATCACTCCTTTCACCACAGCCGCTTGTAGAGGGAGGCTGGGGGAGCAACAGAGAAGAGGATGGAGAGTCTGATGTCTTAAGCAGCATGTCAGAGTCAGAAGCGGTAAGAGCAGCGAGCAGCGCAGACCAGCTGGGGCTTGGGTGGACACCGGGAATGACACAGTCATGCACGCATGGTGGTGGAGGGATATTTTTGTGGAAAGCAGTGCAGGTTCAAAACCTACGATTTCAACTACTTTACCACCACCTTCCATACTCCCTACCTCGCTCCTCTCAAAGGCAGTAAAACCCCACTCAGCTCTCTTTGCTGGAGTAGTGCTCTACATCCAGAGTTCAGAGTGCTTCTGCACCTAAACCCTACCTTCGCCGTTCTCTTGATGCGGGTGAGGGAAGCTATCAGAGTACCCCCTTTACAAGACGAGACACTGAGGCACTGGGCAGTTATATGGCTTGACCGTGACTGGCTCTGTTCTGATAAGTCAAAGGGTGAAGAGAGAAAGCTTAAGAACCTGTGCTGATGTTGGACGTGCGGTTGGAGATGGGGACAGGATGGGGGACTAGAGTTGGTAAAAGAGTCTTAGAGTCTCACCATTTTTTTTGATTTCCTGCTCAGTGCTTAGAGCCCATTTGCTTTTGTTTTCCAGGAATATTTTTAGTTTCCTTCTAGAAAGTTATTTGTGGTTCCCCCATGAGTAAAACCTCACAGGGCAGTTCTGTCTGCAACCCGTTCATGCTGGAAACCGTAGTGCGTTCAGTGAGCAATTTTCTTTCCTCTTTCCACTCACTCTGAGTTTTTTCTTCTTGCAATGCGTGCAAAGGCCCTTTCATCTGGACCAGCCCCCACCTGCAACAGCCCCCCAGCATGCATTTCCCTCTCCCTCAGTCCCTTTCTTTCCTCCTCCCTCTGGACAACAGACAGTAAGAAATGTAGCAAAGGGTGGAAACATGCAGAGATACAAGCTCATGAAAAGGAGCACATGGAAGGTAATAAATTAAATGCCACCCAGCAAGGATAGGGAGCCTGAGTGTGGAGAGATGCAGGGAGTAAAATGCGGATTAAACAAAGCAGAGCACTAGAGCAAGGGGTGGGAGGGAGTGAGCCTGCAGCCAGGCTTCTGGGGATAAAGGCTGAGCGTGCTGGGGAAGTCACTTTGCCCTCCTGACGGGTCCTCTGTACCAAGCTGGCCATTCTCCGAGGGCTGCCGCAGCGCTTTCTCTTCGGCCGGAGCCCTCACTCACGGAGGTGGAGAGGATTTGATTAATTAGGGGAGCTCTCTTTCACACAGACAGCCAGCTGCTGATGAGGGCCAAGCTCTTTAAGGGTGAGGACGCCCGGTGTCCAGGGCTGGCCTGCCCTCCCCGCCCCCCCGCCCTCCCCGCCCTCCCCTCCCCTACCCACAGACCTCAGGCTCAGGTGCCTACAAATGCGGTCATTCATGCAGCTGCTTTTCCCCAGTCCTGGTGCAAAACTCCATTTCTTTCTTTCCTGGGGTAATTGTATAAGCCCTGGAAATGAGACTTTTTGGATGGATGAAATGGTGCTGTATTTGTTGGAAAACAGGGTGTGATGATTGAGGTCGGATTAAGTGGGCAGAGGGTGGGATCTTTCTGCCCTGGGGCCTTTGACAAGTATTTCTTGTAAGCTGTCAAGTGTGAGAGAAGGGCGAGAGATCAGGCTGGGGGCGGGGAAGGGTGGCTCCTCTCACTCAGCCTCCTCCGGTGTCCCCTCTGACCTCACTGGGCACAGAAGCACCCTCAGCTGTCCAGCCCCTTCATGCCCCTTCTTAACAGCTCTGCTCCATGGACAGGCTGGGGACTTCAGGGCTTCCCCTTTTCAGGACAAATGCATCATCTGGGGTGCTTAGCAGGGGGCTCCCCACATTGCTCAGCTTATTAAAAGAAAGCTTTGCCTTCAAGTGGCACAGGTAATGAAGCATTGCGGGGTGCCTGCCGGCTCTAATAAGACGGAATGAACTGAGGGGGAGAATTAACCTGGTAGGATTAGTTCACTCTGCAGCAAGATGCTTGGAATCGCCTCTTAGACCCCGTGCCAAGAATCTTAAACACACTCCTTTCTCAGAAGGGGCACTGGCTGGGGAGGAGGGCACTGGGCTGAGCTAGACAAGACAGGCAGGGCTGCAGGCAGGGGCTGAGCTCTCTGCCAGGGAGTGGCCAGTTTTCTTCCCAGGCCGTGGCTGAGCGTGCTGGGCTGCACCGTAACTCCACAGATCTGTCTGTTCAACCCACATGGATGGTCCAGGCTGCACCAGGGTTGATGGGGAGGGGAGAAGGCAGCGAACCCTTTCATGGCCATGCTGTACTTGGTGGTACAAAGGTGGCATGGGTCTGGGACAGATGCCCATGTTTGAAATTGCAGACTTTGGGCTTGCCAATTCAGGTCACAGGAAGAGATGGAAAGAATAGAAAGAACACAAAGCCACAAAACAAAAGGCATCGGCATTCAAGATTCAGCTGCGAGCCTACTCCCGGCCAGGCCTGTGCTGGGTGCTGTGGTGGAGCCATGAATATGGCACGTCCACTGCCTTGAGAGGCTCCCACGCTGCAGGAGAGATGAGTGTGCAACCAATGGCAGCGCTAGTCAGGTGGCCAACGACGGACACCTGTGCAGGAGGAATCAGCGACTTCTGCCTGGCTAAGGGGTAGGAAAGGGCTTGGGGGGTCTTTGCAACAGAAGCAGCCTTTTTACTTTCTTTATCCAGCATAGGCCTCTCTGCCAAACCATCGGGGGTCTCAGAGACCTGGTGGTTCTCTAGCTTTGGGACTCCTTCAGGTGTGTGTTAAGATACGCATGACCTGCCTGGCCCTGAGACCGAATAAGGGAAAATGTTTGCGGGCCTGAGAATCTGTGTTCGGACAAGCATCCCAGGGGATTACGGCAATCAGCAAAACTCAAGGCAGACAGAAGGAAACCAATCTCTCTTTTCATAGAGGAGGGAAGTTAGGCTGAAAGATGGGTCATGCAGTGGCTTATTCAAGACAAGTGGCTGGAAAGTGCGGTGCTGGGACCTGAGGTCAGTGTTGCTCATTGCCAAATTCAGTGCTGTCTCCACTACGGAGGTCACACGGTCTGTCTCACACAGCAGGAAAGGCACTAAGAAACAAGCTGTGGGGCCACACAGCACATAGCATTCCATATTAGGGCAAGGTCTTGTGGGGCTCAGGAAGCATATACAGAAAGGGGGGAATTGCAAGTTTCCATTGCTTCCTGCTTGCTCTGTCTACCTATGTCCTTGTTAACCCCACCCGCTCCAGACGGCAGCTCACCTTATTCCCAGAAGGTCACGTTTTCTTACTGGGCAGCTAGCAAAATGCCAAACGGACTGATGGGTTTCTCAGACTCTAAATAGAGATGGCAGCATTTACGAGGGTGCAAAGTCTTACCACAGAAAGTTGCCAAAGTCTTGTTTCTGGAGACAATGCTGCACGATATCTGTGGAGCTGAGGGAGTGCGACTCTGGGGCACAATGGCTTTCCTGAAACAGCACCCAATGCCCTTTCAGTCCTGGGGTGATACCCTTTATAAAATCTTTTCCTTGTCAAGAAAGAGCCAATGTTGCTTGCAGGCATGTGGCCTTGGCTTACCAGCCATCCTGTATTCAGTGTGAGAAAGGAAATGTGTTTCCACAAAGCACACACCCGCCACATCCAAGCTGAGAAGCCTTCGCTGGTCTTCCAAGGCAAGTGCTTCCAATCTCAGGCTGGCTGCATCCCACCAGCTGCCTTCATGCCTCCTGGGTGCGTGGAGGGTACCAGTATCCTGTGTGTCAGGCCCCTGCACACCACCTTTTCCTCTGACTCCCACAGGGCTCTGGAAGGAGCAAAGGGAGGTGTTGCAGATCATATGTTTTATTTGACAGATGAGGGAAAGAGCTGAAAAAGATTAAGTGATTTTTGTACTCACATTCACTCAGTGGTCAATTTAAGACTCACACCCAGGTATCCCAGTTCTACAACCTCCTCTCTTTCCCTTCCTAAACTCCAATTAGGACAATTGGTCCAGGTTCCTTCATGCCTCTGAGACTTTTTGAATATTTCCCCTCTCTGGACTGCCTTACTTTTCTTCAACCTTCCAGATCCTTCCAAATGGAGCTCAAAACTCCTCTAAGAAGTCTTTCCCAATTTCTTTTAGCCTCAATCCTCTCTGAACCTGAACGACACTACTTAGTGCTTAATTATGTTCTGTCATATTGTTTGCTAATTGTTTGATATGTGCCATTTTTTCTCAGCCCAGCTAGTTTGTAAATTCTACGTGGATGGTCGCTTCATGATTCTTTGATGGTGCCCGGTCCAAGGATGCTAAGCACAGGGTTTAAAACTTTTTTGCTGAAAATCTGCATGGAGAATGCTAATGGCATTTCTCCTCCCAAGGGAATGAACAACAGCGACCCCATTTAGCATATCCCACTG
This sequence comes from Macaca thibetana thibetana, assembly GCF_024542745.1. Lineage (NCBI taxonomy): Eukaryota > Metazoa > Chordata > Mammalia > Primates > Cercopithecidae > Macaca > Macaca thibetana. The sequence goes on along the minus strand of NC_065591.1, from coordinate 125,018,331 downwards.
TGTTTGGTTTCTCCCTATGTTATTAGCGTAGAGACAGAAGCTCTCTGGCTAGGAAAAAGCATCCAGCTGTTCAGGGCAGCTGGAAGCCAAGTAAGGGTTATTTTGGGATGAGTTATTTCTTGCTTCTTAAGCCCTTTCAAATAATATTGTCTGGGATGGGGCTTCTTGCTGGAGAAGGCTTTCCTTACTTCCACAAACTAGAGGCAGATAAATTGCTACAGAAGAAAACCAGGGATGGGCTGAGAAGGGCGGGAAGTAAGACCCCTTAGTGTTGACGGCCAGATGTTTTTGGAGCTCCTGCTTCATCCTCCTCCTGCCTCTGTACAGCTGCTCCCAGGGCACAGGGACAGCTGAAGGCTTCGGAGACTGCAGCCCTTTTAAACTGGCTTTCATCCATCCGCCCCCTGTGCGGAGGCCTACTATTTACTTATTCGCAGCGAAGTTCCTGCCTTTGATGTCAGAATTTCAGTGGGGGCCTAGAAAAGAAACATATACATACATAAATGAGGTAATTGCAGGGTGATAATTGCTCTAGGGAACAGAACTCCTGGTGGGAAGAGTGGAGGGGAGGGTGTAGGTGGGAGCTGCTGTAGACTGGGTGGTCAGGGAAGCTGCTTGGAGATTAAAATGAAATGGAGGGAAAAGCCATCCAGGTAGAGAGCTGGGAAAGTGCAGGCTGGCCCCGGTGGCAGATGCTGGAGGAACATGCCTAGGAATGGACGGAGGCCAAAGGGAGGAGAGCCCAGTGAGCCAGGGAGCCTGTAGGAGCGTCTGAGGAGGGCACTGGAAGCAATTGCAACCTTTGGAGAGTGGTTTACACTGGAGGAGTGCTGGCAGCAGACAGTGAAGAGCAGGGAGGATGGGGGATGGATTCAAAAGCTAGAGTCAGGGTGCATGTTGAAGGCAGAGTAGCCAGGTCCATGGTGGAGCAAGTCTGGGGGCTGTGGGGAAGAGGAATCTCATGTTTCTAGCTTTGATTGAGGAATACTGGGCAATAAATCAGTTGTGTGTGTGTGTATGTGTATGTAATTCAAGAGTTCTAGTCTGGGCCGGGCGCGGTGGCTCAAGCCTGTAATCCCAGCACTTTGGGAGGCCGAGACAGGCGGATCACGAGGTCAGGAGATCGAGACCATCCTGGCTAACACGGTGAAACCCCGTCTCTACTAAAAAATACAAAAAACTAGCCGGGCGAGGTGGCGGGCGCCTGTAGTCCCAGCTACTCGGGAGGCTGAGCCAGGAGAATGGCGTGAACCCGGGGGTGGAGCTTGCAGTGAGCTGAGATCCGGCCACTGCACTCCAGCCTAGGCAACAGAGCGAGACTCCGTCTCAAAAAAAAAAAAAATAAATAAATAAAGAGTTCTAGTCTGGATGTATTGATACGACATATAATAATGGCTATAAATTACTTATTCAGCCACAACTTATTGTGTACCTAGTATGTGCCAGGCACTGCTCTAGGCACTGGGAATACAGCAGGAGACAAAACAGACCTCCTCTTTTTCACGGAGCACACATTCTAGAAGACACAGGCAACAGACGAGACGAATGTAGAGAGTGCTAGGAGGAGAGCAGTGCCTTGGAGAAAGATGAGACAGCGAAGGGAAATATGAAGAGAGTTGAAGTTTTGTCTAGGATGTCCAGAGAAGTCATCACTCGATGATGACATGTAGGCAAAGGCTTAAGAGGGCTGAGCGATGTTGGAGGAAATCCCTGCAGACAGGAGAAACATCAAGTGCCTGGGCTTGAAGACAAGAGGATACCTGCAGTGGCCCAGGGGCAGGGAGGTGTCCAGTGTGACTGAGGCGGAAGGAGTGAGGCTGAGAGCAGGGAGGTCACAACAGGGAGGGCGTGGTAGGTCAGAGAAGGCCTCATACTGCTGCTTGGTTGAGTTGGGAACTCAGTGGAGTATTTCAAGCAGAGAACTGAAACCATCTGCTCTGATAAACACGCAAAGAACAGACTGTAGAGACAAGGGCAGGGCAGGAAGCAGGATGAGCGGTTTTGGATGGATCCTGGGAGCTTGGACTAGCGCATTGGTGGTGGTGGAGTTGAGAAGGGGTTAGGGTCTCCATGTGTGTTAAAGGGATGATGACTGCATTTGCTAATGGACTGGGTGTGGGGATGTGGAAAAGAGAAATGTCAAGGGTAACACTACTGTTTTTAGCTTTGCAATTGAAAGGATGAAGTTGCATTAAAGATATTGGGAAGAAAGAGGGAAGGACAGGGTAGGGGTACAGTGAGAGCGCGGCTTTGAGCATACTAGGTTTTGGGCGTGCATTCGCCATTCTTTGGGAATGTTTGGCAACAGGGTGATAGGAGTTGAGTTTGGAGCAAAGGCCTGGGCTAGAGATACAAATCTGGGAGTCATTAGCATAAGAGTGATGTTAAAAGCCAGAGACTGGATGACCCGACACAGACAGTCAGAATACAGAGGGAAGAGGTCTAAAATCTGAGCCTGGGCCCTCTAGTGCTTGAAGGCCAGGCGAGATGGAACCACAGGTGGCTGTGTGAGCCTGTAAGTCATGCTAAGAAAGTCTTGAAGCAGGAAAACATGATCAATGCTCAAAAATATTGTGGATCACTAAGAAAACGAGAACCAAAAATTGACATTGACTTTAGCCATGTGTGTGACATCTGTGACCTTTATTAGGGCCGTGTCAGTGACGATGTGGGCGGGAAAGCCAAAGCAGATTTCAAGAGTGTACGGGAAGAGATGCGTCTAAGACAATAGGTGTAGACATGGTGTCAAGGAACTTTAAGGAAAGAAAGAAATGGGAGATTGCTATAGGAGAAAGTGAGTGACAGTTTTCTTGATAGAAAAAAACCACAGTCTGTGTGTGTGTTGATGGGAAAGATCCAGTAGAGTGAGAAAAATTGATGTTGCAAGAGGAAGGCAGGAAAATTGCTAGAGCATTGTCCTTGAGAAGATGAGGACGAATGGGTCTAGCGGACAAGTGGAAGAGCAGGCCTCGGACAGGAGCACCGTCACTCACAGCAAGGGAGGAGAAGGAGGCGATCTATGTACCAGTTGATGGAAGGTAGGTAGAGGTGGTCGGAGTCTGTGGATATTCTTCTCGTGTTGTTTCAGTTTCCTCAATCATAGAAAGACGGTTATCAGCTGAGAGTGAGGATTCGTGGGCAGGTGTTCCACATGAAGGATGAGATAGCATGTCCTCGCCGTCTAGCAGAGCAGCCGAGTGAGTGTGCAAGAGCACTTACGTGTGAATGCTGGACAGCACCACGGGACCCCTGAGTCGATTGCTTATGAATTAAAAAATAACCAGCATGGGTGTGTTCTTTTTGTAAACATGTTCACTTGTGCATGTGCAAGCTGGTTAGACTAAAGCAGATTGTGATTTAGCTGCGTGCAGGAAAGTCTGCGGCAGCAGAGGGCGAGGACAGGCATGCTGAGGTTAAGGGTGAGGGGTGCGACCTAATGACTGGCAGGGAATGCAAGCCGGGGAAGTTGGAGACTCAAAGGGCAGGGGTAGATTGTGGAATCTGCACTGAAGCTGGGGAGGGGAGAGGGGCAGGGAGCATGGTACTGGGGTTGGCTCCTTGAGGAGATGGACTTGAAATACAGAAGGTGTTGTTCAGAATCTGGGATGTTTGAAGTCATGCTTACAGGGAGACAGCAGTTCTTGGCAATGACAGGATTGAGGTATGACCCTGAGAGTGACTGGATAAATTCGGAAGAGGGAGAAGTCCCTTGGAAGAATGGAAGCCAGGGCATGGCATTTGAAACATGATGATTGGTATAATAAATCACCAAAGTAGGAAAAAAAGTGTCAGGAAAAATAGTGTCAGGAGAAAGAGAGTCAGGAGCTGAACTCTTCAAGGTAAAAGGGGCCCTGGATAACTTGTGCCAAGGGTGGGAAGGGTGTGGTTTAGTCACTGACCGAAGATGCTAAGCACAGTACTCTCATGGGGGGGTGGGGAAGAGGGAGCAGCCATGAGGAGCAAGGACATGAGTCTCAGGTGGGCCTGGGGGCCGAGGGGGCCTGTTGAAGGAGGACTGCCCAGGAAACCAGTTTCCAGGAGAGAGCCCGGTTTCAGTCAGAGGCACAAGGTGGGGGGTGTGCATAGAAGAGGGTGGCAATACGGAGATCTTGCAAGAAGTGAAGATATGCGGGTCTTGCTGATGATCGGTCTTGAGTTCTAGAGGTAAGTGGCGGGGTGCTAGGAGATGGGGCGGAAGGAAGGTAAGATCAGAGGGTGAGGCAGAGAGCCTGTGGGTGTCAGAGTCTGGGTCTGGGGATGAAGCTGCTGGAGGTGGCTGGATATAAACAGGGAGATGGATAAAAACAGCAAACATCCTGTGAGCGTATTCTTTGTGCTAGTCATTTATGCATTAACTCATTTAATCGTCACAACTTTATGAGGTAGGCACTATGATTACTCTGTTTATGGATGCAGAAACAGAAGCACGGAGGTGAAAAACTCACCACGATCACACAGCTTTTTTGTACAGAGTGAGGATTTGAACCCAGGCAGAGAGATTCTCAAATCTTTGCCACGACTCCATTCTGCCTCTGTGCTTGCTGATGTGTGCACTGCCCCGATTAGTTATGTGGCCTCAGGAAAACTGGCGACCTTTCTGAGTTTCACTTTTGACATATGCAAAATATAGGTGATAATATCAGAATTAGTGATTCTGTGCCTGTTGCTCAGAGAGAAGGACACAAAACATGAGTGGGGGAGGTGAGACACAGGCACATGTTCCTTGAAGATGGAGGAGAGCTGCCACTTTCCTAGAGGCCCAGCATACTGTGGAATCACAGAAAGAAAAGCAGAACACAGAGCTCCAATTTCTTTTTCTGTATAACAGGATCAAGGTTTAGCCCTGTGGAGAATGTCAATCTCCCCAAATATATCTTTCGTTTTCCTTCCCTTCCCCTTCCCCTCCTCTTCCTTTCCCCTTCACTCCTCTTCCCTTCCCCTTCCCTTCCCCTTTCCTCCCCTTCCCTTCCCTTTCCCTTCCCCTTCCCTTCCCTTTCCCTTCCCCTTCCCCTCTCCTTTTCTTTCCCTTCCCTTTCCCCTTTCCTTCCCATTCCCTTCCCTTCCCTTCCCCTTCCCCTCCATTCCCCTTCCCTTTCCCTTCTATTCATTTCCCCTTCTTTTCCTTTTCCCTTCCCCTTCCTTTTTCTTTCCCTTTCCCTTCCCCTCCACTTCTCATTCCCTTCCCCTTTCTTTCCTTTCCCCTTCCTTTTTCCTTCCCTTTGCCTTCCCCTCCACTTTCCATTCCCTTCCCCTTCCCTTCCTCTTCCTTTTTCCTTCCTTTTCCCTTTCCCTCCACTTCCTATTCCCTTCCCATTCCCTTCCCCTTCCCTTTTCCTTCCCCTCCCCTTTCCCTTCCCTTCCCCTTCCCTTCCCCTCCACTTTCCCTTCCCCTCCACTTTCCCTTCCCTCATCTTCCCTTCCCCTTCCCTTCTCTTCCCCTTCCCTTCCTCTTCCTTTTTCCTTCCCTTTCCCTACCTCTTCCCTTCCCCTCCACTTCCCATTCCCCTCCACTTCCCATTCCCTTCCACTTCCCTTTCCCTTCCCTTCCCCCTTTTTTCCCTTCCCTTCTCTTTCCCTTTTCCTTCACTTCCCCTTTATTTTCCCTTCCTCTTCCCTTTTCTTCCCTTTCCTTTTCCTTTTTTCTCCTTTCCTTCCCCTTCCCCTTTTCCTCTCTTCCCTTCCCCTTCCCTTTCCCTTCCTTTCCCCTCCCCTTCCCCTCTACTTTTCCTTCCCTCTCCTTCCCTTTCCCTTCCCTTCTCTTCCTTTCCCTTCCCTTCTCTTCCCTTTTCCTTCCCTCTCCTTCCCTACCCTTCCCTTCCCTTTCCCTTTCCCCTTCCCCTTCCCCTTCCCCCCTTCCTCTCCCTCCCTCCCTTCCCTCCCCTTCCCTTCCCCTTCCCCTTCCCTCCCTTCCCTTCCCCTTCCCCTTCCCCTTCTCTTTCCCTTCCCACTCTTCTGCCCAGGGGTGGAATCTGCAGCCTTGACCTCCCAGGGTCAAGTGATCCTCCCATCTTAGCCTCCCAAGAAGCTGGGACTACAAGCATGTGCCACCATGACCAGTTAATGTTTTAATTATTTTCATAGAGATGGGATCTTGGTATATTGCCCAGGATGGTCTCAAACTCCTGGGCTTGAGTGATCCTCCTGCACTGACCTCCCAAAGTGTTGGGATTACAGGCATGAGTCATCACAGCCGTTTTCCCAGGCCCCCCTGTAAGGCAGTTTTCTAAAGAGTAGAAATGGAGAGAGCAGATTGTGGAGGGATAGAGTGGAAATTGCCTTTTCCGAGATGCTGCACCCTGGAGACTGAGAGGACACGACTTTGTAAACTGTAACTGGAGGTGTTCTTGCTGAAGAAATGCAGTGTGGTAGAGTGACATTGACATGGGAAGAAATGAGTGTCAGTTATGGGCTGTTTTTACCTTCTTCTGAAGATTAATTCTAGAGATTGATAATGTAGGAAGACAGCAGTTCCATTTAGAGAAGGAGACAGACAGGCAGGCTCTTCCAAGGTGCTTGTTCTAGTACTGAGTGCCAAGGTTGTGGTGGACTCAGATGGACCAAGTCACCTGCCAGCACTGGCAGTTGGAGAGGTGAGGTCCATCTGTCAGAGCACGTACCCTTGCCATGTGGATACACATCTCTTTATGCAAGCAGTGAGGGTCAGGGATGCATGCTTTGCAGAACAGTGATTACATGGCAAACCTGCCATTCGGACAAATAGGGTTAAAATGGACCCTGTCCAAAATGGCAGAGTCAAAATGAGTAGGTGGCCTCAGAGATCCCTAAGGTGCCTTGATGTTCTTTCTGAGATTCTCTTTCTAACCCCGAGGTAAATAAGGGCTCAGGGAGTAAACTGTTCTTTAAGTAATGATGCCTGAAGACTGATCACTGACCTGATGGCAAAGCAATCAGGCCATGGAAAGCAACTAGACCCCAGACGAGGAAATTCAAGATGTAAACATGTTGGGCTTTCTGACTGCCCATGCACACACCTCCACCCCCATTCCAAGAGAGTTCTCTGAGCCAATACCCCCTTGGATAGAGAAGACGGTGACATTTCACTATTCATTGTATGTGGAACAAGTGAAAGATAAGACAATGATTGTGGCGGGGGAATTTGCCGTAGGTCTGTTCGCCCGTTTCTCCCCAGCAGCTTGTAAGGGCACTATGAGAACCCAGGCTTAGCAGGCAGAGTTGTTCTCCACCCACCCCAAGAGGTGGCTGCGGGGGCAACAGACAGGCGGGAGGGGGAAGCAGGGACAGGAGGGTTCAGACAGAGTTTGCCTTGACATGACACTCCCCCAGAGCCAAGACCTGGGGGATGTTTCAGAGGTCCTGGTTTCCTATTGGACTGACAGACACATTTGCTGAGCTGAAGACATTTAAAGCTCCTGTCTCTTTTCTCCTCAGAGCTCCAGCGGGTTTTCTCGCTCTGCATACAACACGCATACTAATTGGAATCTCTCCCTGAGAAGAAGCCTTGTTCCTGACAGATCCTTTAAGAATAGCTGTAGGTTTTGAAAAAACCCAAGATGGCATTGCCTGTAATTATAAAGTAATTGGTGTAATTGAGAGCTCAGGGTCTCATGCAAATCATCCTCCCATTTCTAACTTTACATCAAGACTATTTTTATTTTTAAATGAAAAAAGAAATCACGTGCATGTGGGCATGGTACTTGTGCATCTCTGCCTGGGCCCCTATGTGTGCAAAATACTAGAGCAGAAGTGGTGGGATTGGCCTTGCATGGAAGAGAAAACCATTTCTGGTTCTTGTGTGTCTTATAGAAAATCCCCAGACTTCTCTCAGCCTTGGTTTTCTTCATCTGTGGAACAGGGAGTAACCTCATATTGTTGTGAGAATTAAAATAATACAGATGCACGAGCATTGTAAACTAGAAAGTGCATGCACAAACATGAGGACCTCCCCCTTGGAAACTTCTTTTCTGCTCTTTAGGAGTTGGAGCCTGGTACAGTGGGAAGAGCCATGCTCTGAAGCAAGAGACGAAGTTGCTCTTGCACTTAGAAACTGGATCCGTGACTCTAGTTGTTCTTTGGTGAGATCAGGTGGGGGGCTGATGGGGACACACATTGAAAAGTATTGCGTGCTGTTGAACTGCCTGTTTAGCCAGTGATCTGACCAGGTCTGTATTTTCTCTTCACCAAGATCCTTTGTGAGGAGTTGTGGTGGCTGCTATGATTTTACCTGATGCAGGTGAGGGTTAAATCTTCCAATACGAGACTCCCCACAACCCTGATCAGGACAGAGGTCGGTTTCTTACAGCTGCTCTAACAAATAACCACAGACTTGATGGCGAAAAACAGTAGAAGTTTATTCTCTCACAGCTCTGGAGGCCAGAAATTCAAAATCATTCAGGTAACACTCCCCTGCCTCTTCCAGCTTCCTTGGCCACATCGCTCTGATCCCTGCCTCTCTTCATATGGCCTCCTCCCTGTGTCTGCTATTTCCCTCCCTCCCTCTCTCTCCTTCCCTCTCCCTCCATATTTCTCATAAAGACACTTGTGATGGTATTTAGGCCCACCTCCCCCCTCCAGATAACCCAGGGTCTTTCTCTCATCTCAAGATTCCTAAGTACATCTTATCTGCAAAAAAACATTTCCCAAAACCCATGACATTTACAAGTTCCAGGGAATAGGAATTGGTCTATTTAGGGGACCATTATTCAGTTGACGACAAGAGTGAAGTCTCCCTGAATCCAGGCTGCCCAGGTGAGAGTCACAGCTCCACTGCTTTGTAACTTTGTGACCTTGGGAGAGCTTCTTCATCTCTTTGTGTCTCAGTTTCCTCATCTGTAAAATGAGGAAAATAATAATGCTGACCTAATGGGGTAGTTGTGAGGGTTAAATAATTTAGTATCTATAAAGAACTTAGAAAAGCTCTCAGCTCATAGTGAGTTCTCCCAAAATGTTCACTATTATTCTGTCTAGTTTTCCCTTAATACCTGGTTATAGGTTTGTCATGGTTTCATCTAAGCCCTTCTAGAACTTAATTATATTTGCCCTGCACAAACTTTTGGTGTAAATTACTTTTCATTTGCTCAAAAATTACTGTTTTATGTTTCAAGAGGTATCACTGGAAAGATGTCCCGTATTCCTGGAGACTCACGTTGTTAAGATGAGAAATACTGCCCAGAGCCTCCTGCAGATCCAGTGCAACCCCTGTCAGCATCGCAATGAGGTTGCTTTTAGAAATGGATAAATATATCCTAAAATTCATATGGGCTCTCAAAGGCCTGTGAATAGTCAAAACAATCTTGAAAACACAGTCATAGTTGGAGGATTCACATTTCCTGATTTAGCAACTCACCACAATTCTGTTTGTACAGTTTGTTTTGATAAAATAATCAACACTGTGGCACTCGCATAAAGACACGGAACAATGTAATTGAACCGTGGGCCAAGAAATAACCTCACGTCTATGGTCAATTTTTTTTTTTTTTTGTAAAGGGTGACGAGAACATTTAAGGGGAAAAGAATAGTGTTTTCAACAAATGATGTTGGGAAAACCAGGTATCCACATGCAAAAGAATGAACTTGGACTCTTACCTTATACCATTTATAAAAATTAACTCATAACAGATTAAAGATCTAACTGTAAGAACTGAAACTATAAAACTTCCAGAAGAAAACAGGGAAAAGCTTCATAGCATTGGATCCAGCAATTCTTGGATATGACAGCAAAAGCACAGGCAACAAAAGAAAAAAGAGGTAAACTTGGTTTCACAAAAATTAAGAAAGACTCTTTTGTGTTTCAAAGGACACCATTAAGAGAGAGAAAAGGCAACCCACAGAATGGCAGAAAATATTTGCCAATCATAAATCTGATAAAGGATTAACATCCAGAATATATAAAAAATTTCTGTAACTCAAAAGTGAAAAAGCATCCATGTTACAAAATGGGCGAACAACTTGCACAGACTTTATCCTAAGAAGATACACAGATGGCCAATAAGCACATGAAAAGATGCTCAGCCTCACTAGTCATTGGGGAAATGCCATTTAAAGCCAAAATGAGATCCCACTTCACTCCCATTAAGATGGCTACCATTAACAACCACAAAAACAAAAGAAAAACAATGGAAAAACAAATATTGGCCAGGATGTGGGGAAACTGGAATCCTTGTATGTTTCTGGTGGAGATGTCAAATGGTTCAGCCCCTGTGGATAGCAGTATGGCAGTTCTTCAAAAAATTAAACATGAATATGAAATTATTTAATAGGTGAGGAGTTTCAGTTTAGGGGTGTTGAATTATACTGGAGATGGTGGTGGTAATGGTTACATAACAATATAAATGTACTTAATGCCATTGAATTATACACTTAAAAATGGTTAAAATAATAAAATTTGTGTTATGTGTTTTTACCACAATTAGAAAACAAATAGTGCTTAAGTCTCCTTTTTTCCCCTATGGATCTGTGAGACCATACAGTGGACCTGAGGGGACATCCTGGTGCAACACACACCACAGATCACATAGGAGCTCCCCAGCCTGCATCCCAGTCTTTTCCGGTGAGGAAATGAGGACTTACAAGGTCTTGGTTGGGAAGAGATGATGACCCAGCTGTTTTTTTCTTTAAATAAAGGTTGTTTTTATTAAATTATTATGTAATCATTTTTTAAAAATTAATTGATTGAATTGGCAAGAACTGATTGTGTACATTTATGGGGTCAGGAGGAGATTGTAGGGCTGAGGACAGGGCTGTGCCCTGGAAGAGGTTATAAAGATGAGGCGGTAAATGATGTGCCTGTGATGGGAAAGCGCTGGGGGAGACCCTGCAGAGCTAAGGGCTCTGAAACACCATCTGCATTCTGCCACCCTGAGCTCTCACAAGGCAGTCAAGATGCCATTGATGTCTCTTATACGTTCTGGGCATGGTACAAGGGGGAAGATGAATTTCTTCAAGGAGCTTACAGGCTTGTCTGGGAGATGAGGCATAAATATCTAAATGAAGGAAACAATAGCTCAAGACAACAAAAGCTAAACTGGTATGAAGAACCGTTGAGTCAATTGAAGAGACGCTCATTGCTCAGGATGCTCACAGCAGGCTTGCTCACTCGAGGGTGGGTGGCTGTAGAAGACAGGATTGCCTGGTGGTCACTGAGGTCTGTGGTGTGGAGAGGCCTGGAGCTGGGCTCCTACTCAAGTGCTGCCCATTGTTGTTGACCTGGGGCCAGGTTTTTCTAACCTCCTAGGCCTCTGTGTTCTAACCTGTAAAATGAGGTACTGTTATTTCCTCCACATGAGTTGTTGTGAGAGTTAAGTATGAGTATGAGTGTGTAGAGTCCTTAGCACAATACCAGGCACATTTAGTACACACTCACTGTTAGTGCAGGGGAGGTGGTGTTGGAATTGGGTCTTGAAGGAGAAGAGGGAAAGGGGATGGATGAATGGCAATGAGGCGTAGGGAGCTGGGTATGTTTGAGGGCAGAAGTAATGAGAGTGTCTGGAGTAAAGGCTTTTTTTTCTCTCAGTTTTCCTTTTCCCCAAAGAGAAGACTAGACTTCTGTTGTGCCAGCCACCAGGCTGATGAGGAAATGTGAGCCTGGCTCTGAGGTGGGAGGAAGGCCTGGACTGTGGGAAGAGGCTCACTGCCTTTTCTGGGGTACTGTTCCCTTTTGGTCAATACTGTGGGTCACCCAGGACTAGAATCCTGAGCGTTTAGTCTTGACGCCAAGGTACAAACTGGCTACAGGAATCAGCATCCCACTTTCATGTGTAATATACCATTCTTGAAAAGTACTTTTCAATCATTTATTAGTTCATAAGAAATTTAATGAGAAGTGGGAAACATAATTTCTGCCTCATAGAATGAGATGAGATTGTTTGCAGAATATTTATGATCTTCAAATGGTGCAATACATGCAATAATGTTACCTTGCAATAATGAACTTTTATTATTCAGTAGCTATCAGAGGTTACTCTATGAGAAAATGGTAAATGACTAAAACTTAATTTTAAAGGGAGGAAAATGAACCAATATTATCTCGTATGCCTTGTTTAGTTACTTTTGCATACATTTTCCTGAAATTGTTAGTGTCTTATGATTATCTGAACTTATCTTATTTTTCTAATTCAGATCCATTTAGGTAATTAATTGATCTGTGTAGTAAATGTCATAGACGAATACGAGTCTTCAGTTTTCTCAATGAAAACAGATTGAGCTGCTGGCTGAGTCTGTTTTCTGTTACTTAAAACAGAATACCTGAAACTGGGTAATTTAGAAAGAAATGGAACCTATGTCTCTAGTTCTGGAAGCTGAGTAGTCCTAGGTTGAGGGGCCACACCTGGCAAGAGCCTTCTTGCTATGGGGGACCTCTGTAGAGTCCTGAGGTGGCTCAGGGCATCACGTGGGGAGGGGGCTGAGCTAGCTCAGGACTCCTCCTCTTCTTACGAAGCTACCAGTTCCACTCCTATGATAATCCATTAATCCATGGATAGATTAATTCATTCATGAGGGCAGAACCCTTATGACTCAATCACCCCTTAAAGGCCCACCACTCAATACTGCCACATTGGGGATTCAATTTCAACATGAGGTTTGAAGGGAAAAAATACTTGAATCATAGCACCTGTTCAATGAGACTGGGAATTTGATTACCATTCTTCAGTAGTTTTTGTTTTGTTTTTTTCCTCCTAAGATTCCTTCCAAGATACAATTCTATGATGGTCTGCTTCTGGTCCATGAAGGGCCAAAGACCTTCCTAACCCTCATGGTTGATCAGGCACAGAAACCATGGTGTGGAGGTGCCTCCAAGGGAACCAGAGGGAGCACATCTCCAGCCCCTGCTCCATGCCCTTTTCCGCTGCTTTCTCTCTCTTTTATTCTTTGCTTCTCCAGCCTCCTTTCTAACACTTGTTTGCTCTCTTCCCTCCTGCTATGTCTCTAGCCCTTCAGAGATACCTGTGTCGTGCAGTGCATGCTGGCTTAGCCACACGCAGGGTGATAGAGGGGCTGGCCGCAGGCCTGGCATCTGCGTGGGTTCCTGGGCCTTCTCCCTCTATTTCCTTTGCTCCCAGATTCTCTGCTGCAGGCTGGGTTGCACCATCTATAGTCAAAGAAGCTCTCTAATGCCTCATTCATTGGTTACTCAACAGATATTTGAGTACCTACTGTGTGTCAGATGTATACCTACTATGTATAGGGACATGGCACTGAACGAAACAAGCTCCTGTGCTTACAGAGCTTCGCTTCTCATGAGGACACAGACAACAAACAAGTAAAGGGCTGGTGAATATATGGACTCTTCAATGCTTATGAGTACTTTAAGAAAAACTAAAGCAACGAGAGTGATAGCATGGCCGGAAAAGCCCTTTGTAGTGACTTCGACGTTTGAGCAGAGACCCGAATGCCATGAGGAAGATGGGCACACAGATCTCCGTGTGACAAGCATTGTAGACAGAGGGAGCAGGAGCTTCGAAGGCCTGAGGCCAGAGGCTGTTGGTGTGTTTGAGGAGCAGAGAATGTTCCAGATGGTCTGGAGAGGAGGGAGGAGAAGGAAATGCCAGATGATGTAGAAGCTTTTTGACTGACTGATGGTCTCTACCTTTTTGGCAGAGTTGAGCTGAAAGTTCATCTTTCTTTTAAGGGAGGCCCTTCAACTCATTTCTTTCCATCAGCATTTCAATATTTTTCTTGGAGTACAAGGAGTGTAGAGTAGATATCTGTTGCATTGCCACCTGATATGCATTGCCTGCTCTTTGACAACTGTATTCTGCTCCCCCTCCGTAGAGCTTACCTCTTCCCCCAACTGAGCCTGGGCATTCAGAGGGGCTAAGGATGCCACCAATGCCTTCTGCAATCACCACATCACATTCCCTTGGCAGTTAGACTGGAGGGGGAGCCACAGAGCCTGATCCAAGCCATGAGATACCGTGAGACTTTTGCTGGGCATACTGGAAAGCAGGTTTGCTTTTTCTCACCAATTCAATGCCATGAGAATGTGGGATGTGGAATAGGTGCAACCGTCTTGAATCCACACAGGGAAGCCTGTCTGAGAATGGAGTCCCCTCTACAGGAACTGCAGCTGAGATAGTGAGATATGGAGTCCTGGGGACATAATCTGAAGCCTTGAATCAAGCCTTACTTGGAACCAGCAATGTATGTACCTTGAATTTTCTGTAAGCCAATAAATTCGATGATTGCTTAAGCCAGCTTGAGTTGGGTGAAAAACAGTTTTGTTTTTGTTTGTGTGTGTGTGTGTGTGTGTGTGTGTCACTTGCAATAAGAGGAGCTCTACCTGACACTGACACAGATGATACAAGAGGGCATAGGGTGGGGATGAAGACCAGAACCTTGGATTCAAAACCTGCTCTTGACCTTGGGCAAGGTCTTAGACATATCAAGGCATACATTTCCTCATCTGTAAAATACAATACTAGTATCTTATTGTTGGGAAAATTCATTGAATATATATAACTTCGGAAGTACTCATCATAAGTGCTATGTAAATGTCTGCTGCTGTTGTAACTATTTTTTTTCCTTTTTGCAAAATAAGGTTTCTGAAGCTATACTGTATTGAGTGACTTACCCTAGTCACACAGGAGGTCAAAGTTAGAGTGGAAATTAGGCACCAGAATGCTCAAGGGGTGGCCTTTGGCAGTTACTCACCTACCCCAGAAGGCAATTTGAGTGTCTACCACATTCCAAGCACTCCATTGTGCTACTGGGATGCAGACAAAGATGGCAGATTCCGTGAGAACCAGGGCTTATATATAGCTCAGTGTTGTGTTTCCCCTGGGTTCAATGACAAGGCTCTTTGCCCAGGGGGTGATGGGGTGATTACTCAGTGGTATTGACTTACCTTCCCCAACACAGCTCAGCATTCCACGGAGGGAAGGCATTTTCTGAAGAGGGTTTATTTGGAGAATCAGTTACCCACATAGTGAATGTGAGCCCCACTCCCAGGGCCAGGGTGCTCTCTCTTGGCCTGGTAGCACCTCTGCCCTGCAGGGTGGCAGAGCCAGCAGACAGAGGCTCGGAGCTGCCTTCCTTCTTCCTGGATTCCCCAGGCATCTGTTTCAGCAACTTGCTCTTAGTCTCATGATAAATTCATTACCAGAAAATGAAGCTGGAGTTTCCTAGTGACATAAAATATTGATGAGCGAAATAAGGACTAAGATAAATTATCAAATGTTACTTTCAGGCCCGGCTGCATTCTGTTCTGCCTGGTCTGCATACATTTGTTCTTCTCTCACCCCTTTTGATTTGTTTGGCTGGGGGTTTGTCCTTTCAATAGGAAGCATATTGGAACACCAGTGAAGTGCTCCAACCTCAACGTCATACCAGAGTGGGAAAAATAGACATGTCTCCTGGTTACTGTCAAAACTATGAAACCCAATCCTGCCACTTCACAACCTTCTGGCAGGTTCTTGGCACCCTCAGGATAGCACGAAAAACACATTGCTCCCCTGCTCAGAAACTGCTAATGGCTTCGAATTGCTGTAGAATAAAATACAAACGCCTTACGATGTCATTCAAGGTCCTCTATGGTTCCGTCCTAGCTTGACTTTTCTGTCTAATTCCCCTCTGTGTTCCCAGGACTGACACAATTCAGTACACCTAGACTTTCAGATTCTACAAAAACAGCATCAGTGTCCAAGCAGCTGTGCTAAGTTTCTTGCCTTGAAGTGCCCCTCGTCGACTTCTGTGATGATTGAAATCTTGCCACTCCCTCAAGGGCCAGCTTCGTTCGCAAAATCCTCTCTGATATTCTCCTACTCAGAATTAATTCACCAAAGGTAAATGTTGGTGAAAGCATTGCAAATTCAGTGCTTTTCCTCATTGCTAGTGATGGTGGGAATGGTGTGTTTACAAAGGAATGTAGCTATAGTTTTCAAAATGCTTAAATAAGTGCACATCTTTTGAGTCAGCAATTCCACATTTGAGAATTTGTTGTAAGGAAACAAAGTTGTAAAAATTAATTTGAGTATGAGGCCATTTATCCTAGTGTTCTTTAAAATAGTGAAATACTGGAAAGAATCGAAAAGCCCACAAGTAGGAAATTGTTAAATAAATTGTGATACATTCTGTATGATAGAATGACATTTATCTACCCAAAAATTATGGTGCACAGAAATAGCTGATGGTTTAGAAAAATGTCCATGATGTTTTTGTAAGTGAAAGAAATAGGGTATAAAACTGTGAAGTATTGGGGGCGATGGGGGAGCTGTTTGAGCTTAGAGAAAGCTTTGGAAGCATATGCACCAAAATGTTGGGTTGTGGGACTATGGGCAATTTTTGGACCATTTTCTCTTACAAGCCCACTCAACAGAGTCCTCCTAATGTGCATAACTTGCTTCTCATCTCCTTCACTTGAAACTAGCCCCCAACCCCTGCCTTTGCTCGGTAGAAAAGTGCTTCAGATAATCATCCTCCATACACTTTAACTCTGCAGATCTGCCTTCATGCTCTGATCCCCAGTTAAACTCATTCATTTGCTCTCATCTTTTGACCTCCTTTTTACTCTCTCATGGTAGTGGTGGCTCTCCTCCTAAACTCTCCAAGTCCCAGGCATAAGCCATGGCTCTGCCTATGTAGTGCATGGCCTCAGTAAAGGTCAGATCAATACCGAGTTCTCCAAAGTTACTTTCCAGAGTTTTATGACTAACCACATGAGATCATCTCTACTATTTTTAATGCCTGTAAGGATGTGGTGGGGAATGGTTTCCAGAGAGGTTTTCAGCCATCTTCTCTGACGTGTATACAGCCCAGACATTCTTGGAGGTTGTATTAGGGTTCTCTGGATATATGTGTGTGTGTGTGTGTGTGTGTGTGTGTGTGTGTGTGTGTATGTGCATGTATTTATTAGAAGGACTTGGCTCATGAAGGCTGCAGTCAGCAAGACTTGGAGACAAGCAGTCTCAAAACCCAAGAAGAGCTGAGATTCCAGTTTGAGCCTGAAGGCAGGAAAAGGCCAGTGTCCCAGATGAATGTAGTTGCATGGAGAGGCTCCTCTTGTTTGGGGGCAGGTTAACCTTTTCTGTTCAGACCTTCAACAGGTTGGATGAGGCCCACCCACAGTGGGGAGGGCCATCTGCTTTACTCAGTCCACAGATTTAAATGTTCATCTCATCCAGAAACAGCCCACACAGACACACCCAGGAAAATGTTTGACCAAATATCTGTGTACTTTGTGGCTCAGCTGAGTCAACATGATGCGAATCCTCCCAGAGGTTTCAAGGCCAGTTGCTGAAAGATAGCTGGTTGGCCATAGGTCATATGCACTGACCAATGTCATCTTTTTCTCTCACTGCTCCCCCACTCTCTGGTGTGTCCAGAGCTCTGGGTAAGAGCAGATGCTTTACCCAGGAGTCACAGGATGTCAGAGGCATTGAAACAGGCACAGGCCCACAGAAACTGAGGACCTTGTTCAAGGCTGCATGTCTTCTAAGCAGCAGAGCTAGGACCTGGACCTGGGACCTGGATATCATACTGCCCTGGTGTTTGTCCTCACAGTGGGGAGGACAGGATGGAGGAAAACTAGTCCTCCTGAGTCCTGGAAAGGAGCACACCTCATCACACCCCTTGACTGCAGACTGTCATGTTCTCAGATTTCCCGGCTCCATCGTACTGCTTGACACATGGGCACAGCTCTCCGTCCAAGGGAAGCTCGGATGCTGTGTTGAGTTGTGTGGAACAAAATCAGTTAGCAAATCCCTGTGAAAACTTTCTGAAAATGAAAAGTACAGACCCTACACTCTGGCAAGGAATGCTTCCTGTCCCTTGTGAGGCCTGAGTCCTGTAAAGCCACTGGCTTCTGGGCAGGGGTGGGGACCCACAGGCCAGTCCTTGCAGGGAAGGACTCAGGACACCGAGAGCCCTCTTTGAGCTTTCAGTCTGGGCTCTTCTGGTCATTGCTGCAGGGTCACTTCCTGGCTCACTGATCCTTTATTTCCATGACTCACTCTCTCCTTCTGGGCTCTGTGTCCAGCTCCCCCCGCGGTTCCATGTTCAGTAACTGAAGGGTCGGGCCTGGTTCATCCTGTGATACTGCAGATCTCCTTGTTGGGTCCTCACCTCTAAACAGAGAACAGAGAACACTGAGAAGATTGAATGTGGGGCCAGGAGCACAATCAAATCTCAGTGCCCCTAAAGTCCACTTGTACTAAAACAATCTGGATAACTAGAGATCATGGTTTTTGGTTTCAGTTACATGGAAAAGTGACTTGTATAGTTAGAGATTTTGTGCACTGGGGCTTTTGCGGTTTCCTTGCTGTTGTTCTTGAACAATATCAATAAAGCTGCTAAATGCCCTGTTTAGCATTTCTGAGGACACAGGTTTTACCTGCGAGTCTTACATGAAGAGCATATTCCTTCTGCCTTGTGCTCCGCAGAGCTCCGCCCTCCCCGTAATTCCTTCAGTTGGAAGCAGAGGCACCTCCACAGCTTAGGAGCCCAGGCCTATCAGAGCAGAGTGCCCTTGCACAGGCCCCACACCCCCTCACGTGCTTACCTGTTCCAGGTGCAAGGGGTGATCCTGGGGTCACCAGACAGGTATACAGAAAAGGTAGGATGGAGTAGATCAGAACATTTTGGAGCTTTTCAGGATGCAAAACTGGAATCAAATCCTAACTCTATCACTTGCTGGCTGAAGGCCCAGCATGGCACCTGGAACACAGGTGTTCAGGAATTGTCAGTTTCCAGTAGTGGTAGAAAGATTCTTGAGGCTCTTGGAGAGCTGGGGGCAACAGCAGTTAGGCGTCTTCCATCAGCAGTGAGCTCGGGGAGGAGAGCAGTGGGGACAGGGAAGAGTGAGGGCAAGGGGGGGGTGAGTCAAGGTGAGAATCAGGTCCTTGGGTCTCATGTTCCAACTGAATGTCCACCACTGTCCTGTTAGGAGTCTAGTCAAGCCAAGGCTACAGTCCTTTCTCCAACCCTCCCGGAGATCAAGGGCCTGTGTCATCACAGACAAGGAGACCCCTGCTCTGCCCCAAAGGGAGGCAAGGCTGGGTGTGAGGTTCCTGTGCACCAGGCTTCTGTGGCCGGGCTCCTGGCGCTTCCCTTTGATGATGACACCTGGAGACTTTACAACTAAGGGGGCTAATCCCATTTTGAGTTATCCAGAGAATCTTCGCAGGGTTGGAACTAGAGAATTGATTTTAAAACTTCTTAATGTTGCCTTTCAAAGGCCCCAACTACTTTCAAAGGAGGGTAGTTCTATGTGAAAGGCATTTGAACCACAGTCTTGAAAGGCCTGGGAGAACGGAACAGACAGTAAGAAATAGATGGTGGCTGAGCTTCTCCAGTCTGCCTCTTCCCCAGGACGTAGTTAGAGAAATGTTGCTGAGAAAACTGGAGGCTAAGCCTCTGCTCCTGTGGCATCAGCCTGGCCCTTCCTCCCCAATGCCCCCCATCACCCACTCACTCCCTGTAGTCCCTGCCCACACCCCACTTGACTATTAGCCAACCCTGACTCTCCACCAAACCTAAAACCGAGTCAGGGAAGGGTGGTTCTCTTCAGGGAGAGGGCAATGAAAGAAAAATTATCATGACCCGTCAGGTGAGGGATTGGAAGGAGGAGGCAATATCAATCGTTTCCTGAGGCTGGTGGCAATGTGAACCTGGGAAGGCAGAAACAGCCGGCTGGGCCGCAAGCTGTGCTCCTACTCCTCCCCGAAGTTTGCTGGGCACAGGGCATGCCAAGCCCTGGGCTAGAGCCTCCTGTGGAGCAGCTCAGACTTCACGACCATCCTGGGAGTGGTGCTGTCATGATCCCACCTGATACAGGAGGGAAGTGAAGCTCCTATGAAGGTAATTAACTCTCCCGTGCACATACAACTGAGCCCAAAGAGGTGTTGTGTCACCCCCATTTTGTAGAAGGAAAACATTCTGCAGAGACGAGCAGGGGCCAGGTGCCCTTGTACACTCTTTTAGCTGTTGTTGACAAAGGACCAGCAAATATTTCTGTACAGGACCAGAGAGTAAACATTTCAGGCCATACAGAGCCTGTTGCAAGCATCTGCATACTCAGCTCTGTCGAGAACATCCCTAAACAATAGACAAATGAGTGAATGGGCAGGATTGGGCTCCAGAGGGGCAGAGTTTGGCCTTGGGCTGTAGTTTGCCCTGGCTCCGGGAGACAGTGCGTGGGCTTCAGGGCAGAGACCTGAATTATACCCCCCAACTGCTCCCTGAGTGATCCTGCACTTCAGGTTTCCTTCCGCAAAATGGGGATAATGCAACACCTGTCTCAGCCCGGTTGTGACAGGATTGAATAGGAGAATGCATGTGAAAGATTCACCCAGTATCTGGCACGTAATTATTTCTCAATAAATGTAGCTTTTTTTCTTCCTCCCTTAGTCCTTCAAGGGCAGTCCCAAAGGAGGGAATCACTGGTTGTTGAACCCTAGGGCAAGACTAAGAATCACTAGCACTTGGCATCTGTGATGTATAAAGTGCCTTGACAAAATACTGTCACATTTGGGTTTCGAGAAAACCTTCTAAGATACACCTGCCAGATCAGAAGGCTGCTCCTGCTCCATCAGCCTGGGAGGAGAGCAGTGGGGGCAGGGAAGAGCGGGGCAAGGGGTGGGCGAATCAAGGTGAGAATCAGGTCCTCGGGCCTCGGGTTCCAACAGCACATGCACCACTGTCCTGCTAAGGGTCTAGCCAAGTCAAGGCTGCAGGCCTTTCTCCAGCTCTCCCAGAAATCGAGGGCCTGTGCCATCGCACAGACAAGGGGCTCTGCCAGATGGGAGAGGCAAGTTTTTATTTCACAGATGAAAGGCTGGAGACTTTGGGACGGTAAGAGATCTGCCAGAGTCCACCCAGGTGAGTTTTTAATCCCTAATCCCACATACTTCATAAACTCATCCCAGTTTTGTGACTTTCCATGTGGCCCTGTGCAAGTCTCCGTGTCTCAGTGTTTCATACAAAATGGGGAGAATGACTGCATTTCCTCCCCACTGTGATGGAAGGTCAGTGAACCTCCAGCAGAGAAACCCTCTGAGAAGGCTGATTTCCTGCCCTTTTTAGGATCCTCAAAACTGTTGTTTCAGAATTTCTTCTGCCTCGCTTCCCCTTGTGAAGTTCGGTGGCTCAAGTGTGCTGTTCCTGACCCTTAAAATAGGCCAGGAATGATGCGGGTGGCTGTGGCGGAGTGCGCGGATGGTGTCAGAGCCTGGAGGGGCAGACACGAATGGGTGCTTGTCCTGGGTGGTCTTTCTTCACAAGCGGACACAGCTCTTGTGGGCCGCAACATGCTATGTTCCACATGCAGGGAACCGAGGCTGGGCCGGGCCAGCTGTGCCCTTGGCCTGCAGGCAGAGCTTTCCGGAGCAGGCATTCTGACCTGTGTGCAGATCTATTCTTTATGAGGATGGCAGCACAGGGCAGCAGGAGAGAGGAATAAACAGTTGGAAAATGGCCTAAATCTTTTCCTGCTAAGCTGGGGTGGGGGTCAGGGCGGAGGGCAGGAGATGGGAAACGATTTAATTTAACAAATTGTTGGATTCTTAGCTGTCCAGCAGCACAACTATTTCCTGCCGTCCATGATCAGGGAGGCCTTGGTTTCAGGTTCTATTTCAGGGCCATTGGTGAGTCTTCACAGTCAAGTCTCTGAAACCTCCGGAGCCTCGGTTTCCACAAATTCAAATGGAAATCATGATGTTTTCAAAATCGGCAAGTTGATGAATGAAGAAATATTCATAAACTGTAGGCTGTGGATTGGACAGAGGTTTTTGTCGTTCCAGTCTTTGATGTGCCTGTATATATGTAAAGCGACACCCAGAGAGGAGCTGCTCCCCCAAAAAGGTGTGGCTAAACGTGTGATGGTGGCACTGGTTCTTCCTGTGTTGTGCACACAACTCGGGTTTTCCGCTTTAAGATAACTGTTGCTACTCACAGCATCTTTCCGTTTTTGGAAGCTTCCCATCTCATCCCCATCGGCCCTGAGCACCGAGAGCCACTACAGTTCTGACGGGCTGTGTGAGGCTGGCTGGACAACAGCAGTTTTCCTCCGCTGCTGCCGTCAGAGTGTGTGTGTGTGTGTGTGTGTGTGTGTGTGGTATGTGTATTTATGACAATTTCATTGAGGTATGACTCACATAGCATAACATTCACCCTTTTAAAGTGTAAAGTATATTCATAACATATTGTACAATCATCACCACTATCTAATTCCAGAACATTTTTTCACCCTGAAAAGAAACCCCACACTCACTAACAGTCACAGCCTGTTCCTTCTTCTCTCAGTACTCACTGTCACAGCCTGTTCCTTCTTCTCTCGATACTCACGAACAATCACAGCCTGTTCCTTCTTCTCTCGATACTCACGAACAGTCACAGCCTGTTCCTTCTTCTCTCGATACTCACGAACAGTCACAGCCTGTTCCTTCTTCTCTCGATACTCACGAACAGTCACAGCCTGTTCCTTCTTCTCTCGATACTCACGAACAGTCACAGCCTGTTCCTTCTTCTCTCGATACTCACGAACAGTCACAGCCTGTTCCTTCTTCTCTCGATACTCACGAACAGTCACAGCCTGTTCCTTCTTCTCTCGATACTCACGAACAGTCACAGCCTGTTCCTTCTTCTCTCTATACTCACGAACAGTCACAGCCTGTTCCTTCTTCTCTCGATACTCACGAACAGTCACAGCCTGTTCCTTCTCTCGATACTCACGGTCACAGCCTGTTCCTTCTTCTCTCGATACTCACGAACAGTCACAGCCTGTTCCTTCTTCTCTCTATACTCACGAACAGTCACAGCCTGTTCCTTCTTCTCTCGATACTCACGAACAGTCACAGCCTGTTCCTTCTTCTCTCGATACTCACGAACAGTCACAGCCTGTTCCTTCTTCTCTCGATACTCACGAACAATCACAGCCTGTTCCTTCTTCTCTCAGCCTCTGGGAATCACTAATCTATTTTCTCTTACATGGATTTGCCTCTTCCATACATTTCACATGCATGGAGTCATACAGTATGTGGCCTTTGTGTCTATCTTCTTCTACTTAGCATAATGTACTCAGGGTTCATCCGTGTTGTAGCATGGATCAGCTCTTCACTGCCTTTTATGGCCAAATAAAATGTCATAGCATGTATCAGTGCTTCGCTGCCTTTTATGCTGTAACGTGTATGGATATGACACATTTTTTTCTGTTCTTTCATCAGTTGAGCATTTGGGTTGGTTTCCACATTTGCTCTTCTGAATAACGCTGCTGTAAACATTTTGTACAGGTTTTAGTGGGTATGTTTTAAATTCTCTTGGGTAACTACTTAGAAGGGGAATTGCTGGGTCATATGGTAACTCCATGCTTGTCTTTTTGAGGAATTGCCAAATTGCTTTCCAAAGTGGCTACCCCATTTTATATTACCATTAACAATGTACAAGTTTTCCAATTTCTTCACATCTTCACCAACTCTTCTTATTATCTGACTTTTTGATTCTAACCACCTGAATTGGTGTAAACTTTTTATTTAGATTTTTCTAGTGACTAATGATGTTAAGCATATTTTAATACATTATTAGCATTTGCATATCTTCTTTGGGGAATGTCTTTTCAAATCTTTTGCCCATCTTAAAATTAGATTGTCTTTTTATTGTTGAAATATGACAGTTCTTTATACATCTTGTATATAAGATCCTTATCAAATATCCGTCTTGCAAATATCTCTCATTTTGTGAGTTTTTTAAAACTTTCTTGATGGAACCATTTGAAGTCCCCACATTTTAAAATTTTGGTTAAGTCTGATTCATTTTTTCTTTACTTGCTTGTGCTTTTGGTGTCATAGCTAAGCAACCATTATCTAATCCAAGGTAATTATGCTTTCTTTGAAATTTTTTGTACTTTCTCTCTTAGATGTAGGTCTTTGATCCACTTTGAAATTAAAAACTTTTTTTTTTTTTTTGCATATGGTTTAAGGCAGGGACCCAGCTTTGCCTGTGGATATTCAGTT
The DNA here is from genome assembly GCF_024542745.1 of Macaca thibetana thibetana. Taxonomy (NCBI): domain Eukaryota; kingdom Metazoa; phylum Chordata; class Mammalia; order Primates; family Cercopithecidae; genus Macaca; species Macaca thibetana. The sequence goes on along the minus strand of NC_065591.1, from coordinate 124,994,413 downwards.
GTCCTTGTACCACTTGCTGAAAAAAAAGTTTTTTTCCCCAGTGAATTGTCTTGGCATCTTTGTCAAAAGTCATTTGACCATAGTGTAGGAATTTATTTCTGGATATATTTCAATTCCATTGAGATATGTCTATTCTTATGCCATAGCCTAATGTCTTCATTACCATAGTTTTGTACTACATTTTCTGAACAAGAAGTATGAGTCCTCAACTTTTTTGTTGCCTTTAAAGGTAGTTTTGGCTATTTTGAGTTCTTTACATTTTCATATGAATTTTAGGATCATTTTATCAGTTTATTTAAAAAAGACAGCTGGGATTTTGATAGGAATTGCATTGAATCTGTAAATCAATTTGAAGAGTATTGTCATCTTAACAATATCAAATCATCCTGTCCATAAACATAGAATGTGTTCCTATTTATGTGTTTTTCCTTTCTTTTTAATTTTTTTGTCATTTTCAGTGTACAAAATCTTGCACTTATTTTGTTAAATTTATTCCTCAGTATTTTATTCTTCCCAATGTTTTTGTGAATTTAATTATTTTCTTAATTTCACTTTTGGATTGTTTATTGCTACTGTATAGAAATAGAATTGTTTTTTGTATGTTAATCTCATATCCTGAAATGTTATTGAACATGTGTGTTAGCTGTAATGGTTTTCTAGTAGATTCCCTAGGATTTTTTGTGTGTTTTTGAGATCACATTATTTGTGAGTAAAGATAATTTTACTTTATTCTTTCTAATGTAGATGTCTTTAATTTTTTTTTCTTGCCTAACTGCCCCGGCTGGAACCTCCAGTACAATTTTGAAAAGGAGTTGGGACATAGGACATCTTTGTCTTGTTACTAATCTTAAAGTACTCAGTGTTTCATCAGTTATGATGGTAGCTGTGGGTTTTTCATACATAACCCTATTGGACTGAAGAAAACCCCTTCTATTTCTAGTTTGTTGAGTGTTTTCATCATTAAAAGCTGTTAAATTTTGCCAAATGGATTTTCTGTGTCTGTGGTTTTTGTCCTTGATTCTATTACTATTTTCATGTAACTCCTACAATACATTTTGCTTGGCAGTGGTACATACTCCTTTTCATATGGTACTGGATTCAGTTTGATAGCGTTCTGTTGGGACATCTAGGATGTCTTTTTCTGGTTTTTGTATCAGGGTCATAGCGGCCTTAGCGAATGAGTTGAGAAGTGCTTTCTCCTCTTCTATATTTTGGAAGAGTTTATGAAGGATTGATGTTGACCAATGAAGCATTTCTTTTTGTGAAGCGTTTTGATTACTAATTCAATTTCTTTACTAGTTATATAGATATATTCATATTTTCTGTTTCTTCTTGAACCAGTATTGATAGTTTGTGTGTTTCTAGGAATTTGTCCATTTCATCTAGGTAATCTAATTTGTGGATATACAATTATTCATAAAATCCTCCTTCTGATTCTTTTTATTTCTGTAAAGTTGGTAATGATGTGCTCTGTTTTATTCCTCATTTTAGTAATTTGAATTTTTCCTTTTTTCTTGGTCAATTTCACTAAAAGTTTGTCAATGTTTTAAATCTTTTTACAGAATTAACTTTTTTAAAAAAATTTCTGACTTTTTCCATTTTTTATTTCATGTATTTCCACTCTAGTCTTTATTGTGTCCTTTCCTCTGCTTTCTTTGGGTTTCATTTGCTCCTCTTTTTCTGGTTTCTCAAGGGAGATTTGGTTCTTGGTTTGAGATATTTCTTCTTTTTAAATATATGCATTTATAGCTATAATTTTCTCTCTAAGCATTTCTTTTACCACATCCCATACCTTTTGCTATGTCGTGTCTTCATTTTCATTTGTCTCAAACTATTTTCTAATTTCCCTTGTGATTCCCTTCTTTGGCTTATTAGTCATTTAGGATTATGTTAATTTTTTAAATTTTAACATGTTTGTGAATATCCAAAATTTCTTTCTTATTTTGATTTCTGATTTCATTCCAGTGTGGTCAGAGAACATACTTTGCATAACTTCAATACTTTTAAATTTTTTGAGGCTTGTTTTATGGTCTAGAATACAATCTATCCTGGAGAATGTTCCATATTCTGCTGCTGTTGGGTGGAGTATTCGATAGATATCTATTAGTCTAGTTGGTTTACAGTGTTGTGTGAGTCTCCCGTTTCCTCACTGATCTTAGTTGTTCTATACAGTATTGAAAGTGAGTTATTCAAGGCTTCAACTTTTGTTGTAGAATTGTCTGTTTCTCCCTTCAATTCTGTTTTTTTTTTTTTTTTTTTTTGGCTTCATGCATTCTGGGTCTCTGTTGTTAGGTGCACCACCATATTGTTTTATGTTGCACTTCAAAGCATCGCTTCTTGGGCCTGATAAATTTCTGTCTATCATACTACATATTTCCTTAACCTTCTTTTTCCAGACTTAGTAAGGTCAGGTTATATCTGAGCACCCATTCAAAGCTTTATAACTCATATTCTAGTACTTGCTTACAATTGATTCAGTCTTTTCATTAAGTGGGACTTAAAGATGATGCTGGATAAGAGGTAATAGAATTTTGGAAATTGGAAGTCCTTTAGATATTATTTAGTCCATTCTCCTCTTTTTTTTTGGATGAAGAAAGTGGGACCTAGAGAAGCGAATAAATTTCTGTGAGGTCACACAGCAAATTAATGGCAGGGACAGGGCTGGAACTCAAGTTTTTTTGACTCTGTTCACTATTTTCTTTTTACTGAACCACCCTAGGTCTGTATATTAACTGTGTTTTTCAGTGGTTTATTTGTGCATGTCTACAGACTTGTGCTGGCTGGAGAGTCATCTGGGGATCTTATTTTAAAGTGTATATGTCTATGCATATGCATATGTATATGTGCGTATTTCCTGTCTGTGTCTGTCAGGGATTCTCATTCAGCATGTCTGAGACGGGACGGTAAATCTGCATTTTGGGAAACCTTCCTCGGGGGCTGCTGATGCACAGCCTGGTGTAGACACACTGGGTGCTTTCACAGATTCACAGCCTTTCACTTGGCCCTGCACCTTGACGATGTACACAATCTCAGTCAAATTTTCCTGAAGAAAAAATTAAGCTCTTTTTTGAAAACTTTAAAGTCAGTTTGTCATTAAACACTTTTATTTATACCTAATTATCACAGTTCCCTAGATTCTTCTCTCCCCCTTTCAGGCAGCAACTGAAACACTGAAGGCCACAAGCGTTTTCCAGTCTGCTGAGGCAGAAGCCAGAAGAGGGGACTGGTTGGCAATAGCAGCAGGTGGAACAGAGAGAGTTTCAGTCTCCTCAGAGCCTTGTGTGTGTTACGTTTCCTTTATGTGCTCAAAGCAGGAGACTCAAGTTTTGTGGAATTACAGAAATTGGGGAAGGCCATCTCCATCCTTTTGTAAGCAAGCCCTATTGTCCAGGGCTCTTCCACTTTGTTTCTTTGGGCACCTAGAGGTCTGAGGATGCGCTTCAGAGAACTTATTAATGCTCTAAAATGTTAGTCCCGATTTTGTATGCACACACTTGCATTATTGTAAGAAGAGGCCCCATAGGTTTCATCAGGTTCTTTAAAGTCCCACGGCCCTCAGTAAAGAACGACTGTTGCTAGAGCTGGCATTTGCTACAGGATCATTTCAGGTGCCGCGTTGCTCCTCCAAAGTGTACAGTGGTGCCTTGGGTTTAGTCACTCAGGATCGTGGAGACGCTCTCCCTAGGTGTGGATAATTGAGGAAGAACAGAAGTAGAACTGACCCGCAGTCATGCTGTCCTTCAGCAGATGATTCCCTCTGTGTTAAAATAGACACAGAATAGATGAGTTGAACATGAAGAAATGAGAAAGGAATGTGAACATTTATAGCATTTATAAATTATAAATAGCTATTTAAAGTATTTGACATCTTCAATGTGGGGAGCAAATGTGAATGGCAAGTTGTTATGCCAAGCTTGATATAATCCCCAAAATAAGTTCCTAACCCAGAAAGATGACCTTAGCAGGGAATTAGCAAAGCTTTTCTATGAAGAGACAGACAGTATGTGAGACTTTGCAGGTCATCAAGTATCACTGCTGGCATGAGAATAGCCACAGACAATACGTAAATGGGTTGATATGGTTGTGTTCCAATAAAACTATATTTATGGGCACTAAAACTGGAATTTTGTATACTTTTCTGATGTAATAAAATATTTTTCTTCTTTTAGTTTCTTTAAAACCATTTACAAATGTAAAATCCATTTTTAGCCTGGGGTATGTAGAGAAACAGGCTGCAAGCTAGATTTTACATGTGGGTTGTAGTTGGTTAGCCCTTGAACTTGGGTAATTTAGAAGCTTTGAATTTTAGAATCCAAGTTAAATGAACATCGTTCTCCAGTTTTCTACTTTGGCTTTGGCTAAATAACTCAGAAGTAAGTTAGGCAGCAATTGTAATAATTGAATTTTAATGTCAGAAGGTCCTCATAACTTGATTAAATCTTGTTCTATATTCTATCTTTCCTTAATTATGCTGATCCATTTTATGGTATTTTTCAGCTCACAAAGGGCTTACATCTAATGATTTCATTTAATCTGGTTAAAATCATTTTCAGATTTATTTTATTCATATAAGTAGAACCTGAAAATATTCTTATTGTTAAAAGTATCAAACAGAGAACAGTGAAAGTTCTCATTATCCCTCTACCCAAGTCAACTGTTTTCACCAAAGAAAACGTTAAGTTTGATGTAGATTCTTTCAAAATCCTGTTTTTTCAAAATTTATTTTTTAAAATTATTGTATATATGTAAGGTATACAATATGATGCTAGGAAATATATAGATAGATAGTAAAAAGGTTACTACAGTGAAGCAAATTGATGTATCCATCATCTTAAATACATAGGTATCCAGTTTTTTGTGTGTGCGTGGCAAAAGCAGCTAAAATCTATGGATTCAGCATAAAACCCACATACAGTACAATTTTATTATCCATAGTCTTCATGTTGTACCTTAGCTCTTTAGAGTTGTAGACCTTACATCTTAGGTATTTATATAACATTTGCACATCTAGTTTTGTGCATCTTTTTTTCTTTTTAAGTTTTTGTTTAGTCTGTGGTAAATAATGTTGTATGTATTCTAAACTTGCTTTTTGTTACTTTACAATAAATACATCATAGAGATCATCCCATGCCAATGCATATAAAACACAGGACCTATTTCCTTTTAGTTCATACAGAGCAGTCCATAGTTTGTGGTATAATAGCTTGTTTATTTTTTCCTTTATAACAATGACTTTAGCTGTTTTTAATTTTTCCTTTTTACAAACAATGCTGCAGTACACATTAACCCACACATGGGGAATGCCAGGGCAGAGGGTTGTGCACATGTTAAATTTGAATAGATACCCTCTACTCGCCCTTCCAGGCAGCATGGCCAGTTGATGCTTCCACCAGTAGCATGTGCGCATCCTCTTTACCCTGTACCTTTGCTTTTTTTTTTTTTTTTTTTTGCCACTCAGATGACCACAAAATGGCATCTTCTTGATTTAATCAGCATCTTTTCACGTGTTTATTAGATGTATACGCTTCCCCTTCTGCACATTTTCTAGTGGCAGAATTTGTTCTTCTTTTCTATTAGTTTAGTCTTCTTTTGTTTATTTGCACTGTTGGTGCTTACATACAAAGCGGGTAGCAGTTGTTTGTCTACTATCTATTCTGCAAATTATCATATATGTCACAGTATCTTCTCACTGTGCAGCTAATTTGTTAATTTTGCTCTTAATTGTGCAGGCATTTTTTTTTTTTTTTTTGGTAGATGTATTGATCATCTCTCCTCTTTGGTCATTCCTGTTGGTATCTAGCATAAGAAACTAGACCTTTGACCACATACATATTAAGGATTTCTGATCAATGAAGGAAACTATAAACAACTTTAACAGATGGATGACAGATTGATAGAGGATATTTGCAAGATAAAAGAGAAATTGACAAGAGATTAATGTATAATTCACACAAAGAATTCTTACAAGTCAGCCAGAAAAAAATATTGGGAAACCTGATAGAAAAATGAGCAATGGATATAAATAGCAATTCACAGGAGGAGGAACCCAAACAGCTCACAGTCTGAATAAAGAGACACTCGATCCTACTGCTCACTAGATAAATGATAATAAAAACAGCAATGAGATATGATGTTATGCCTATTAGATGAGCAAGAATTTAAAAGTTATATAATCCTAATTGTTGTTGAGGATGTAAGAAAATGGGAAAACACGTGCAGCGCCAGCAGGACTAGAGTGTGCTGCGGCCATGCTGGTAATTGTGCAGGACTTAGAGGTCCCACTTGGTGTGTACCCTAGAGAAACGCACGCATGAATATATAAAAAGGCATGTTCTACACTACTCATGGCAGCCTTTTTTGTGGCAGCAGAGTTAAAGGCAACCTGCATGTTCATTTTTGGATGAATAAATAGGCCAAATGTGATGGGTGGTAGGGAGCTAACAACACAGAGTTGAGAACAGAATGTAAAAATCAGAACAATATCTATAGCTCAGTTCCACTGGTATACATTTATAGCATGCATGTAAAAAATGTAATGTAAATTCATTAGAGTGGGCGCCTGTGGGAGTGGGGGAAGTGGAATGGTGATCAGGAAAGAAGAAGGGACAGCACATAGCCAGAAGAAATCTTGTGCAGATTGTGAGGATAATCATCTATCAACCAGGGCGTTTGATTAACTGAATTCTCTGCATCTTGGTTCCAAAGGAGAGAAAGCAACAACTTTTATTTCATGATTACAAACATCTTATCCTATAATCATTTCTGACATTCATATGATTTGTTTTCCAGGCTTAGCTTTTGTATTGATTGGAATTTATTTTTCTGTACATTATCAATTAGTTCGTAATTTACATTTCTTCTAATTCAGAGTTAATGGTTTTAAAGCTGTTAAAGAATTCATACCTTTCTCCCTAACTTGAAACATAACCTTTATCACATACTAAATTCCCACATGAATGTGTTTTCTGTTCATTTATTTGAATATTTTTGTGGCATTTTCGTGCTATTTTAATTAGTATAGCTTTATAAAATGTTCGTATGTTCTGTCAGGTGAATCTCCACTTGCACTTCTTCTTTTTCAATATTTTGTCAGCGATTCTTTCAACTTTATCTTCTAGAGTAATTTCATAATCAGCCAATAAATTTATTAAAAATCCTAATAGAAATATCTGTGGGGGTTGAAATTACTGAGTTTGTAGATTAACTGAGGGAGAGTATTTACCTCTCTACTTAGTGAGGCCTCTTTTCTTCAGCTGTATAGTTTGGCTCGTATAGTCCTGACACATTTCATATTAGGTTTATTCATGAGTGTTTCATAAAATTTTTCCTATTACTGTGACGGCTTCTATTACAACTTTCTAATTTAATATTGCTGGACATTCCAATGCTTTTGATTTTCATCTGATATCTGGTCATTATAATGAACTGTTGTCAATTAATTCTAATAGTTTTAAAATGTATTCTTTTGGGTTTTTCAGGTAGACAATTATATATTTAACAAATAATGACAGTTTCACTTCTCCGCAGTATTTTTATTTTATGTTTTTCTTATTGTACTGTGTAGGACCCAATTGCAATGCTGCTCAGCGATGCTGAAAGGGAGCTTCTTTGCTTTAATCAGTCTTCTGCTGTGTCGCCATTTCATATTTGATTGGCTTTCATTTTCTGGTAAATATTTCTTACCGAATTAGGAGATAGGATTTTTTCTTTTATTCCTCATCTTCTAGTAGATTTTTCTAAAAACTCAAAATGGGTATCAGATTTTGTCAGGTATTTTCTCTGCATCTATTGTAGTGATAGCAGTCATGTGGGTTTTCCCATTTAATGGTTTGATTTTCTCAGAAACTCAGTGAGCTAGATATTAATATACCCATTTTACAGAGATGGAAGCTAAACAGCATATAGGTTAAGAAAGTTGCTCAAAGTTGGACAAGCAGTGTGGAGCAGCATGCCATGAACTCCTGGATTTTCTGCAGTTGGCACTGTGTTTGCAGGGCTGGGGTAGCCGTGACTGGCTGTAGATTGGGAAACAAAGGTGAGGATTTGCATATTGTTGATTTCACCTCTGAGGGTGTATCCTAGGAAAATAAAGTGTGTGAAGACTGTGAACAGTGATGTTTATCACATCACAAGGTAAAAATAGTGAAAAAATTAAAAAGTTGAATGAGAGATGAGATGTCATCCATAACACAGTTATTAAAGAAAACATTACTTTCTTATTAAAATATTAATGATAAGAGAAGTGCTCCTGATAACATAATGTGTGAATAAAAGCAATAAGTCTACGACATTCCTGAGAATCCCTGGGAAGAATGCTGGTAAGAGGAATGAAAGGAAGACGCATGTTGGAGTCCCAGTAGCAGGAAGCCCCTCGTTGGCAGGGTTTTGGAAACAAGCCAGTCTCATGTGCTCAGGCCGCTTCAGAGGGACGTTTGCTTAAATACTTAGCTAGTGAAGGTCATTGGGGGCTGCAGCGCAGGTACCTTGCATCCCTGACATGAAGCTCTGGTATGTTCTATGTCTACGCCTGGTCAGTGGTTGCACCGTGTCAGTGAAAAGTCTGCGGCATCAGTCTCTCTCTGGAATCCTCTGCCGACTCCCCGCGCCCTCCCGACAGCCAGCAGCTGTCACTGCCGGCTCTGTCTCAAGAGCCTGCCACCCTTCATCTTAATGACCCTCTAGACAAGGCAAATGAGGCAGCTCTGCGGGTCCCTTCTCTTCACCTGGAAATGAATTAGTGGTCCATTAGCTTAATGAGGAGCTCTTCCTGCCTCCCCTACCGGTGGGACTGTGCTTTCAGGAATGTGGAGATGTTTCGGACGCAGGTCACACCCGTGGCCAATCAGAAACTGTGGTCCAGGGTTCTTTCTGCCCACTTTCCAACTACGTGGGTGATGTCTGTCTGCTGCTTTATTTTTCTCCCTTTGCAAGCAACTTGTCGTTTGATCTGAATTTAAACAACCCCGGCTTGCCTGGAGGAGGATAGGTGGGGGGTGGTACAAGTGGCAAATGCTTCTCACAGCTGATATGACAGCCTGGAAGAACTCTCTTTCCAGCTTAACTCTTGTTTCTGCCTCTGATTCTTTCTTGGAGAGGCATGGATCAACTCTAACAAACAAGGCGTGGCTGGGAGGCTCTCAGGCTCTTTCAGAGTCCTTCTGTATATTAACTATAAATTCTTACCGTATGTCAGGTGCTTTGCCAGGTACTTTTCAAGAATTAGGACATTAAATCCACATAATAATACAATCTGTTGGAAGCTATTACTATCCCCCGTTTAGAGATGAGAAAACTGAGTCTTAAATAGGTCAAGAAACGTGGCCAAGATTTTACAGTCAGTCCATAGCTGAGCATGGTAACAGTAGAGCTGGCATTTGCTGAGTGCTTTGTATCTACTTTGCATGTCACCTATATTAGCTCATTTATCCTAATAACCACCCTGTGAAATAGGCATTCTTATCGCCATTTTAGAGTTAAGAAAACTGATGCTGAGATGTTAAGTAAACTGCTCAAGGCTACTTAGTGAGGAAGTGGCAGAAGTGAGGTTTGCTCTCACATAGGTCTGATTCCAGGGCTAGCAACCACGACACTCGGTTTCAGCAAATATTCATTTAGTGCCAACTACAGGCCCTGGGCTGGGTTCTTGGAACCTCAGGTGGAATAGGCCATGCTATTAAAGAATGCACAGTCCAGGGAGAAGGAAACATGAAATAGACAATTTCAACGTAAGAGAGAAAGACCAAGGAGTAGACCTTGAAATGTAAAAGGATTCCCATATGTATTAGTCAGGGTTCTCTCAGAGGGACAGAACTAATAGAATATATGTATATATATCTATGCGTGTGTGTGTGTGTGTGTATATATATATATAAAGATATATATATATCTATATATATCTATGTATGTATGTATCATATGTGTGTGTGTATATATATCTATGTGTATATATATATATAAAGGGGAGTTTATTAAGTGTTAACCTACATGATCACGAGGTCCCACAATAGGCTGTCTGGAAACTGAGGAGCAAGAAGAGCCAGTTCAAGTCCCAAAACTGAAGAACTTGAAGTCTGATGTTTGAGGGCAGGAAGCACCCAGCATGGGAGAAAGATGTAGGCTGGGAGGTGAGGCCTGTCTCTCTGCTTCACATTTTTCTGCCTGCTTTATGTTCATGGGTGGCCGATTAGATGGTGCCCACATGATTAAGGGTGGGTCTACCTTCCCCAGACCACTGACTCAAATGTTAATCCCCTTTGGCAACACCCCGGATCAATATTGCATCCTTCAATCCAATCAAGTTGACACTCAGTATTAACAATAGCACCATAAGAGAGGATATTTGATGTAATATTAAAAGACGAGGTGAGATTAGTTGAACACATGGTTGCTGGTGATGAGGCAGAGGCAGGCCTGACAGCTCAAGGCTGTGTAGGGTGGGCAGGGGGTAGGTGAAAGAGGCTTGAGCCTCAGATTGTCTGGTAAGCGTAGGGATTTTTGGTTGGCGAAGTTGTCCAGGTAGGCAGCATGCCTATCACTGAAGACGTATGCCGTGTTCAAGAGTTCCAAATTTATCTTGGAAACGACTAACCACAAATGAGCTGCAGAGTGATATGGTCAGAATGGAGGGAAGAGACTTGAGGAGTCCAGTTAGGAGACTTCCGCAACCACCTAGACTAGACAAGACAAAAGCCTGAAGGATTCTGTGCTGGCTACAGTTTTCCCCAGTTTTCTATCCAGGGAGATAAGCCTCCTTGGGTCCCATGGATGGTACTGTTGATGGGCCAGAATGCTCCGCCTCCACGGCTGGGTTCTGGGAGTCAGGACTGGGTGTCTCCGATGGACAGTTTGTTCTCTCGGCCTGCAGCTTGGATGGCGTTGGAGAGGCAAAGCTGCATTAGCCTCCTCTAGGTCTTTGTTTGTTGACAAAGTTTAAATTTGCAATTTCATGGTTTGGTTACAATGAGGTTAGTTTATAAAATTCATGAGCTGTTAGGGGAGACTCAGAAATCCCTGCAGATCAGTGCACACGGTGGCAGCCACTCGCAGTGTCGGGAAGCACAGCTGCTGGGAGTTCTCTTCTGTGCTGCTCTGAAGCCATTGATTGGAGACTAATTTCTCCTGGGACAGATCGGGATTGGGAGCCCTAAACCAAAAGAGTGTTTAATTCTAGACTTCTTAATTGTGCTGGGAAGGGAGTTCTTGGGAATGGTAGAGCAATCAAAGGAGCAAAGTGGTGGGGTGGGGTGGGGGTCGGGGTGAGAGTCACAGAAAAAGGAAGCAATTCACTTCTGGTGGCCTTGAAAGGCTTACCTGGCTAGCACTCTGTGACTGCCTCCTTTGGGGTAAGCAAAGTTAGAAATACACGAAGTAGTTTCTTAGGAAAAGATTTTGATTCTAGCCATACCTCTAGAAAGCTGGGAGACTCTGGAAAGGTCATTTGCATTACTGAAGCCATTTCTTGGTCTGATATTGGAGACCAATAGCAGGATGATTTCAAAGGTATTCCTAAAGAAAGTGTTTGAAACGGCAGGAGTCGAGAGTGTGGACCGTGTGGAAGATGAAGAGGGCATCGTGGGGATTTCTGGCAAAGAAATGTATTCTTCATTCTTAGAGCTGGGACAGAACTAGACAGCTTAGTTATTGGCGTGAGGACTGCTATTAAAAATAGATTCTTATTTCTCATAAGTCATATGTACATAGAATACAATTTAAAAGGACCAAAGGATAATGTAGAGAGCAAGACAATGCTCCATCCTTTCCCTGTCTACCAGCATCCTGTTCCTCCCCATGGGAGAAGGAGGTGTTATTAGTTCCACATGTTCCCGTACAGAGCTAGTCCATGCATTTGCTGTGGATATTTGTGTGACTGTATAGTTTTTAAACATTAAACAGGGTATTCTATGTGTTATTTCTAACCTTGCTTTTCACTGGTGCCGTTTTGAAATACCATCCACCGCAGAGCCAGTTCTTTGATTCAGTTTGTTTTCAGACTATTTGCAAACTTCTCTTGCACCTCAGAATATTTATGAGGTCTGAGCTTGAAATGGCATTAGCAAATTCTGACCCTTCAGCTTCAATTTTTCTGGACTGCTGTTTTCCCTCCTAGCAACCAAAATTGATTGTTTGATTTTATGGCTGAGAATTTTTCACTTGTTGATGAACTGAGGAAGAAAACAAAGAAGAAGGAAGAAATAGGTGAACTATGTAAATAGTTACCAATTAACTTGACAGGCAAATAGTCAAGGTGGGTGAGGGAAAAGGGTATGATCCAGGAAGTATTAAATCAGCACACTCACTGGCAAGAGCCCCCTGACAAGAGCGGTTATGAATACCATGAGATTTGAAAGGAACAATTGTGTATTAATCTCATTAAGTGTATTAAGGTGGGGGCTTCAAAATTCACAGGCAATTGTCCTGTTTCCAGATTGCCTCCTCTGACTAGAGAGTCACAAATCCCTGGAAATGAACAGCTTGATAGAGCGATGACTGCCAGTCTTTAATCCTAGGACTCCTGTGAGGTTTGCTATGGGAATAAGAAGGCCAATTTAGCCTCATCCATATGTGCCGTGCACTCAGGAATAATGCATTTTGACATGTGTATTTCCTCTAGGATCTCTTTTCACTGCAAAACACCCCAATTTTAGAGAAGTAATTACAAGAATTACATAGGCCATAGAATATTAATTAATATTCCTTGTAAGTGGAAAGAGTGCTTCTCATGCTATTTCTCTCTTGGTATCTGACATGTTTCTATAATTTGATAGTTGTTTCGTATCTGTACTGAATATATTTTTTCTCTCCACCCTGATGACTCTGTTTCCTGAGATGGTATGGCCACCCAAATTTTTTGTATTTTATGCAAAATTTTGGGTTTTCAGATATCATCTTCTCACAAGTCAAGTTGCAAATTCTCATTTATTTCCTAGGTGTTTGCAATCACTGATATTAATTTTCATTAGCTCATTGGGCTGCCGGCTACATCTGTTCAGTAACTCCATAGGAATTGCCTGCCATGAACCGAGAGCTATCTGGGAAATGTGGCTAGCCATAATTTCCTCCCAGGATCCTAGAAAGCTACATGGCTAAACATGTAATATGAAAGGTCTTTACAAGTCATTGAATCATTTTTCCAGATTAGATTTCCAAATGTCAAAAGAAACAGCAGCTCATTAAAACCACAGCTGTAAAATCCACCAACAGCACACGTAGGAAAGTGATTACAGAGCAAGCTTGATTAATTAGGTGTGAAAATTTAGGACCAGCGTGGTAATAAATGATGGAACTCACCAGCAGCCTGCTTCCCTTCCACTGTGTTTTGCTGAATGGCCAATTTTCCACTTGTCTATTGTACAGAGATCACATTTCAGAGCTGGTAAAGTTTACATCTAAATCACAGAGCTAACAGAATACCATGCTTGAGGTCAGACAGAGTTCTGACTTTGGCTTCATTATCCTCTTTCTTTGTAGCCTTTGATACATCACTAAATCATTCTCAGTCTAATTTACTCCATTTATAGATGGTGAATTTCAGTTCCTACTTAGATACCTTGTCTTTGAATAGAAGCAATTTCATTAAAAACATGAACAAAATGAACTTTACATAATCCTGTGTGTGGCTTTGGGGTCTTTGGTATAAGAGATCTTGTGATATGTAAATATTATGTTCATTGTCCAACATAGTTTGGAAATCTGATGTTCTGGCTTATCGAATTAATCTCTTGAATGGAGTTAAATAACATTTGTAAAAGTGCCTAGCCTGGGGCATGGGACATTGAAAGTAGTCAATGAACATTTGATGAATCACCACCATCTGAATGGAAAGTGAAGATTACCAATTGCAGAGAATGACAATAGAAAACAATATACTTATCAGGACAGAAATACTATGGTGAGTAGAATATAATCCCTTTTTGATGATTCAGAAGATAGTATTGTGCCTTGCTTTAGGGTCATAAATATTAATCAATAGTTACAAATATGTGTGATCATATTCCATTTCTTCTAGGCCCCAAACCTTCAGTGACTTCCAATTGACTGTAAAAGCCCAATTTTCCTGACCTGCACTTCCAGGGCATTCATTATGCTGCCCCCATGTTATTTCTCACTATTTATCTTTGTGCATCTGAACAGCCCAATTATACTGCTCCGTGCTTATGTCCCAGAATTCCCCACTTCCAAGCCTTTGCTACTCATTAAATAATTTTTGGAGCACTCACTCTATCCCAGGCACTGTGCTAGCTCTGGGGGATAGAAATTTAAATGTATATAGTTCTTGACCTCCAGTAGCTCTTTGTCTGGTAAGGAGAGACGTATAAACACACATTTGTAGTCTAGTGTAACACACTCAATGATAAACACTCTACCTTGCTATCTAGCTGCAGAAGTTCATGGCTGCCCTAGCTGCAGTGTCTTTTCCCTTCACTTCACGTAAGCCATATACTCTGCAGCTGGAATCGTGTACTTGCCCAGAACAGCCCCCTTTCCAAAATTTCCCTCTAAGCAAGCCCTCTCCTGACTAATTCCTCTGTGCTGTGGCTTCCCTCCATTACTCACAAGTCTCATTGCAACTGTCTTTTGCTTCCACTATTTTTTTCTCCTTTTCCACTCTCTTCTCTACCAAGCCTGAACTCTGTGGAATATTCCTGAAAATTTCGATGGCTGTCTGGACAGTACCCTAAACTCTGTGTTATTCTACCATAAAATCCTGGATCAATCCTTCTGTCTACCTTCTGCGCTCTATAATTATTCTTTGTGTAGTGTCGAGGGCTTCTGGCCAGGCAAATATCACTACCAAGACCATGTTCCTTCAATTCATTTGGTCACTGGTGCTACCCAGAAATCCTTTACATGTTCCTCATTAGCTGCCAAATGACTATTTCAGAATTTCTCCTTTCTTCTGTAATGGACATATAAAGCACCTCGTATTCAAGAGTCTGAATCTTATTTCCAAGAAATGTGTTGCTGGTAAAATGCTTTAAAGTGTGTGTGTGTGTGTGTGTGTGTGTGTGACTGAGAGAGAGAGACAGAGACGGAGAGACAGGCAGAGAGAGGATCAGACCTGCAACTCAGCTAGATTCTTTCTGGAAGATGTTTAGAGGTGGGTTTCAGGGGTCAAGACTGGAGTGGAGGCTGGGCACGGTGGCTCACACTGTAATCCCAGCACTTCGGGAGGCCGAGGCGGGCGGATCACGAGGTCAAGAGATCGTGACCATCCTGGCCAACATGGTGAAACCTCGTCTCTGCTGAAAATGCAAAAATTAGCCAGGCATGGTGGTGGGCACCTGTAATCCCAGCTACTTGGGAGGCTCAGGCAGGAGAATTGCTTGAACCCGGGAGGCGGAGGTTGCAGTGAGCCAAGATCGTGCCACTGTGGCGACAGAGTGAAACTCCGTCTTTAAAAAAAAAAAAAAAAAAAAAAAAGACTGGAGTGGAGAGCCTGTTAATGTAGGCTAATAAGAGACTGAGCTAGGGTCTTGGTAGGAGTGAGAGGAAGGAGGAGATAGATTTGAGAAATATGTAGTGAGTAAAATCAGCAAACTCCAGCTGAGGCAGAAAATACAGAAGAAGGTGACTTCTTAGGGAAAAAACTAATGATTTCCATTTTCAACATGTTGAGTTGTAGTTGCCTGTGGGATATTGAAGCAGAGCTTTGATATATGTGCCTGAAGCTCAGGGGATGAGGCCAGGGCTAGAAATATAGATTTAGGAGTCATCGGCATATAGATGATAATTAAAATCATGTGAATGACTGTGGTTATCCAGGGAGCATGTGGAGTGAGAAAACCAGTGGGTGGAGGACAGAACCCTGTGAAACGACAGCCTTTACAGAGCAGATGGAGGAAGATGAGCCCACGATGGGGCCAGAGGAGAAACCATCCAAGGTACAAGGAGAGCCAGGGAACATGGTGTCATGGAAGCCTCAAGAAGGAAGGAATGATTAATTATATCACACGTAGCACCGAAACCCAATCAGATCAGGATCTTAAAACGCCCATTACATTTGACATTTAGGAGCTCCTGAGTGACATTTTTCTGAGAATATATTCAACTGGAAGTGGAAGCAGAAGCCAAATGGCTGAGGACTGGGAGGGGAAGAAGGGGATTCCGTTAGTATAGATCTCACCTGAAAATGACAGATGAGGAGGGGAAGAGGTGGACTGGATGGTCACTACCTAGATAGGTATTAGGTAGAACAGATGGTGGTGGAATAGCTGATGCTCTGTGCTTTTGTTGCAAGATCCTTCATCACTGCTCCACATGTTTACACGTCATTCAAGGAATTATTAAATTAATAGTTCTTCCATGAAATCTCTGAAGATCTTCCGGTGGGGAAGTATTATCTCCCTTCTCTGAACTCTCACAACTCCAAATGTATGGTTCTGTGAAGACATTCACTTCTGTTTTTCTTTAAACCTCATATTATGTTTACTTATTTACTCAATTTTTAGATCATTAAGTACCTCAAATATATTTGTTCAATATTTGTTCAATATTTATTTTCCAGTGTTCTATATGCCTATATTTTAGAACGTAAAGTAGCCAAAGAATGCCGTCAGGCCAGCAGGAATTCAATAATTATTGCAGGAATATATCAACCTGGACATCAATCACAACTACATAGAAATGTTTTGGAACTTGGGTTAGCATCGAGTTTTGTTAATAGAATCAATTAGCAGAAGGTGACCTGTAGGTAATATTTTTACCCTAATTGTTGACAAAGTTCTTTAGCTTGGGCTTCTGCTGTACATGGTTCTGGGAAAAATCTGAAGTTGAATTTCCCACAAAGGTAGCAATTCTCACCTGTCTGTGGTATGGAGATTTTAAATTGTTGGGAAGAAAAGTCAGCTGGAAGGGCTTGAATGTGATGCTCTCACATCTTTGATAACAAGCAATACCTTAAACAAAAACTGCTCTTACAGGGTTGGCTCAAGAGAGCCCTTCAAAGAAGTCTGAGCACACTTTTCTCTTTTTGTGTCATTTTAGAGGGTAATGGTTGTCAAGTCCCAGTTGTTCCAATATTTAATTTATATGAATAATTACAGACATTTGGATATTCTCATAGGATTTCTTTAGAAATCCACATGGATGCCTTTGTTTTTGTTCCCTGGGAAGTCACTGTTGGGAGAGGATGTGTAAAGACAGGGGTATCTATCCCTGTGTCTTCCCAGAAATCCCAGCACTAGGATAACAGTTAAACGGTTTTCTTCTAAAAATGAGAGAATTTTAGGGAGAGACTGGGCACTTACTAATTGAAGTGCATTTCCTTTTCAAAGGCAGTCTCATATGGGGCCTGTTTTTACCCAAAGCAGGAGGAAACCATGATTTCAATTGTTTTTATGTGTGAGCAGAGGAAGCTGTTTTGGACAGAGCTCTATGGACAGTCACCCATTTCAGCCCCCACTGATGGTGCAATGTCCTCTCACCTGTGAGTATCTGCAGGGGAAGGATCGAGGTAGCAGAGATGGGCCTCTTGCCTGGTTGAATGCTCTGCTGCTGCTGAGTTGAAATTCTTAATAATTTTTGAACAAGGGAGTCTGCATTTTCATTTTGTATTTGGCCCTGAAAATTATGTAGGCTGTCCTAAGTGTCAGCATTGGGCCATGCTGATGGTGGATCCTCAGCTCCACTTGCGTACGTGACTAAAAGACTCCTCAGGGTCCTGTTGCTGGTGACAGCACCTCATCTCCAGGGGTGCTGGGGAAGAGTGAGAATGGCGGAACGCTCACTTGTTAGTCTTCTTGAAACAGCTCAGCATGTTCGCCAGCCAGCAGCATCATCTTCGTATAAGATAACCTGAACATTCTACGTACTTAATGAGACCACTGGAGTGTCTGTTCCAATTACCTTTTTGGGGAAAAAGAATGGAACATGCTGGCATGAATGAATAGCAGCTGAGTGTTCATTTAAAAGGTCAAGTCTATTCAGTCTCTCCCCTTGGTGCGCTGGTCTCACTGCCCCACTCTTGGCACTTTAATCAGATGCTTGTTTCGCAGGCCAATGTGGCACACCCCGGGTTCGATGGGGCCAGTACATTGTGCATTTATTTGGATTAGCATGTCTTATATTAAGTTTTCTTTTCAAAGAGGTTTATGCAGAGCAACAGATAATGAAGTTTCTGCTGCAGTGCCATCAAGAGGCAGGCAGAAAAGCATTTGCTGGACAGAACACGCTTTAAGATTGTGACTCAAACAAGTGAGCCCAAGCCTGCCTGGGGAGTGATTTTCTTAAAACAGTAGTGACAAAATCTCATAGAGATGCAAAGACGATGCCTGGAAGCCTGGAGCCATCCTTCATTTTGGATGACCGCTCAAGATTGCAAATATTTGTGGAGAAGTTACAAGCTGCCAATAGCGGCGTGGAACTTACAGTGGAAGCATAATTTGAGTGTTAGACAAGGATGGCAGGGCAGAGCTTCGTGATTAAGTTAATATGTATTGATATTTCTCCCGTTGTTTTGACTTCCTAGGCTGTTTAAATTCACTCTTGCCACAACAAAATACAAAAGAGGCTGCAATGACATTGATTTTTTGGAAATCTTGCCTCTGAAAGATAGTGTGTTTTTTGTTCTGTGTACGTGTGTGTGCTTGCACTTCAGCATTGACAGGAAGGCAGAAATGTTACATCTGTGGCACAAATAATTATGTGACATTGTTAAGCATAAATTATCAGGGAAATGCATTTTGATTGTGAGCATAAATCAATTTTATGTGTTATGAAATTGCCACCATTTGAGTTTGCTGAGGTGACTTATTTCTGGCAGCTGTAAGCACATGATAGTTTGAAAATAGACACTCTGGTGTCTCAGGTCTTCATCAAAACCTGGACTCCTTGATTCGTAGGGAGAAAGACCACAAGTGGGAAGGGGTTTGTGTGTGCAAAGAAACGCCCATTTCACACTCTTTGACCTGAGGCAAGCGAGATTTGACTCGGCCTACATTCCTTCAACAAGGCTTTAGCCACGCAGATTTAGCCCCTTTGTTTAGCATGGCCTGCAATACCTGTGCTTCCAATTCAGAAACAAATTTAGCTGCAAACTTCCAGCCTATTCTTGCATCATGAAACATGCCTCATCATAATTGAAAAAGACTTGTTTAGTTTTAGCAGACAGACAATACCCTATTATCTGGCCATCTCGCTATTATCTAAATGGAAAGAACCAATAATAACTATAAACAGAATGTCTACAAACCTAAACGTTAGTCTCTGCATTTTATACTTGGAGTTTCTGAGGTTGGGGGCGCGGTGCATCTATAGATGCATAGATTAGATGCATCTATATTCAAATGTGAATGCATATATTATATTCACATTTGAATATAGATGCATCTAATCTAGGGATTTTCAATATTCAAAACAAAGTAATAATGCTTCTCTTAGGAAACCCAAGTCAGAGAATCCAGCAAGTTGTCTTTCTTCCCCGGATTGTAAGCCCTGCTCAGCCCTTCCCTCTCTGCAGGCAGACAGCCCTGGCCAGGCGGAAAGCCGCAGCAGCCTGCGGAGCGCTGGAGGACTGCGTTTCCTCTCTCAGTCTGTGTCTGTGATTGAACACTTTTTGGGAGCAGAGAGAAGTCACCTGACTGTTTTGGTTTGGAGGGACTGCTGGTCAGACTGTAGGGAGCAAAAAGCAGCAGAGACCAAGATGGTGATCATGAAGGAGTGTGACCTATCAACTGTGCCAAAAAGGACTTTAAAACAACACTGGCTGAGCAACACTGACCCCAGCTTGCTCTTAGAAGTGCTGGCTCTTTCCTCTTGAGGATGGCGCGTGCCCTGGACCTGGAGGCAGGACAGTGGGGCCAAGAGCACAGCCTCTGGGGCAGACTGCTGGGGTCTGAGTCCTGGCTCTAATTCCATAGCTGTGTGACTTTTGGCAAAGTATTTAACCTCTTTCTGCCTTGGTTTCCCCACCTGTGAAATGGGGAAGATAACAGTACCCACCTCAGAGGTCTGTTAAATGAAATAAGGTAATATATAGAAAATGGCTAGAAGAGGATTTGGCACATTGAAAAAACAGTATGTGTCTTAGTTGTTTATCTATATATAGATAATTCAGAATGCAGCAATCACCCCTCATATCTGCCTTCAGGAAATAGCTATAATGGTAACTTCATATCTAAATCTATATCTACTCTGATTTGGGAAAAAAAGTTTCAGTATTTCTTCCACAAATGACTTTTAATTGTTTTTATTTTTCTAACCCCAGAGTGGGGTAAATATTTCAGTCAAATTTCTGAAAACTTTATAGGATTCTCAAAAATGAATGGGGAAGTTGAGCTATCTCGAAAGTAGGTAGCACCCTGTGAGGAGAAAACCAATACTGAGAGTTAAAATGAACCCAAATTATTCTAAATTGAAGCAGGTATTTAAAATGCTTTTTTAAAAAGGATAAATACAAACAAGAAATCAAAGATGAAATGATTGGAAGGCCTGAAGTTGTCATTGACAGATAATGTGATGATGTACAAACCACAAAGAATTAAACCATTGTGACTAAAAGCAGAGGCCAGTGAAGTTTTCAGATACAATATTAACTAAAAAAGAGCAAAGGCATTTCTGCATACTAGTAGTAACAGCCAGAAGACTTTTAAAATCCAGGATACCCCCTATAACAACCAACACCTATAACAAAAGCAACATATGTAGCAAAGAATACAATGAATATTTAAGAAAAAATATAAAAATCTGTTATGGATATTTAGAAATAAAACAAATATATGTTGAATCCTTTCATACTCTGAATAGGATAATTTATCACAATAAAGATGTCAATATTCCCAGATTAATCTATACATTCAATGCAAATCAAATGTCCAATTAAAGTACTAGCTAAATTTTTTTTAGACAGAGTCTTACTCTATCACCCAGGATAGAGTGCGGTTGCGCTGTCTTGGCTCACTGCAACCTCCGCCTTCTGGGCTCAAGTGATCCTCCCACCTCAGCCTCCCAAGTAGCTGGGACCAAAGGTGTATACCACCACACCCGGCTAATTTTTTGTATTTTTTTGGTAGAGACAGCATTTTGCCATGTTGCCCAGGCTGGTCTCAAACTCCTGAGCTCAAGTGGTCTGCCTTCCTTGGCCTTGCAAAGTCCTGGGATTACCAGTATGAGCCACTGTGCCTGGCCCAGCTGGATTTTTTTTTTTTTTTTTTTTTTTTTTTTTTTTTTTTTTTTTAGTAGCTCAGTGAATGTATTCTAAATGTACACGAGAGGACAAAGGTCCATGCATAGCTAAGTCAACTTTATGAAAGGAGAGATGTGCCATAAAGTTATAGTAGTTAAAACATGTGGGCTCTAAGAACAGACAAATAGGCCAATGGAGCAAAAGACCATCCTCAGAGATAGAACATTGATTTGATAAATTTTGTGGGTGGTAGTAGAATCAATCAGGAAGAGGCTGTCTTTTTAACAGATGTGATGGAGAACCTGGCTTACTACACGGAGAAAAATAAAACTGGATATCTCACTGGAACCACCTGTGAAGGTGGACTCCATGTTAATTGCAGAGCTAAATCTGAAAGGTAAAAAGTTAATAGAAAGTAATGTTAGGGAATCTTTGTGACCCAGGATGGGGGAAGACTTTTTAAAACACTAAAAGTACAAAAAGTACATAAAGGCAAAATTGGATTACAGTAAGATTAGGCGCTCTGTTCAACAAAAGATGTCATGGATAAAATCAACACTAAGAGATTGAGAGATGATATGTAGGATGATAAGCTGATGAGATTAATACCTAAAAAATCTTGAGACTCAGCAAGAGAAAGACAAGAGCTCTAAAAGAAAAATGAGATATGAATAGCAAATTTGTATAAGATGAACCCAAATTAAACCAAACAAGCAATACAAAGAGATGCTAATTTTTTTGAAATTAAAGAAAATGGAAATTCCCGTATAACTGACAATAATTAGGAAGCTGGGTGATATGTCGATGAGGGTGAGGGGATACAGGAACCCTCACGGGGGGAGTAGAGACTGCGATTGTCATTGTGAAGAGTAATCAGAAAGTACATATACATATACCCTACTGTCAAGCAGTTCCCTCCTAGGTGCATATCCCAGAAACTTCTTCCAGGCCAGCTCCAAGGATGCTCATCACAGCATTGTTCATGGTAGAGGAGAGATACATATCAAGGCAGGAATGGATAAATAAAGCATGATGGACTCACACTGTGAATTACAATGACACATTTAGAAGCAACAGAACAGATCTACCCAGCACAGCATGGCTAGATCTTAAACCCATAGTGTTCAATGTAGAAAGAAACTGAATGAGGTCTATAGCACAATACAGTATTGGTAGAGTGAAATACATGTAAACAAATCAAATAACATGTTTTACAAGATCATATGTAAATGAATGTATGTGTATGTGTTTGTGCACGCTCACCTCTCTTTCTCACATGTTTACATGGTTGCTTATGGGAGAAAAGGACATAGGAGTCAAGAATGGCACAAAAATGGGGCTGTGTATGAACTTAATGGTGTAAGTGTGCCCATAAATAAGGCTTGTAATTAACTCAACTCTCTGCACATGAGGTCAACGCTAAAGGGCTGGGAATACACATTTAAAGAGTTTAGGAACCAGCCTCTACCATGTCCCTACCAAAAAACCCTGTTAAAGACCATCCAGCAAGTCTGCCTTGCATACAACTCAAAAGTCTCTGTGTTACACATGATGCCTCTGCTGCTGCTGCGAGCAGCAACTCTGATTTCTCCTGTACTGAGGTTGATGTAACTTTATTTTTGGCATACAGCCACTTTTCCACAAGTGGAATATCAAGGCATTCCTCTCCACTACAGCAATTTGGGAATTTCATTTAGCTTCATTATGATAAAAGTTCACTCAACCTGAGTGCATCATAAGCAACTTCTATTGCATTTTCCATATTCGTGTATCTAAGGAGAAGGCAAGTTGCTCTCCAAATTTATGCAGATGCTAGAATTCTAAGATGAAAAATAGTGGGAAAAACAGTTCACAAGTCTCAGATGCTAAATAACAACAGCGAGGATTCAAAAACTGTTTCCAGATTTCCAGAAAATCTTTAACTTCATCAAGAGATAAATCAAATTGCAGGTGCTATTGACAGCTATTAAAGCTGGAGGATGGCACATCTTGATTGGGAAAAGCAAATTAAAAGAGGCAGCCAATTAACCCTTTATGCATGTATCATTTAACCTATTTTCACAGACTTTTTAGTGTTTTATTATGGTTTCTAGAAACTTAATTATTAGAGGTCACCATTTTTTAAAGTCAAATTTATCTATTGAAAACCCTAAATTTGGCTGGGCACAGTGGCTCACACCTGTAATACCAGCACTTTGGGAGGCCAAGGTGAGCAGATCACGAGGTCAAGAGATCGAGACCATCCTGGCCAACACAGTGAAACCCCGTTTCTATTAAAAATACAAAAATTAGCTCGGTGTAATGGTGTCTGTCTGTAATCCCAGCTACTTGGGAGGCTGAGGAAGGAGAAGTGCTTGAATCTGGGAGACGGAGGTTGCAGTGAACCGAGATCGTGTCACTGCACTCCAGCCTGGCAACAGAGTGAGACTCTGTCTCAAAAAACAAAAAACAACAACAAAAAACAAAAAAAGCCCCCTAAATTTACAAAGAAAGGAAAGATAAAAACATAAATGGAGTACATCACTCTCCTTTCTGAGATGCATTAGAAATTTTTGGAAACTAGAATATTCTATGTGCATTCAGAAATGCCATGTATTTATTGTACCCTCTAGATGGCTACCAGTGAGTATTAAATAAAATACTCATTGAAATAAAAGGTTGATTAAGCTCAAAATGGTAATGGACGTCCATGTTACACAGGGTATTTCTCAAAAGCATTTCTTATGCAGGTAATTTGTATGCATTACTTTTATAGTTTTCATTCATTCATTGATTCACTCATTCATTCATTCATTCTTGAGTCTTTCATTCATTAAGTATTGCGTGCCTATTCCATGCCAGGGACTGTTCAGCCTTTGGTGGCACCCTCACTGGCCTGCTTGTCCACTGCAGGGGCCATGCCTATCTGTAGTCCCAGAACCAGCAGAGTCCACAGAAATAGGATGCTCTTAACTTTTAAGGGGACATTAGGTCCCGTCCTCCAATTCCATTGAGACGTTGCCCACATTCTTTTTCAAGACTTTTTAGGGAGGTCCTTTTTCTGACTTCCTGTATCTCTGTACCCTGTTCTTGACTCAGTATTTAATACCAAGTGTTCAATAATATCAGTGCAGTTGTATTTCTTACTCTTTGTGACATAATGCAGTTTCTATCATTCTTCAGTACCTGAGCAGGGGTGGGTGGGTGGGGGCGGGGTGGGGGGGGAAGAGCAGTGACTGTTACTCTGTATCAGGCACTGTTCTCAACATTTCACATGCTTTTAGTCAACTTGGCCTTACAGTGACCCTCTGAGGAGCTAGAAAAACACCCAGCTCATATCACTCAGATGCTAAACAACAAGTAAGTCAAAAACTGCTTCCAGACTTTCAGAAAATCTTTAACTTCATCAAAGGGATAAATCAATTGCAAGTGCTATTGTCAGCTACTATCATAATAATTAATATTAGCCCCATTTTACAGATAAGAAAGCTGAAATCTAGGAAGTTTAAAAGATGTGCTCAAGGCTGCATAGCCAGAAAGTAAAGGAGACATGAATTTCACGACGAGACATGGTTAAGTGTATTCGCCTTTTCCAAATGAATCTCCATTCCTTTAGAGATGACCTGGAGGATAGAGGATACTGTGTCCAATCTTCTTCCCTCCCTCCTGCTGCTCTGAGGTGATGTCACCAACGCCCCAGTGCAGATCCCCTGTTCCAGCAAACAGGTCCAAACTAGTGTTCTGAAATCAGGGGTCCTACATTTTGGTGGGAGAGAGCCCCAGGGAAGGAAAGAGGGATAAGTTTGGGATGCAGAATGGTCAGATGATAGAGATGAAGGTTCTACATGAGGGAGGGTAGATGCTGCTCAGCAGAGGCCACGGGGAAAATATTAGTGCTAATTGGACAAACTGGGCTGGTGAACCTGCAAGTCATCCTGGGACAGGAGAGCCTCGCCCCCTTTGCTTCCGCTCATCTGTTTTGATGGAAGGCCTCGCTCTCCAGTTTCCTGCCATTCCTACCCCATTGAAGGGGATTTTGTGGAGGGCTAACACTTCATTTCAGAAACTTGGGATAGATTGACTCTGACTTAAACTCTAAGGTGTACCTTGCCGAACTGGCCATAACTTATGTTATTTGGCAGTGAAGAGTAGCAATGGAGAGTTCATGCTTATTTTCTTCTTTTCCCTCTTCTTAAGCAAGAGGTTTCTTGTATGTAGACTAACTCTCATAACTAACATTTTGATGAAATTAGAAGCATACATATTAATGCCACTTGTTTTTCCAAATTTCCCAGAGAATGGTCTTGAAGTACAATGTTGTAGGTTCTGTCAAACTCACATGTTGGCTAGGAGCTGCTTGAGAGCTGAATTTATTATCTGAATAGCTCCTTGTGCCCCGTCCGCACCCATGTGGACCCGGCAGTGTCGCCCAGAGTCTGCTGGTGCCACCCTGTCAGGAATCCTGCCTGTGCCTTTGGCTCATGGCTGCTGATTGAAGTCTGTGGCATATGTCCCCTATATATAGAAATGCACATATCTATACATGGCTGTGGAGCTACAGATAGGCACACTGACACCCCCACACGTGAATCTGTGCAAATTTTTTTCTTGACTTTTTCCTTCAACCCAGTGATTTCCTAACGATCTGTTACCCATCTAAGACAGATTGCTTTTCATGGTTCAGCAGTCCC
Organism: Macaca thibetana thibetana; assembly: GCF_024542745.1. Classification (NCBI taxonomy): domain Eukaryota; kingdom Metazoa; phylum Chordata; class Mammalia; order Primates; family Cercopithecidae; genus Macaca; species Macaca thibetana. Next base: position 124,968,622 of record NC_065591.1, on the reverse strand, counting down.
AGCACAGACATTCATTTTAATCAATAGAGCAGTCAAAAGAAATAATAGATTTACTTGTTTTTTTCTTTTTTTACATTTAATTGGAAATTTTCAAGTGATTACCAACTTGTGTAGATCTCAAAGTTTAGGAAGCACTGTTAGCTAAGCACATGGGCCTGGCATAAGTGCACACACGTCACCAGGCAGGATGTGGGTCTGCAGAGAGGCTGGGCTGGGGTGGAATGATGCAAACTGTTCCTGTGGAACAGCCTAGTTCCCCTCATTTCTCTCTTACATCATCAGCACTAAACTCCGAATTCCCAGGCATGTGTCTAGGACCCAGGGCCTATCTTTCATCCTCACCCTCATTGCCAATACCTTACCTAGGCTGTCCCTAGGACCAGGGCCTATCTTTCATCCTCACCCTCATTGCCAATACCTTACCCAGGCTGTCCCTAGGACCAGGGCCTATCTTTCATCCTCACCCTCATTGCCAATACCTTACCCAGGCTGTCCCTAGGACCAGGGCCTATCTTTCATCCTCACCCTCATTGCCAATACCTTACCCAGGCTGGCACCATCCTTCCCTTGTGCTGCTGTACATCTGGGCTCCTTGCCTTCAGTTCTTCTTCCAACTGTTCTTTGAATTAGCTTTCTAAAGAAAAATAAAACCATGCCACTTCCTTACTCAAAAACTGTCTGTAACTCTCCACTGCCATGTGGCCTTGACTCTGGACGTCAGTTTTTAAATCTGCAAAATGGGAATAAGAAGTCCACATCCTTAGCAAAGCAGGCAGAGTTCTCAGCCTCTACTGAGCCAACAAGTCTCTGAACACCCTACGCCTTTTCCTGTAACTCTGTCTCTATGGCAGACTCGTACCCTTCCTTCAAGACTCAGGTCAGATGCCTCCTCTCCTGCAAAGCCATCACTCTTTGGAAAATTGTGTCCCAGTTCCAGGTTCCTCCTGCCTGTTTGCTGGGCACTGTTTGATGACAACACTGGCCATTGGTGGCCTCTGGGCTGTAGGCTCCATGATGGCAGTAGTGTGCCTCGTCTTTCTGTCCACCACAGCACCCAGCACAGCGTCTAGTGCAGAGTCCAGCAAACAGCATGGATGAGCGAGCAAAGTGTATGACCTGGAAGGAGTCTGGATCAGGTAGCTATGTCTCAGCACTGCTCTTCTTTATGTGAAAGTCTTGCTTGGCTAAGAAACTTAGATGGAAGTTATCCTATTGGTTGATGTCAGTTGGATTCGAAAACCCTCCTAGATCCCTGCAGGCAAATTATTAAGAGAGAAAACCACTCTGGGGGCCAATCTGGAATGGTTTGGAAACCTTTCTGTATTCTCCTTTGATGCACTTAAAATGTGTAAATCATTTGATGGACCGTCCTGTATTTTGCTAGTAGGACTATGATTTTATGAGGTGCATGTTATCACTCTCCTTTCACTGGGGGAGAAACTGAGGCCTTAGGGCAGTAGCTCCTCAGCTGTGTTTGCAACATTACTTGGAGCAGCCTTAAAAAGACTCCTGCTACCCAGACCAATTATATCAGAATGCTGGGGGTGGGCCCAGACGTCAGTTTTGTCAGAGCTCCTCACGCGGCTCCGATTTGCAGCCAAGTTGTGAACACCGCCCTAGAGAATTTAGATTCCATATCCATGGTGACTGCGAGGCGGTAGAATCGATGCTAGAACCCCAGTCTTCGGTGCTAGGCCTACTTCCAGGACTCGCACTGTCTCTTTGTTATGACCGTGCACTTACTACAGAGAATCAAGCTCCAGCCCAGAGCGTCTGCTCCCTCTGCTGTGGCAGGGGAGGGTCCTCAGGTCTCTTTTTCCTCAACTGTAAACTAGAGACACTGAAAATTCTCTTACAAAGCTTCTGTTTGAATCCAATGACATGAGGCCCTATAGATGGGAGCAACTTTTAAATTAGAGGGTTGTGTAATATTATAAAATGAAGAAATAGTAATCCCATCATGAAGATAGATCGCTTTGGGCAGATTGGCTTCTTATGGGAGACTTGGTGTGATCCTGAGGCTGCTGGAGCTTTGAGGTGGACGGATGCAGCATTCCCCTCCACGCAACCGTCTGGGAATGGGAATTTTCAGCACCAAGTGTGTAGAGCTGTCCTTTAAGTCTCACCTGAGACAGGGTGTCTTCTTAGTATGTTGTTCCAGTCAGCTTTCTGCTGCCGAGGATGTAGTAATTTGCCTACCCTTGAAAAGAGACCAAACGCAGACAGAGTATTCTGCAGGCAAAATCATACTTAGAGTGTCTCAGGTTATCAGAGTAAGTGGTAGTTGTCTGATTATAAAGTGGAAAGATATTATTCAGACATGGATGTATCTGTAATCAGCAATGATGAAAAAGGAGGTATACAGGAAGTGAATGGTAATTAGAGGGGACTTGGGGGACATTTTTGCCTAGGTGTATTGAGTCTCTTTTCGGCCTAGAGAATGACCCATTGCTTAGAATTTCCAGGGACCTGGGGACCCATTAGCATTGCAATTGTCATATAGCTTGGAAATGTGGATGCAGGCATTCTATTTTTGGAAGGATTCAAACAGCGTCATTCTTGAAAAGATCTTATAAGTTTGGTATCTGATCAAGAAAAATACCGAATAAAAACCTGGTCTTCACCAGCAGTTGCAGAGGATAATTAGGCTAAAGCCTCCTCTTGCCTGTGTTCAGGAGAGTTGTTCTGAGAAGTCTGAGACTGAAGGGATTTTGAGATGAAGAATTGCACTTCCAAGGGAAGGAAGACAAGTAATTTGATCTGGTTGTGGGACTATCAGACCGAAAGCATGGAGACCTGATTCAATTTCGCATCTGCCAGCTGACTGACTTGCAAGGTCATCTTTTTGTTTTTAGGCTTATTTAGCTCTTAGCTACTAAACAGACATATATTGAGAATCATATATTGAGAGTCAGAAGAAATGTTATCTGACTCTTGTGAACCCTGATACTTAACATTTAACACATAAATATATTTGATGGCTTATAAAAGAGCCCAGTTTTCTACCCTGACCGGTGGCCCTAGTGTCTCAATAAAATAAGCGTCTGAAAGTTCATGGTGTTCTGGGAACATGGCCCCAGTGTGAACAGTGGGTACACACGTGCACAGAAAGCCACCATCGTTACTTCAGTGATTAAGAGACCTCTTTTTTTGTGATGATATATAGCCTGACCTCAGGAACTGAGGATGTGCAAAGACCCTCTCCCTAATTACGATCGCTGCTTCTTCACTGGCAGCAAAGCACAGACAACCTTGTTTCATATGCAAATTGCAGGAAACGTTCCCCCCACCCCCCCAGTCCCTGTAGCTTCCCTTGATTTAGGAAGTCATTCATAGCCCCACTATTGTCTGTGTCGAGGGGGGCTGGGGGGGAAGGAACATTCACAGGCCCTCCTCACCCCTTTAAATGGATGTTTAATAAGCTTGGAAATGCGATTGTCTCCAAGAAAGCCAACAAGGGAGAATCAGAGCCTGTTTGCTTAGATGAATATGAAACTTTAACATAGTCCAAGAAGACCCCTGCAATCCCTGCTAAATAAGATTTGATTTCTCTTTAAGCTGTTTTTAATAGCTGGAATTACAGAACATTGTGTTTACCAGCTAATAGGTTTGTGAGCAGGCGGCTGGCTTTGTCTTCAGGGTGACACCGTGTACACCTGTATCCACAGAGCCACCCCTCCCGTCGGCGGAAGCTTATTGCTGCTGGAGCGCCTTCCCCGTCTGCTTCTCTCTCTGTCCCTGTTTTACCATCGTGTCTCTGTCCCTGTCTCTGTCTTTCTTTCTCAATATGTTTATTTTGTCTTTTAGGGGCAGGGGGCGCAAAGCAGTTTTATCCAAATTCTGCTTTTAGTCTGTTATGTTTTAGAACCAGGAAATGGGGGAAAAGAAAGAGTCCTAGACAACTTAGCTCTGATAATTCATTAAGAGAAATGTAGGCCCCAGGCAGGCCAAACGTTAATTGCCCCCAGGAGACCAGGCCTTCCACTGTGCATTTTGTTCTGGGATGTGGCCCAGATCACAAAACACACAAACTTACAATCTAAGCCTCATACCATGCGGAAGCGCCAGTCTGCTCTTTAAACCTGTGTCTTCCACCCAAAAATACGAACAACAATTAGTTATAGTGATCAATATTAATAAAAAATAGTATTAGTGTTATCTTTGAGCACTAACAATGTGTCCAACCCTGAATTTTCTATGCATTTAGTCCTCTTGACTGCTTTTCTATATGGATGGAATCATTCCCATTTTACACATAAGGGACCTGAATGACTTCCTCACACTGAGGCTGAGGCAGAACTTGCAAAGGGCTGAGCAGGACTTGAACACAGGACCATCTGACTTCAAATGCGATGCTCATAGACTACTGACAATAGGCACCTGCACGGTGTGGGCTGCCTCAAGAACTCTTCTGAACACTGTGTCTGCATTTACACATCCAATCTTTACAACAACCCTATGTGGAAGGCACTTTCATTTGTTCCCATTTTCCAGCGAAAGAAACAGGCACAAGAGGTTATGAACCTTGCCCAAGCCACATAGCCCTGGCTGGACGTGAGGTATGGGGCTGTGAACCCAGGCATGCTGCTCCAGGGTCTGAGCTCTGAGACCTTGATGCGATACTACCTCCCCGCTAAGCTCCTAAACTTGGAGAGAGCTTCTGCAGCACCTGAATCCACTCAACAAACGCATGTTAAACACCTGTGAGATTCCACACTGTGTCCGGGTTAGGAGACAACTAGAAACACCACTCCTACCTTGGGGTTGAGTGGGTGGGTAGGGAAGTGCAAAGGGGCTGCCCACTCCCCTTTCCTAAATGCCTTTCTGCACTGATTTTGAAATTTCTGTCTTTAAATGAAGGCTGCTAAGGCTGAGATGTCCTTTTGTTATGTGCAGTTATTTGGGCCAACTTCTGCACTACACAGGATGGGTTGCCCCTGGTCCAGTGCCCTCCTGAGGATGGTCTTGGTCCCTATGCTAGAGAGCACAGTCCACAAGTGAGTGGAGAGAGTCTGAGTGAGGAAAGAAACCCATAAACCCAATAATGTACCCACCTTCATCCATCTATACACCCGCCCACCCATCATCCATCCATCCATCCCCCCACCCACCCATCATCCATCCACCACCCACCCACCCACCCATCCACCCACTTATCCACCCATCGTTCATCCATCTTCCCCTCCACCCACCCATCATCCATCCATCTATCCTCCCATCCATCCCACTTATCCACCCATCATTCACCCATCTACCCATCCACTCACCCATCATCCATCCATCCACCCACTCACCTATCCACCCATCCACCCTTCCACCCATCCTCCCATCCATCTACCCTTCCATCCATCCATCCACCCACCTATCTACCTATCCACCCACCCATCCGCCTATCCAGCCATCATCCATCCATCCATCCATCCATCCATCCATCCATCCATCCATCTATCCTCCCATCCACCCACTTATCCACCCATCATTCACCCATCTACCCATCCACTCACCCATCATCCATCCATCCACCCACTCACCTATCCACCCATCCACCCTTCCACCCATCCTCCCATCCATCTACCCTTCCATCCATCCATCCACCCACCTATCTACCTATCCACCCACCCATCTGCCTATCCACCCATCATTCATCTATCTACCCATCCACTCACCCATCATCCATCCATCCACCCACCTACCTATCCACCCATCCACCCTTCCACCCACCCTCCCATCCATCTACCCTTCCATCCATCCATCCACCCACCTATCTACCTATCCACCCACCCATCCGCCTATCCAGCCATCATCCATCCATCCATCCATCCATCCCATCCATCTATCCTCCCATCCACCCACTTATCCACCCATCATTCATCCATCTACCCCACCCACCTATCCACTCATCCACCATTCCATCCATCCTACCCACCACACCATCCACCCTTCCATCCATCCATCCATTTCACCCAATCCATCCATCCCATCCATCCATCCATCCATCTATCTATCCTCCCATCCACCCACTTATCCACCCATCATTCATCCATCTACCCACCCACCTATCCACTCATCCACCTTTCCACCCATCCTCCCATCCATCCACCCATCCACCCTTCCATCCATCCATCCACCCATCCACCAATCCATCCATCCATCTATCCATCCATCCATCCATCCATCCATCCATCCATCCATCCATTCATCCATCCATCCAAAGTGAATGGGCTTTTTGGCTCCTGTGTTAGAGGGGCCATGTTAGAGGCAGGTACTCAATACAGTCCAGTGGGGAATCAACAGAATAAGTGGTTTTCCTAGAAGGAGACAGAGTTAGAAAAACCTTCACAAAAGGCTTTGTGATCTTTTGGCATCTTCTTGAAAGGGCAGATGGCAAGAGTGGTTCATGAATATTTAGAATTCTCTGGAAACGTCTTTGGGACCTGGAGCGGTGGTATCTTTTCTCTTTTGATCCTGCCTGTGCTCGCATCACTCATCACACCTCACCCATCAAGGCAGCCTCACGTCTCCCTTTACTCACCTTGTCAGGTTCCCCTTCCTCATTCACAGTGTGTCATGGGAACGTGAGAAATAACAGACGCAGCAAACAGTATGGAAGCATATTAATAAATCATTTTAAAGTATTAAAATTGATATTGGGCTTCTCTGCAATATTTTATCTTTTATAATTTATTAAGCATGTTATTTGTCACCTGGTTAAGCAAGAACAACCAATATTTCATTGGGGGATCCGATTTCTCAACGTGGGATGGAAGGGGTGGAGTCCTTCCCATGGAGAGTGACAGGATGCCAGCCTGAATGTCAGCTGGCAGCTTGACCTTGTGGTTTCTTAGTTTGTTTATGGATTATGATGACAGCCCAAAGCCCTCTGAATACCCAGGACAGGCAGAGGTATGAAAGGTATGAAGAGTGCACATACTTTCTCTCCTTCATGTGTCTCCCTTCTCCTGGGGCAAGATGGGGGGTGGGTGATTCCCACTGATGCTGTCCAGTCTCTCCTGCACTTGCCGTCACTCACTGAGTAGCGGTGGAGTCCTCCGATATGCCAGGCACGGTTGGTAGCAATCAGCACACATCATTAAACAAAACAAACCATGGTCCCGGCCCTTGTGGGGCTTATCTGCTAGTGGGAGGAGATAGATAATAAAAAATAAGCACATCGAATCTGCAAATGTGATAGTAGATTAGCAGGTGGTAAGTGCTGTGTCTTAGCTAGAGCTGCTATATGAATGACCATAGCCTGGGAGGCTTAAACAACAGACCTCTATTTCTCACAGTCTGGAAGCTGGGAAGTGCAAGATCAAGGCTTGGCAGAGCTGGTGTCTGGTGAGGGCTGCTTCCTGCTTTGCAGATGCCTGTCTTCTCCCTGAGTCCTCATGTGGGAGAGAGGGGAAGGGTTCGAGGGAGGGAGAGAAAAAGAGAGAGACAGAGAGAGGGGGCAAGCTCTCTCTTGTCTCTTCCTATAAGGGCACTAATTTCATTCATGAGGGCCCCACCCTCATGACCTGATCACCTCCCAACGGCCCCACCTTTTAATACTCTCACTTTAGGAGTTAGGGCTTCAACACAAGAATACTAAAAAGACAAAATGTTCGGTCCATACCATGCTATATAGTACCAAGGATAAAAAAGAAAGCAGCAGAGAGTGTGGGGTGGGCTGGCCGGTAGCCCTGTGGTAAACAGCAATGCTATTTGCTACACACCTTGTTTCTGCGTTTTCCTCGCTGAACGGCATTTGGATCTCAAAGAATTGGAGCCATGTATATTGTCCCACGTTCACAGATCCATGAGGTGTCTCTCAGAAAGGAAAACATCATTGAGGGTCGACTTGTCCTGGCCTGTGACACCCCCTTCTTCCACTGCCCACCTGTTGCCTGTGCCGCCAAGAAGGACTGTGCTGGCTCCTGGGACCTTCCCTCCCATCTTTCCAGGAGGAAGAGCCGGGTATAGGTTGGAGAACAGTCCATAGGTGGGGCTGCAGCGCTGTCCCCTCTTTCCAGAGGATGTCAGGGAAAGCCAGTGGACCGGAAGTTGGTGACATCTGGCAGTTGCTGACCACATCTAGCAAGCCGAGGAATAAAGCTGCTTGGCAGCACGGATGGCAAATGGCTGCGTCTGGACAGCTGTGTGGCTGTCAGCCGTTTCCTCTTCAAATTGGTGCCGCCCACTCCTCAATGCCTGGCTTGGGGTTATCTCTGGACAAGCATGTCAAACCAGGAGCTTCATTCCTGGAAGCTGCGGTGAACTTCTGGAGTGAACAAGTGTGTGGATGTCGGCCTCCCAGAGCTCCTGTTTAGCTGATTCTATGGGCACGGGTCTCTGATCTGAAGCATCTCACCGACTGCATCTATGAGTCAGGCTGTGCTTCTAGTTTCTGGTCATAGGGCACCTCAGAGATGGAAAACTAGGCAGAACCTGGACACCCCACCTTTGTAAGCCAGCAGAGCCACTTAAGGCAGAGCTTTGGGGGTATGGGGTAGTTAGGAATAAGTGAATGAAAGAAGGAAGGAGTTTATAGTTAGCATGCAGAAACGTACACAGTCTTGGTGTTTATTAGATTTATCACAGTCTTAGGAGGAAGATCTGGCTTCCCTGGTGGAAGTGTGTCAGTCACACAAATGGCGTCTACCACGTGTCTTGAAGTCGGGGAGGAATTGAGCCCATTCACTTAGGAGGTGAAATGGGATAGCAAGGGCTGGATGTTTTAGAGACAGCTCAGTCTTTACCAAAGGTGCCTTGTCCTAAGAATCTTTTAGGGAACTTGATACAAGTGTTCATTCTTGGGCTGTGCACCCCCAAACTAATCAACCAGCCCTCCAGGGGAGGAGCCTGGGAATTTGCCTCTTGAACCAGCACTCCAGTGATTCTTAGGAGAGGGAGCATGTGGCTCTCCACAGGGCGCACATTAGAATTAATCAAGGAGCCCTTGATAATTGCTGGTACCCTGGCCTCATCTTGGAGAGTCAGTTGTATTTCATCTGGTTGGGGGCTGCGTGTTGCAAGTTCTAAAAGCTCCAAGGTGTTCTTATGCGCAGGTAGGGGAGGCTTCTGTGCACACTAGACAGTTCAGGCTTCTGCGTAGAAGATGCAGGCGGAATCTCTTCCTTGCTCGCTCACTGTTTGCCTCTGGGTGGGGGACTTCTGCTTGCGGAGCCTCACTGCATGAAGAGGAGGTAGTGGCCCCGCGTGGTCCAGTTGAGGGTCCTCTGGAAGAGTTAATGAGCCCCTGGGTGTGAGCACCCTCTTCCACTGACCCCAGCTTTGTGGAGTAAGCCGCCAGCCCTGCAGCACCCTTTGGGACTGTTTCTGCTCCTCTCCAGCCATTCTTTCTTCTGGGGTCTGTGCCTGTCTGGATGACAGATGCAAAGGGCACAAGAGTCTGGGACAGGCAGGGACCCAGGCAGGTTCTGACTGCTGCTGTGTGTCAGGTAATGAGGAGGGAGGGCTCTGGGCAGGCAACCGCTTCCGCCGCCTTGTCCACCTCCACATTCTCCTGACTTATTACATTGTAATAAATTGAACCATTCCACTTCATTATTTCATATATGAGGAGATTTATAGATTGTCCTGGTGGCTGAAGAGGCAGTGATTAAGGAAGCAGCGTGCTAATGAATAAGGCTGGGCACAAAGCCGTTTTAATTAATGCACAGCCCAGGGGCTGTAAACCGCTTGCTGATAACAAACCTGCCCATCGAAGAGTTGAACTGACAACGTCCTACAGAATAAAGGCTGATGGTGACATGGGGGAGTCATTCAAGTGACAACTAAGGCTGCTAACCTCAGTCTCTCTCCCTACTCCTGGGCTCACTATGGCAGAGCCACCCAATACGTATTTATTTATTTTTTCCTGCAAAATAGTTACTACTCTCTGGTTCCCTGACACCCCACTGTCCTCCACCTCCCCATGGAGCATCCCAGATCATACTCGAACTTCCTGAAGGTTTGTTTGGTCAGATTCACGGAGCAGAGGATGCCTGTTGTTCTTCACAAAGGATCATACTCGAACTTCCTGAAGGTTTGTTTGGTCAGATTCACGGAGCAGAGGATGCCTGTTGTTCTTCACAAAGCCCCAGTGATATCATTCTTTTCTCCCAAACTTCTTCCAGAGCTCTGGAGATTTAGTCAAGTCCAGTGTGCTTGAAAAGATTTTTTTTTTCTCTTTCCTTTTTCACTTTTGGTGGAACAATCCCTGTTGGCAGCTTGGCTTTGGAGGGTTTCATCTTACCAGCAACTTGGCTGCCGTGGGCCTGGCTTCCCAGTGTGAAGGTGCAGGGTTCTCTGAGCGAGTCCACGCATTCTGCATCCTTGTCACACTGCTCTACACCCTGGAGTTTTCAGTAAAGGCTCTTTCCTGACAAATTAAGTCCAAAGGGTGACAGGAAACACAGTAACCTTTCTCTGTTCTTTTCATGGTTTCCTGCCAGGATTTGCTGTTTGGAGACGTGGGAACGCCGCACTGAGATGACTTTTCAGCCAGCTGATAACTGATGCTTTCGGCCACGACACAGAGCATTATTAGTAGTGCAACTGACTAACATGAAAAATAGTGATTCTCATAACAAAAGGAATGTAGCCACAATAAGAGAAAAATCCTAGCCAACAGAATGATCTGACGGAAAACGCTACTGATAATGAAATGGGGTTTATTGAATTAACTGTTCCATTTAGCAGACACATGAGCGGAACCCAGGATGGAAGAACGTAATCACCAGCGTGACTCCGGCGATGGAACTGAACTAGATGCGGAGACTGGGGAGCAGCAGAGTCAACTCAGTTATCATCTCGGCGGCCGGGCTGCCGTCCAGCTCACAGAAGCCATCTGATCCGGAAAAGATTTCCGACGCCTGCTGGAGTAAGTTTGGCAATAAGTTGTTATTGCATCTGGCCTCCTACCTACAAAAACTGCCCCGATGGAAAGGTGATACTGTGTGATGAGTTACGCCGTCCTCCTGCGACTGCTCTCTCTGTCATGTTTTCAGAGCAGCCCTCCCAGTCAGGAGAAGCAGTCGCATTCCATCTGGGGACGTCTGAGAGGAGATGCAGAAGCCAGCAGCTGATTTTCCTCCCCTGCCCCTTCCCTTGAATAAACACCCTTGGTGCATGCTGGCCCTGACTCCTGGCTGTCCCCTGTGGTGCACGGCTGGGTCCTGGTGGCTTCTCTGTGGCTGCAAGTCCCCCCCGGGTCTCTGATGTCTCTGGGCACCCCTCTACTCTTGCTCTCTGAGCTGTGTCTTTCCTGCTAGCGCTGTCTCCATTCTCCTCTCACACACACAGTCTTTCCTCCCCCACAGAAGGCAGCTGCAATATTTGCCTAAAAACTGGAAGCTTTAAAAAATTCCAGGAGGCTGAGGCAGGAGAATCGCTTGAAGCCAGGAGGTGGAGGTTGCAGTGAGCCAAGATCGCGCCACTGCACTCCAGCCTGGGTGGCAGAGTGAGACTCAGTCTCAAAAAAAAAAAAAAAAAAAAAAAAAAAAAATTCCAGAAAAGTCTGGGTGGGTTGGGGAATTAATGTCTTAATGTAATATATTAAGAACAGATTAATCCAGAAATAACAGCAATAGTGCATTTTCTCCTAACCTTTCATGAACGATTCCCATATTATTTAAGTTACCTGCTTTTTTATGTTACCTCCCTCTGAGACTTGGAAAAATTGAGGCACCTAGGAGGTTTGTGACTGAGCCAGGATTAGTGGTACAGTAGAGGCAAGACAAAAAACGGTGAGACTGTAAGTAGGAGCTCGCCCATGAGGGACCTGTTGCCTTGGTGAGCTATACGCTACTTACCTCTGATTTTTAACGAGCAGTTCTGAGCGATCACTGGGCATTTTATGACTAAGATGGGGAGGAACCTGAGGCCGAGAGCTTGGGCAGGAGGATGACCGGCAGAATTTTGTAATTTTCATGTAATTATACTACGTCCCACTTTCTGCAATATCCCCAGACTGCCGGTTGCCTGTCAGATATATTTTAGAAATGAAATTGAGGAGGAGAGTGCATTTGGGAAATAATAGAACTCAGTTCTAAGTAACACATTAAGCTTAATTTTTAATGGTGGAGAATCTTACGGACACACCATCTGTAAATGTGGACGATTAAGCAACACAAAACACAGGAATTTTGGCTGGCAGAGCACGCAGCATGGCGGCCCAGCATGCCACTAAAATCCAGGGAAAACGGCTTCTTAACCCACGCTTACCTGCAAAACCTACTCTGGCTCAAGTATAAGGAAAGGCCTGGCCGGGAAGGAGGACACCAAAAGAAACTGGAATCCAGCAGGAGGACTAAATAGGGACAGCTGTTTTTCTCCTTTGCCTGAGCAGCGCTGGCTCTTGAGAACTGCTGGAAACTAGGAAGAAAGAGGATGGGTTTATTTTCTGGGACCATAGCTGTCTGTGACACCTCTGTGGAGGGAGCAAACCTTTGTAATTGAGGTTTTTAAAGGATATATAGATATTGTTTATTTGCCCTTAAATTCACTCACACTGATCAGAATGTCAGTAATTTTGGCCATCTCCAGCTGCCATCTCCAGCTGCCTTCTGCTTCCTTGTATTCTTTCTAAGAGTGAACTTACTTAACCTTCCTTTTCCCTTCTTGCCCCTTAGATTATTTTGAAAGGCACCACCACTTCTAGAGGAGGTTCTCGTGTTTAATATGCTTTCCAGCACTTTCTTCTAGTTCCTGTACCATTGAGCTGACCAGAAAAATTGAATCAATACATCTGCTTAAAAAGATATGAAATCCAGTATGTAGAAAGATCTGTCAAAGGTCAATCAAAAAGGTGTGGCAACCGAGGAATACTATGCAGCCATAACAAAGAATGAAATAATGTCCTTTGCAGCAGCATGGATGCAGCTGGAGGCCATTATCCTAAATGAATTAATGCAGGAGCAGAAAACCAAATATCACATCTTCTGACTTATGTGGGGGAGCTAAACGTTGGGCATGGACATATAGATAAGAACAGTAGACAATGGAGGCTACTAGAGGGGGCAAGGAAGGACAGAAGAAAGGGCTAAACATCTACCTCTCAGGTACTATGTTCACTACCTGGGTAACGATTCAACTGAAGCCCAAACCTCAGTCATGCGATATATCCATGTAAAAACCTGACATGCACTGTGGGAGGCTGAGGCAGGCAGAAAGCCAGGAGTTTGAGACCAGCCTGGCCAATAGGGCGAAACCCCACCTCTACCAAAAAGACAAAAATTAGCTGGATGTGATGGCGGGCCCCTGTAATCCCAGCTACTCAGGAGGCTGAGGCACGAGAATCACTTGAACCCGGGAGGCAGAGGTTGCAGCGAGCCGAGATCACGCCACTGCACTCCGGTCTGGGCGAGAGTGAGACTCTATCTCAAAACAAAAACAAAAACAAAAAATACCCCTGCACATGTGCCCCTAGAATCTAAAATTTTAAAAAAGGGGTGGCAAACTCAAAGGCCCGAGGGTACTGGCATTTCACATAAGTGAGTGAGATGATGGACATCCAGTGATGCCAAGTGGCTCACACTAAGACCAGGTGTGACACATCCAGCTGTTGTTACCTTTTACAGCACCTTTCCAGGTAAAGCCAAATGACTCCAAAATACCCAGAGGGCTGTCCGTTGTTCCACATGTGGTTGATTTGTGGTGCTGGTGGCTATGTGTGTCCAGACAAGTGCACCTCCCAGCTGCAGAGACAACCTGGCCTCGTGGCCAAGGAAGCTCAGTGGTGACACATTTCCCTGGTGACCCTCATGTCAGATGGATGTCTTTCAATCCCTTCCTCAGCAAGCCATCTCCTATCACTAGCCAATCTTAAAATCTCTTCTTCCTCTGTTTTTTCTTTCCTCATTTTTCTATTTTTTTCCATAGGCTGTTTCCATACAGGCAGAGGCCAGTGTCATCTCCAGCACCTGGGAGACATAAAGAGCCAGTGGCCTTCCTCTGAGATAATCTCAAATGAATATGCTTGACCCAGATGAGGGAAGGATCACACAGACTCTGTCGAGGTATGTGGCAGTTGATAAATCATTTTCAATAAGCTATTATTCTCTTATTTAAAGCATTCTTGTTTCACTGTAAACAGTTGTAATTTTCTTAGTTGGGTTTAGAAAACATCCTACTATCCCCATCCTTGCAACTAGTTCTGATACATTTAGTATCTTAGTCACCTCTCAACTCCATGGACTCCATTTCCTAAGTGCCATGAGACATGTTCCTGGGGAAACCCTCGTCCCAGGCAATGATTTGAGAGCAGGAGGAGGGAAGCAGGGCCCAGTGGCTCTATAGTCAGGTCAGAGGCCTCAGCTGACCCCACAGGGGGTTCTGGAAGCTGGCTTCATCCTTCAGAGCTGTCCCTGATCGGTGCAACAGGCCAGGCCTTTATTCCGCCTTGCTGAGCCCTTAGCAAGCCTGCCTCTCTGGCAGGGGCCTTCCTGGGGAGGGACACAGCAGTGAGGCGGCTGCAGTGCTCCTGGGGGTGGGCTCCTCTGTCTGGGCCTGGGGTCTGGTCTGTGCACCAGGAAGTTTATGTAAGGGGAAGATTCCCACCTCATTTCTCTCTGGTCGAGATATTTTGTTTGTGAAGTTGCACAGGAGATAAGATTAACTTTTGGCTTCAAGAGTGTGTAACACTGAGACTCCAGCCTGGCTATGATGTATGGATGAAACATCAAGTTCTCTTTCTTTACACCCTCCCTCTTCACCCTTTCTGCTTGTTTTCTGTACAATTCTGTGACAATGTGCATGGTTCTCTCGCCACAAAACCTCTGCTGGCTCGCTGACAGCATTTTGTAGCTGTCTCTAAGTGACATCTAAAGCCTGTTGCAGGGAAACAGAATGACATGCCGCTATATTTTGGGGATACATAGAGCATTATCTGAAAGCCTACTCAGGAAGTTTACAACACGGGCTTGCCTGTGCTGAGGTTGTTAGCAGGTGCGGGCTCCTTCGCCCCCATGTCCCGCTTAGGAAGGCTCACCTGGAAGGCCTCCCAGACTGGATTCTCAATCTGTGCTTCACATTGGCCACCTGGTTCACCGGCGTCTCTCGTCAGGGGTCTCTCGCAGGTATGCCTGTGGTGGGTCGGCATCCAACGGCGGGGCAGAGATAAGCCACAGCGCTTCCAGGATCCCACGTAAAAAGAAAACAAAATTCAAAAGATGGTGCTGCGACCTGCGGTGTTGATATTTGCGGGGTGATGGATGAACGTGGCGAGCCAGGCAGTGTAGCCTGATCAGGGTGAAATGGCTGAGCAGAGGAGCAGCGAGTGAATCAATCATGGGACCCGCTCCACCCGCAGCTGGGTTCATCAGCTTCACAGCCTGTCTCTACAGGCTTATAAATTACCCCTGATGGAGGGCTGGCATGTTGGGCCAGGTTGTGGTGACTTCTCCAGCAGAGAGCAATAGGCTGCGGTGAACAGAAGCAACAGAACTTTGATGAACTCCGGTGAGATAGTTGGTGACGCTCTCCTGCTTGCTTTGATAAACCCATATATTTTGTGCCCAAGCTTAAATCCTCCAGCAAAAAAACAAAGACTTGGACTTAATTTAACATACCTATGTAGTGTACCATAGCACTGGAGAGCGTGGCCTGCTTCAGTCCTGGCCTCACTTGCTAGTTATATGACCCGGATGGTTTACCTAATTAAGGTCTTTGTCCCTTGGACTCCTTACTTTTGAAAATGGCAATAATAATATATGGGGCTCCTTCCTTATGAAGCTCTTAGTTTTTCATAGAATTGAATTAGTTAATATTTATAAATCAGCATTAATAATTTTAGCAGTTGTAATTATGGGCTTAGATCGTATTGCCTGGTCAACCTCAACTCCACTCAATTTTGGAAGACTAGCTCATCTCTTCCTTTGCTGATAAACAACATCCTCTATGTCACCCTAAATGACATGTAGCCACGTCTACTCTTACTTATTCTCTTTCAATCGACAAAATGAAGTGTGTCTTCTGTTCAAGGCCAGCCCTTCTGTCTGCGACTCTTCACCTCCCCTTCCCGGTCTTTCTGTGTTGACTCCATGTCCTACATTGCCAATTACTGTTCTCTCTCTTCATGGTGTTTTGTTTCCTTTCTTTCTTCTTTTTGTTTTTGTGACAGAGTTTCACTCTTGTTGCCCAAGCTGGAGTGCAATGGCACAATCTCGGCTCACCACAACCTCCACCTCCCGTGTTCAAGTGATTCTCCTGCCTTAGCCTCCCGAGTAGCTGGGATTACAGGCATGCGGCACCAAGCCCGGCTAATTTTGTATTTTTAGTAGAAATCGGGTTCCTCCATGTTGGTCAGGCTGGTCTCGAATTCCCGACCTCAGTTGATCCGCCCGCCTTGGCCTCCCGAAGTGCTGAGATTACAGGCATGAGCCAGCGCCCAACCTGTTTTGTTTTCTTCCTAGTAGTCTCCCGTCCTTATCCTCTCTAGATATCTAACTCTCTCCAGTTCAAAAACAACAAACAAATTAAACAAACTTCTGTTGATTCTGAATCCTAATCTAGTTACTCTTGTATTTTTCTCTCTCATACTCACCTAAACATTTCAAAAGAGTGTTCTAAACTTTATGTCTCTACTTCCTCACCTTTTAGTCATTTTTCTGTTTTACCAATAGCATCTTAATTATTCTATTAAAATGTTAAAAGGATCCTGATCTGTTGAAATTATTCTAGCAAAGTCACCAATGATTTTTTTATTGCCAAATCCAATGAACAAGTTTAGTCTTTATTTTTTTAGTCATTGCTGCTGATAATTCCTTTCTTGATCCTCTATTCTCTTGACTTACATTATGCCAAATTATTCTGATTCCTTAAAGATTGCTTTGGGTTCTGTGTTTTTAGTGTAGTTCCTTCTAAGTAGTCTCTAGTATGATTTTAATTACATTGTTGCATGTAAGAATTCCTTAGAAGAATGTTTTTAAATTTCCAAACAGTAGGTATTTGTTTACTTATTTTGCTGTCCTTTTTTTGTTGTTGGTATCTAGTTTTATTACATTCAAGTCAGAAAATGACCTGTGTATTTTGGAACATGTTGAAGTTTTCCTTTTAGTTAAACTATGATCATGTTTTTATCAATGTTTGATGGGCATTTGAAAAAATACATATTCTCTTCTTTGTATGTATACGCATATATGCAGATACATATGAGGTTTGTTAATCATGTTATTCAAATACCGTCTACCATTACTTTTTCGTCTGTTTGGTTTTTCAGTTCATGAGAGTTTCATTAAAATCTCTTACACCATTTACTTCAAATATCTTTTTCTGTTCCTATGTTCAATGCATAAATGTTCATTACTGTGATACCTTCTTGGAGAATTGTACCTTTTATTTCTATAAACTATCCCTGTTGTACATTTCTCTCCTTCACTTGAATGTTCCCTCTTTTGCCTTCTTCAAGAGCCATTCTGCAGGGTTCCAGTCTTGCCCCTGCACTCTCGTGTTACCCATATTCCCTGAGGAGGCTCCCGTTCTTGGGTGTCAAATGCCTTACACACACACACACACACACACACACACACACACACACAGATATATTCAAATTTAAAGCTTGAGTGCAGACATTCACCTGTTTCAGACCCACTGTGCCTGGCTTTCTGATGAGCCTCTCCACCTGGATACTGAGGTCTCAGAGCCCTGAACTCAGTCTGTCCAAAACTGCTCTCACCATTTCACCTGTAAACTTCTCTGGAGCTATCTTCTGGCTCCCTTCATAGCTTCACCATTTACCCAACCATCAGATAAAAACCTTAAGAGTTGAAAAACTTAGGTCTGTTGACTTTTTGGGGCACAAGGAAAAATAATCTGGAGGAAATTGTGATTCATACATTAGGGAGAAATTCCTTTCTTAATTTTCACAGTAGCTTAAATGAAAGAGTGATGACCGCCCTACCTCAGACGGCCACGTAGCCCTCTCTTCCAGATGAAATCAACCTGAGCATTTGAGAATGGGGGTCCTGGCTGAGGCCGCAGTGGTGGAAATCAAAGACCCCAGGATGGCCATCACGAGTTCTGAATCTAGGTTAACTACTAGATGCTCTTGGGCTATTGGTTTCCGAGATACTCAATTTTTTTTTATCTTGGAATTATTATGAAAATTAAATACATTTATAAGGATGGAGGGTTTTTTTTTCTTGAGTGTACCAGAAAAATGATTTTCATTCATTCTTTATCTGATTTCAATGATTTAGAAAGTTAATGAACACATGTACCGACTGACCTGTTTAATACTCAAACACCATCAAGACCATCTTTCTCTGATGTAGCCCTATATCAAAACACAATGGCTGTGGGCCCTTAAAATAATGTCTCCTTTATTTAAAGATATGTGGTCTACCCTCATTTTTCTCTGCCTTTGATAAATCACCTACATTCATTTAACCTTTTTCCTGAGTTTTCACTCTCCACCCCTTTAATCATTTTCACTGCTCTGTCTTGGACCCCCTCCAATTTCTCTGTACCTTTTGGAAAATTAGAATCCCCAAACTGCACGTAACACTCTAATAAGGGCCAAGTCAATGCCAAATATAGCTCATGACACTCTTTCTTGTCACTTGAGTGACAGACAACACTGTTAAGACTTCTCAGTAGCTTAACAGTGTTAAAAGACACACATCTACATTGCAGACCCCAAGATCAAGCTTCAAGGATGTGATCGGCATGCACTCGTGGAAGAAACTTAATGCTGTTATTGATCCTCTCTGGAGAATGAGAAGATGTGCCCAGAATTTTTAGAGGATACAGCCTAACGTGTCTCATGCATGGACCCAAGGGAGCCATATTCATTCGGGGTTTGGGAGAAAAGTGCAGTGTTTGGACTTCCAGATTTTTGATAATAATAGAGACAATTCTCCTACCATTAAACCCCTACCATTTCAGGGTCATCTTGATATAGTTACACAGACTCTAGTTATTTAGCTTGCGTGATTACTCTAAGTTTCCTTCTTCCACGGAAAGAAAGCATTTAACTTTCTTAGTTTCAGAGTGGAGGGTTGCACAGGGACTAGTGAGAAATAGAATCTGGAGCAGGAGGCAAATTAGTGCTGATAAGTGGCCTGATGGGTGTCCTGGAAAGTCTGAAATATTGGAGGCTCATTACATGGAAGGCAATGTGATTCAGTGAGCTATGGAACCAGTGACGTAAGGAAGGAAATTAAATTGGGAGTGGCGGGCAGTGGGAGAGAAGAATTTGGTTCAGAAAATTTTACCAGGGTTAGAAGTTTAGGGACATTTGAGTGAAGATAGAAAGTGATGGTTTTCAGAAAGAAGGGGGATTGGGCAGTCCAGCGTAGAGGTGCCTTATTCTAGTGTGTGGTTCCTCCAGCCTCCTGCTGTGGAAAGCGGCTAAGCAGGTGGAAGATCTTGCAGCCAGACACCTGAGCAAGGGGCAGAACAGGCACACAGGTGTTCAGTTGGCATCCTGGAGGCCAAGAAGGTTGACAGCAGGGTCACTCTCCGCTAGAACCTAGAAGTGGTAGTGGGAGACGGCGAACCATGCTGCCGACTACTGTCTTTCTCAACTGGCTCACGGCAGGAACCAGAGCTGTTCCTCTTCCTCTCTCCTTGCCTGGATGAGGCTGAGCTCACGCTGAACCAGTTAAACTTTTCCCACAGTTGGGAATGATGGAGAGTGGATTGTTTTGGCTAGAACTAGATGAGGACAGGTGGTGCCACCTGCTACAAGTGATTTCCTTCCAGTTGGCTCTAGAGCCACCATTCTTGGTCTTTTGCAGTTTGGTGGGGCTGGTAGGGAGGGGAGGGAAGGGGAAGGTGGTGGGTAAGGGAGAGAATCTGGATTTGCAGTGAGTCATAATGGGCTTTCACAGGTTGGCAACCCCTTTCGGATACAGCAGCAGATGCATTGGCATTGAGAGATGATTGTATAAGGACATGTTTGAATTACTGATGTTCCAGGATCCCTGTGGTGGCCCTTTCTACTGCAGATGCTTGAGACCTTTCCACACTTCATCAAGGTGACAAAAAGTGCTTGTCATTTTAGAAGGCTGCAGTTCCTTGGAGCCAAGAGTCGTGATAAGAAGCCATCAGAGAGGCCTGTTCTCCTTTAGCTATTTTCCCTGGTGGGAAGCCGTCCGCCCACCGGTCCAGACACAAAAGCTGTCCAGGAGCTGCCTTTGGGCCTTCATGTAGTTCAACCACAGCAAGCCATTTGGACAATTTTTCTCTGGAGCAGGAAGTGGGGTGTCTAAAACTCACCTCATTAATCATTGAAGGTGGCACTCTAATCTCTTGCAAGCCTGGTTGTGTCCGAAAGCCCAGACCTCCACGTGCTGGTCTAGTGTTTGAATACAGACGTGCCCAGTGTTGCAAGGGTTCTCTTGTGGGGCTGCTGTGGCTGAGGGCAGCCTGCTGTAGACCAGCTCTCTGAGCTTTCTGTGTTTCTCAGCTGGTGAAGGAGATGCCTTGTTTATAAATATTGGGAAGGAAAAGTAGGTGCAGGTGGCAGGGCCACCGTTGGAGGCAGAGAGGAGGTGGGGTGGGCAAACCAACCACGCATAGTTGGTGATTGTTCAGACGAAGATCAGAGACTCCTTCAGCTTCCATGGGCTGTTTCTGACTCTGTAAGGCTGCTGGGGGCCGCTCTGGCTGAGATTCTGGGGGCCTCTTGTCTTCCATTACTCTAGTCTGCTGTATGCACCTAAACCCATTTACAGTTCCAGAGGGCAGGGACAGTGAGACACGACACGCCCCTTCCTGAGGGATGGCCTCACAATTACCGAGGTCTACCTCGGCCAGACACTAAGCCTTGGCATACATTATGTTTGATCCTCACTCTGTCCCTATGGGATGGGCATTATTTCCGTAGTAGCTTGAGCGGGGGCACAGCAGGTGGGGGTAACTGGGAGATAATAATGTCCCTGGGGTAGGGATGATGACTGTATGGGTTAGAAGGGCAGGGAAGAGCGGGAATGCTGCCAGGAGGGGCAAATTAAACAGAAGCAACCAGTGTGTGGAGTGTGGTCTCCAGGCTTTCGAGGGAGAGGCCTGTGGCTGAAGCGGGAATCCGGGCAGATTTTGTTTTTCTGGCTAATTGGACGCTTGTTCACAGTGTCTTCCCACTCACAGAACCAGGCAACAAAGAAGTCTGTGGCGTTCACAGGAGGGAAACAAAGCAAAACGAAGCCCCGACCAGTGCAGTGCTATTAATTCAAATTAATGACCCTCACCTACAAATAAAGCTGGTGCCTGGCAGATCACTGGCGCTTGGAGAGCTGCAATGAGAACAAACAGGGGCTTTGCCGTCTGGCCAGGCAATCTATGCCTCCTGCCTGTCGCTGGCCGCCCTGCACCCACCTCTTACAGGTGTTACCTGTCTCCTGCGAATTCTCCCATCCCACTCCCCACTTCCCTGGGGGGGTCTGCCAGTCCAGGGTTGGCCTGGAGGGTGGGCTTATTTCATAAGAAAGGCCAACTGAAAGGGCCCAGATGCAAAGTTACACTGCTCTGTGGAACTGGGAGGACACCCACAGAGAGATGTGTCTGAAATGGGTGGAGGTCTCTGGGCATCGCTGGCAGGGGCGGGTGCCTGATTGTCATTTAGGGACATTTCTGCCTTGATCTGTCACTTTTATTTATCTCTGCCAAAATAAAGATGTGTTTGATGCTAAAGACTTCTTTTATTCAGCCTCTCAGTCACTCCAGCACGGTAGTCAGAGATGAATACAACGTTGCCCTTAAGCTACAACCTGATCTCAAAAACCCTTTGAAGAAGGTAAGCATAGTTTTACTTTAAGACTGGGGACTCAGGGAAGTTAAGAAATTCTCTGAAAGTCACTCAGCAAGTACATGTTAAAGACAGGGTACAAATCCAAGTCCTCTCATTCCAAAGATTTATTTTAATTTTAACACCTATCTGGTGTTTTCCCCTTTGTTCTCTTCAGCATCAAGGCAGAACATTAAAATAACTAATTTTCAGAAGGATCACAGAGAGTTAGAACTGGAACCATCCTTGAAAATCCCCCAGTTTCGGCCGGGCGCGGTGGCTCAAGCCTGTAATCCCAGCACTTTGGGAGGCTGAGACGGGCGGATCACGAGGTCAGGAGATCGAGACCATCCTGGCTAACACAGTGAAACCCCGTCTCTACTAAAAATACAAAAAACTAGCCGGGCGAGGTGGCGGCGCCTGTAGTCCCAGCTACTCAGGAGGCTGAGGCAGGAGAATGGCGCAAACCCGGGAGGCGGAGCTTGCAGTGAGCTGAGATCCGGCCACTGCACTCCAGCCCGGGCTACAGAGCAAGACTCCGTCTCAAAAAAAAAAAAAAAAAAGAAAAAGAAAATCCCCCAGTTTCCCTCCCAGACTTTGCAGAGTGAAGCTGGGGCCAGGGCAGTAAAGGGGAGGGGATGTCCTGCCCTGCACGTTGCAGTGAGGTGGGGGTGTCAAGGCCACAGGCCCGTTCTCTTTCACCCAGGAGAGATTCTCAACAGGGGAAAAGGCCGGGGCATGTGTGTTCCCATGCATGTAGCCGCATGTGTGAACACAGGCACATGGACCCCAAAGGCAGCCTGTGTGGTTTATGCCGTGTATGTCCTGCCCCTCTGTCATTCTGGTAAGAGCTGTATTCGATCCTGAGATAGCTTGCCTGCAAGCTGGGATCTTTGTCTCCTGCTCTATCTGAGGGGTCGGGGGAAGCCTTTCTTTGGAGTAAATGGAAATCCAGAGGATCCCTGCCCCACACTTGACCCAATCCCTGAGGATTACTTTTTCAGAGAAATTCAAACCCTGATTTTCTAGATTGCATCCTTGATGACGGGAGGCATTGCTGTTTAAATCACGTTTTCTTTTCTGTGAAGAGGGAATCTCGTTCTTCGTAAGCGCTTCCATACATCTAACTGCAAACACAAAGCCCCTGAAAAGTTAGTGGATCTTGGATTTGTCCCATGTTTGCTAATTGCCAGAGACCTTTCTATTTAAACAAGTGCTTCTTTCATTGCAGTCTTTGCGCAAACACAGCTTTGGAGAGAGTTTATATTTTTAGGGGAAAGTAAAAGCTCTGCATTGTGCTATACTAGCAACTGTGGATGATGTGGAAACCTGGTTGCCAGGCTCAGTGTTTCCTGCTTTAGGAGCTGTACCCAAATGCTTCTCCTTGCTATTTCACTTCATTCTTTCATTCATTCATTCAGAAAATCCATACTGAATACCTTCTGTGCACCTGGCACTGTGCTAATTGCCGAGAATATAGAGGAGAAATAATTTCTAAACAATTTACCCAAGAACTTCACAGCCTATTGAGGAACAAAGGCCATCACACAGACGTTATACAGAAAACAATCATTTGAAAGTACAAAGTAAAGAAAAGGGACTTCTAACCTCTTCAACGGGTGCGGAGAAGGGAGTTATAGCAAAGCTTCCTGAAAGAGGAAGTTAAGTTATAACTTAAAATGAGGAACAGAAATTAGCAATGTGGAGAAATGAGGGATGGTCAGTGCAATTTAAGTTGAGAGAGTAGTGTTTTAAAAAGATTCATGGCCGGGCTCAGCATGGAGATCGTCTAAATATTTGGACCTGGACATCAGGTGAGCTATTCCAGGGAGAGCACATTTGCTGGGGCGATCCTGGAGCACGTAGATTTTAATGGATGGGCAGGACGAAGAAGAGCTCATGGAGCACACTGGATTCCAGCCACTAGAGACCAGGGGAAACCAGGGCAGAGAAGTTAGAGGAGGGTAAAATTTCAAAGATAGAATTGCTAATAGTGTCAAATGCTGCACAACGATTACAAAAGATAGAAAAACTATCCATTGAATTAAAAAATGGTAGAGACTATGGTTGTCTTTAGGAAGGGAGGAAATGGAGTAACTTCTCTCAGAAAGCCAGGCTGTGAAGCAAAGGACAGAAACGGATCAGTAGATAGACAGGCATGTGAGACTGAGAAGCTGATCACCTCCACACCACATAGTTTAGGTGCTGCATTTGTGGTGGCCAGTCTTAGGGAAGAGGATGGCAGTAAAAACTGCAAATCATGAACTAACCAAACAGCAGGATGATTGGTTTGGGAAGGGAAGAAAGTTACTCCAAGGAGATCAAGAGAAAATGGCAAAGTTGGAACTACTCATTGAAAATAGTTTCCTGATTCATATATCAGGAAGAGTTTCTGATTATGAAATCCCTTTCTTATAGTGTTGTGATTAAGAACGTGGGCTCTAGAATCAAATTGCTTTGGTTCAAATTTTAGTTCTG
The DNA here is from genome assembly GCF_024542745.1 of Macaca thibetana thibetana. Lineage (NCBI taxonomy): Eukaryota > Metazoa > Chordata > Mammalia > Primates > Cercopithecidae > Macaca > Macaca thibetana. The sequence goes on along the minus strand of NC_065591.1, from coordinate 124,944,435 downwards.
CCGTTTACGAACCGTGTGAGCTTAGGAGCGTTGCTTAACTTCTCCGTGCTTTAGGTCGTTTGCTTGTTAAGTGAAAATGGTGATAGAACCTCCCTTGTAGGATCACTATCGCAATGACAAATAAATGTATTTTAAACACTGCATATTTTCTGAAACACAGTAATCATTCAATAAATATTAGCTACATTCTCCTTATAATATTTTGCATCTACGTAGTGCTTTTAATCATATGTAATGTTTGCAGCTTCTACACACGTTTATTAACACTACAGAACAAGAAAGACTACTAACTGTGAAAATAGCGTGGTATTACATCTACATGGTTCTTCCACAATTTAAACCAACTTATGGGAAGACTGAGACCCAGAGATTTAAGTAACTTTTCTGAAGTTATACAGCTAGTAGGCAGAGACATAACTTATCCCTATATTTTCTGATTTTATGTTTGGTGTTCTTCCTCTTATTATTATAGAATTTCAGATTTCAGGAGGACTTTCGGTTGGTGATTGGAACAAGAGGGACTTGTTATATTATCCCCACCAAAATGTTATTTTTATTAGTATTTTCCTCAGTCAACATTTTGGTTAATATATCTTTTTACACTTTTACTTTCAACGTATCAGCACTTTTTAAAAATGTATGTTGTATATTTTGCATTTTCTTATATGGTACCCGGCCCATAGCAAGCACTTCTCTTTCTCCTTTATTGAACTTCCTTCCCCTTCTTCTTTGCTCTTTTTCCCCTTCTTCTCTTCCTGTCTTATTTTCTTGGTCTCATTTCCTTAAGATAATGATCCTCAAACATAGTATTCTTTAGAATCTCTTGAGGAACTCGTTAAAAAGAAGAGTCCCGGGTTTTACCTGAGAGATTGTAATTAATTAGGTCTAGGGTCAGAACAAGAAGGAGCATGTATTATAAAAATCTCCCTTCCACTTTGGGAGGCTGAGGCAGGTAGATCACGAGGTCAGGAGTTTGAGACCAGCCTGGCCAAGATGGTGAAATCCTGTCTCTACTAAAAATACAAAAATTAGCCAGGCAGGGTGGCAGGCACTGTAATCTCAGTTACTCAGGAGGTTGAGGCAGGAGAATCGCTTGAACCCGGGAGGTGGAGGTTGCAGTGAGCTGAGATTGTGCCATTGCACTCTAGCCTGCTGACAGAATGAGACTCCATCTAAAAAAATTTTTTTAAAACTCCATTCATTCTGTTACTGGTGGATCTTCTCTTGAAAATAGGTTTTCCTCAGTGTTTAGGTTAAATCCATGGAAAGAATTGCAGTTGCTGAATGAGTATATTTTCATTTTGGGGAAAAGGACATAAAGCCACAGTGTTGGCAGGTTCTGGCCGTTCATGGGATTTGGAATTTGGAGAGAGATTTGCTAGTTTTACTATTACATGTGGAAAGCAGCTGATCCAAGAATGGGATAGCAAAGGGGAGGTGGCTACTGCTGGGAGAGCTGGAAATACACTTGGCTCTGAGGGAGGCAAATGGGGTGCACTCTCGTTTCAAACAGGCCGCTGAAATAGCTCTGGTTAGGGATGAGTTTAATGAGTCCTGCCAACTATTTATCCTTCCATTCAATAAGCATCTATTGAGACAAGTATGATGAGAGGAAATAAGAATATAATGATAAGAAAAACCTAAACCTATTTCCAAGGGAATCACAGTTCAGTGGAAGCAGGTAGGGGCTAGGGGAGGAAGTACAGTGAAGTGGAAGAGACCGGAATAAAAGGTTACAGACCGGTGAGGCTACAGTTGCCCTGAAAGTTCCTTGGGAGGCTTCAAAGAGAAGTGGAAATTGACGCTGGCTCTTGATGACTAAGTAGAATCTCCCCCACAGTGGAAGAATTTATTGCAGCTGATGAAAGAGCTTGGTGGACAGTTATATTAGTATAAAATAGCATGATTGTCGCTCATCACGGGGTTCAGTGAATAATTTTCAGAACCCAAAACTCCTTAAATCACCTTTCTTGTCTCTCTTTCAAGGTTCTGCAGCATCGGTGGTGAATTATCTGTTTCTCCGGCCAGCATCGGTTGCTCCTCCTCAGGCCGCAGTGGCCTCTGGTTCCCTCCTTCCTGAGTGGTCTGTAGTTTGCTTGTCTCGCTACATTTCCATGACCTCTCCAGCTCCTTGCGATCAGCGCTTCTCCCTCACTGTCTCCTTCAATCGGCCTCTCTACTTACTGTATTTGACTGCACCCATCTTTCTGTTAGTCTCTCTTCATCCTCTTCCAGCTGTGCAAAAACAGCCAAGTCATCTCAGATACTGACTTACTATTTTCTCAGAGAGTTAACTTCTTTCAAAGGAGTGTTGGTCTCTGAAGACGATGAAGGGGAGGTTGCCGATTGCAGGGACCTCATGGGAGATCATGACTGATGGTGAAATTTCAGCATGATGATAATGAGGACAATGATACTATCAAAACCTGAGATTTAAGGAATCCCTTGCAAAGGTATATAGGAGTGTGTTGAGGGGCCTCTCTTCTCCTGTAGCATGCTGAGCAGGAGGTTTGCAAATAGTACTGCAGTTGCTTATCTGGAAGGTCTCTCAGTTTCAAGAAGATTGGGGCTTAGAATGCCGGATAAATCTCCTGCCAAGTCAGCAAATGATAAAGTCTGTCAGACCGTGTGACTCACCAATAATTCAGATCTCTGTCCATCGCCGCTTGACTGCACTTACGTTTGGTTTCCATTTCCTTCCATTTTCACAAGTCTCATATGTTTTGTTCTAACCTTCCCAATGGATATGTGAGATGAAAAAACAGCCAGCCTATATTTGGGGACCACAGTAAATCAGACAGAAAAAGATGGTGGAGTCTGGCAAAGTCTCCTTTCTAGAAGAGTTACCAAATGTTACTAAGCTGTCTAATTTCCCTTTCAAAAAGGAGAAGAGATGCTTCAGGCAGTAGGCAGGAAGCCGGGTTCCCACGGATGGGTGGGTGCAATGAAAGAAGGGAGAGAACAGGAGTGTCTATTTAGTTTGTGCCCCTGATTTTAAGCAGAACATCAGTCAAATCACACCAGGAAGGTCCAGGTTCTTTTTGTATTTAAATGCTGGAAAAAGACACAGTTTCTGTAAAAATTATGAAAAAATTATTTTATAACCTTATAACTTTTGTAGTAAGAAATCCATGATCAAAATTAACAAATATTTACTGAGTCTTAATTGTCATTCATCGATTACTTCTTATGTCCCAGGAGCTGTTCTCAGAGCTTGACATACAAGATCCTATTAGAGCCAAACAGTGATTACATTAAGTGTTACTAGATTTATTGTACAGATAAGAAACTGAGGCATAGAAAAATCACTTCTTCAAGGTCACATGGGCGGTCAGTGGCAAAGCCCTGGTTTCTTTGACTTGAAATTGTGTGCTCCTGGCTGCTGCTCTCTACTGTGTACGCACAAGACACGAAGATGTGCTTAGAAGTATCACGGTCTCTATTTTCCATGCACACATCTTGTTATAGATTCTAAATTCTTCACACTTCATTTAAACCTGCTGATTCTCTTTTACTCTTAGAAAAGAGAAAAATAAAAAATGGTTAATCTTAATCATAAATATAAACAGTTACTAAGTCACTTTTTAAAACTTATTTTGATGGTTAAAGGAATCCTATAACCCATCTTTCGGTGCATTATCAATTATTATTGTTGTTCTCTGTGTTTCGAAGCTCTTACTGGCATTTCTTATGTGGTATATTTCTAAGTGAATATATTACTTTTTATAGAGAATCAGTGTTATGTCCTATGAGAGAAAAGAGTCCACCATTGTTATAGACCAATCTGTTCTCATAGTGGTCTTCTTTCTCTCCCCTCCCACCAAAACCCTCAACCCTAACTCTGAGAGCAAGTAGCTAACTGTGATCTCTAAAATATTATTAATGAGAACTCAGACTTGTGAGTTTGTGGGCACTTGGAAGCTGTGGCCTTCAACATCTGTGCTTTTCCCTACAGTTCTACCCCTTGCCATCTTCCCATTGCACACAGTTCATCAGAGCTGCTGCGTGTGTGCCCTGCTGTCTTTTAGCCAGGCCGAGGTGTATAAATAAACTAGGCTCATCCTAGATGTCTCTTTCGAATTTGAATCTTAAGCTAAGTGAAAAAGAGACTTAAAAGGCTTGTGTTTTTCTATTTGACCATCCTATTTCTGTCACATAACCATGCCCACATTCTTGCTTCTTAGACATGTAGAGCTGTCTTGGTTTTTGCAGATTTCCAACCTGAGTACTTGACTTTTTACGCCAGAATTCCTGTTTGCTTAAATTGGCTAGAAGTGGGTTCTCTTGCTTGCAACCAAATAACCTCAACTAACTCTCTTCCTGCATACCCCCCCGCCCCGTTCATTCATTTAATCAGTAAATACTGAGAATCTACTGTGTTCCAGGTACTTGGCAGAGACTGATACTATAGCTGTAACCCTGGCAAATAACATCACTGCTCTCAAAAGACTTCCCATGGTGGGAAAATCAGAGAAATAGGCAGTTCCAGTTTGTTATAATAAGGATCCTATTGCACTTTATGGAAAGTGCATCCACTTAAGACTTCCAGAAAGGTCAATCAGAGAAAGCTTCCTGGAGGAAGTAAAATGTATACGCAAAGTGGAAGGACAAGTAAGAGTTTGCCAGGTGAAGTGGTGGGGAAAGAATGTTCTCAGACAAGGGAAAGTGGAGGATCTATGGAGGGAAGAGACAGCAGATGCATTTGGAGAACTAAGAGCAATTTGACCTGGCTAGAGCATAGAACACCATGGGAATGGGGATGAATTAGATGGAAGATATGGAGCAGATAAAAACAGATTATGAAGGACTTTATAGGTCCTCCTAAGGAATTTCTACCTAAATAGAGTCAATGGGAAGCCACTGAAGAATTTTAAACATTGAAGTGAACTACGGTTTTGTGTTTTTGAATGACGTTCCTGACTACAGGATAGAAAATGTCTTGTCTTGGAGGAGGGCAGATTGGCCCCCTGCAGGCCTGTGGCCAGAAACCTAGGCAATGACTGAAGCCAGAGTTGCAACAACGGGGATGGAGAGCAGAAGACTACAGAGGGAGTAAAATCTGGATTGCAGATGGCATCATGGTCTTTTGGACAAGGGATTGAGGCTGAGTGAGGGCAGAGCAGAGGATGAGGAACAAGTATGTACTGTGAGCAAGCAGGAGGAAGGTTGGGCTATGCACGAGACCAGAAGCACAGGCACATGACCAGATTCGGGGTGAAATAACGAATCCCTTCTCTCAAAGTTGGCCTTTGGCCTGTGCCCTCTAATCTGAAAGTATTAGAGAGTATCAGCAAGATAAGCCAAGTGCGTATGTGTGAATTTGTGGGTAGTGGGAATTAATCTTTTTGTTCTGCTTGAAGAATGAGAGAATGAATGAAATGTGTGAAAAGGTGAGGGTCTGCTTTGTCTGACGATCCTACGCAAAATGTGAAATGATGAGTGTCCTGGGTTAAGCTTTGCTGTTTGGAGTTGGGTCTTTTGGGAGAGAAATCGTTCTTGGCCACAACAGAGCTGGTTGTGCATTCCATTAGCAGCAAGAGCCCATGGTGTGTACACCTCCGGGCTGTTTGTCTCACTGAGAGCTGGGTGTGTGGGAGTGTTTACACCGGGGCTCTTTCAGCCCAGGCTGGTGGATAATGAATGAGTTTGTTTTTGAGCTGGTGAGTTGGACCTGACACAATGCCGGCAGGTGCCTTTGTCTCAATCCCCTCCATCCGTCTTTATCGGATTTGCCAGACTCTCCCTCACTCTCTTTTCTTTCTTCCCTTTACATTGAAGGCAGCTGGGAATGGATCTGCAGGAGGACTCTCCCAGGACAATAATGATGGTGGGAACGTCCTCTGTGTGTTCATGCCTTTTCTGATAATTGTTGTCCACCCCCAACCTGTCTTCCACCGTCATCTGTTATGTCTTGAGTAGACCAAGGAGAATTGCATTCTAAAGAAATTGTTACCAGACATTTCCCAGGATGATTTTTTCCCAGTAATGAACTTAATTGATCTTTCACTTTTTCTCTCTGTGTTTTTGTCTGTTTCTTCACAGAGGATGAAGGGGAATGTTAGGGACTTTAGCTATAGTCTCATGTGGACTCATTGTCTCATAGCGAGTTTCTTGTTTCCTTCTCTGTCTGAAAACTTCCATTTAACCTCTAGACCCGACCTGAATGCCATCTTCTGGGACACCTCGACCCCTCCCACTTTGCTCCTCCTGGTTTTCAGCGACAGTAACCAGCATATTCAGTTGCCCAAGCCAGAAACCTGACTTTGACTCCCTCCTATTCTTCATCTCCCACATTGCATTGATGATCAGATTCTGTCACCATAATCTCTTAATATCCCTTATTACTTTTGCAGCTATACCCCCATAGCATCTTTTTTTTCAGGCCACTATCATTTTTGGTCAAAATTTGAATTGTAGAATTAGGATCTTAAAGATTCAGACAGATTTTTGTAGAGTTCATATACATTATTGTTTTTTTTCCATCTGAACGATTCTAAGAACATCCTAATTGTTAGAGGCAGGAACTTCCTGCCTTCAAATGTGTCCTATTTGCACTTCCCTAGTCCACGTTTAGAGGATATAAAGAAAAGCCTGACCATTTTATTCCCTTGTTTAAAATTTTTCAATGGGTTTCCACTGTTCTTAAGATTGGACAAACTACTAAGCATCTTATGGCTAAAGTCAGGCTTACAGTTGGAGCTCCCTTTTCCTTGAAAGTCTCTTACGGCCGGGCGCGGTGGCTCAAGCCTGTAATCCCAGCACTTTGGGAGGCCGAGACGGGCGGATCACGAGGTCAGGAGATCGAGACCATCCTGGCTAACACAGTGAAACCCCGTCTCTACTAAAAAATACAAAAAACTAGCCGGGCGAGGTGGCGGGCGCCTGTAGTCCCAGCTACTCGGGAGGCTGAGGCAGGAGAATGGCATAAACCTGGGAGGCGGAGCTTGCAGTGAGCTGAGATTCGGCCACTGCACTCCAGCCTGGGCGACAGAGCGAGACTTCATCTCAAAAAAAAAAAAAAAAAAATCTCTTACTATCATTTCCCTTAAAGGTTTGTGCTCCAAATTAAATATGTTAACATTTAACCTTGTACTTCCTTCTTCCTAGGATGGCTGTGCTCTTCCTCCTTTCTCCTTTACTGTCACCTGGATACATTCCACTCACTGTTCATTTCAACTTGCATGTCATATCTCCCAGAAATCTTTTCCTGACCTCCTGCTAGCCCGGGCCACACACCCTCCCAAGTGCTCCAAAAACTCCCCATATCACTCATGTCACCATTCATTACAGTGTGTTGGAAATACCTCTTTGCATATTGCACTAGACAGTAAGCTTTTTTTTAAGGGCAGGATTGCATCTTATTCATGATTAGTTTATTCTTAGTGCTTGTTCTGGTATATCAGGTGCTTAATTATTAGAAGGCCACAGGAAGTATTGTTTATTATTTCCTTTGGATTCTCTGCTAGGCACCTTGTTTATATATTTATAAAGGCATGAACAACGTCGCTTTGTAATTTTCGGTTATGTGTTCATGTCCCCCACTAGGTGGTGTGTTCCTCATTGGCTGGGACTGTATTGTACTCATCTCTGTATCCTGTATGGGACATAATACAGTTTCTAGACCATAGTAGGCACCCACTACATGTTGGTTCTTGCTAGACATTGAAGGTGCCGTGATGAACAAATCCTTATGCTCTCAATATTGATATAGTTTAAGTTCCTGTCATTAATCAGCTATGTGATCTGAAAAAACAGCATTCTCACCTATACAATGAACAATTCCTCCATGACTTTTTTTAAAACTTAAGGCTCTTTCTTCCAGAACCAGCATTCTAGAATTCTGACACTTGATGCCGTGTGCGTGCTGCTTATGATGAGATGGGAATGGCATAAAAGATGTTGGAAGGTGTTGTTCTTTTTAAAAGCCTTCTCCGTGTTGCAGCTCATGCTCAATTTGTATAGCTGAGGCTGGTTTGTGGGTGTGGGGCCCAAGATTATGTTCTGTTGTTTGCAGGAAGCCCCTCTTAAATCCCTAGGTCCTCAGGCAAGCCCCGTTATCTCTATATCCAGGCAGCCCCAGGCAGCCCCAGGCAGCAGATCTGGAAATCCTTGGGAGATTACCATGGAATGCAAACACTCAGCGCCACCCTGTGCTAAGAGCCAGAGGTGAGATGGAATGGGAGGGAGTTCCTGCTGTTGCAAAAGCCTGGTAGCTGTTCTGGTAAGTTTTAGGAAGTAGCTGAGACTCTTGATTCTTTTTCTTGTCCTAGTGTGGATGCTAAGTTTGGGAAGACAAAACAGACTATATATGCATGGTCTTTCTCAATCCTGCCCAGCCAGGATGATGTGGAGAAGATCATCTGGGCGCCTCTTGGCAGAAGGTAATCACTTCCCAAGATCCTGGTGAACATCTCCGGGAAGAAGGGGACTTTGCCTCCCGAACAGACACCCAGTAGCTGTCCCCTTCCATCTTCTATGAACACTGAGGGCACACAAGGGTATGATTAAGCTACACCCTGCCTCTCCCCTTCTCAAGAGGTGAACAGGGCATTCATGCAGCCTGGAGCTCCCGTTGCGTCCCCTATTCCTGGGAGCACCTCAAGGCTGAGTGTCAACTGCTCACAGTTACCTCCTTGGCTCCCCAAAGCCCATCTCCTCACAGGAGCCTGGCTGGGAGGCCAAAGTTTGCAAATCCTTTTGGGGAAATAGAAGCCTTTTAACCTAATTTCTTCCTCAGAATTGTTTATGTCCCTGATCAAAAAAGCACTCTTTTACCCTTGCAGTGTCTTCTAAATGATGTCAGATGTTACAGATGTCACCCGGCGGCAGGATTCTCGCGTTTCAGGCTGCTTAATGCTTTGGAAATGATGTAAGGCGAGCTCTGAGTGAAGTGCAGTGGTGGGGAAAGCTTATTTCCAGGGTCCAGCATCCCCAACCCATCTGCATTAGGGAGACCCGTGAATTATGGCAGCTGAGCAGGCCTCAGAATGATGGTTCCCGCAATTGCTGAAGACAGGCCTAGGAAGCTCCATTTACCAAAGTGCCCTCCAGTGGCGTCTTTGCTAGCAGGCACTGAATGTGTATAATGGGGAAGTCCTGGAAGATTCTCTCTCTTTTCTGACTTGGTTAGGGAGGGGCGTCTGTTCTGAGGTGCATAAACCCTAATGATTTGGGTCAGATTTAGTGCCATCGCTATCTTATTACCTGAGGGTTCCCCAGCCTGGCCTGAGTGCTGGAGAGTGAAGAACAATGGTACCCCAAAGATTAGGATGTTCTTATCTACAAAATGGGGACAATGGGAGCTCTTTTTCACAGAGTTTTTCCTCAGTCACTTTGTGAATCCTCAGATGTGATATGGAGGGCAGTTGGCTACCTCAGAGTTTTCACATCATTCTGTTTATTTCCATCGTAGCATTTATCACCCTCTGAAATTATCCTGTTTATTTTTTTGTTTGTTGTTTATTGTTTGCTTTCTTGCCCTAACACCCATTGAAATGTAAGACCTACAGTCAGGGAGTTCTGTATTTCCAGATTCTAACTATGTTAGATTAGACTGTAGCAGGCCAGTGATCTCTCTGAGAACAACTAGACATTTCAAGTAAAAAACGTGGATTTGAAGACTGAGGCATTGAGGACTGGAGGTCCAAAATACCCTCAAAGGGGAATCCTCAGGGGCGTAATGTGATATTCCACAGATCTTTTCTGGGAGATTAGGTAGTGTTTTCTGATTCTGGGCTTAAAACAAGGGTCTGAGAATTCAGACAGAGTTTCAGGTCAGAGGACCACTGCTAAGATGCCCAGAAATGAGCAGAACTTTTGGCAATCTTCTGGGAGCTAGAGAGACAAAAGTTACAGATTTGAGGGGCTAGGATCCTGGTCAGAAGGGTAGGCTGGAGAATTGAGCCAAAATTTGGGCAGTGTTTGCTCAAGATGTCTGCCAAAGTCTGAGATTGCAGAGACAGGAAGCTAAGAACCTTAGCATAAAATCTGTGAAAAGCAATGCACAGACTGTAGTAGTCTTTAATAATAAGAAAGCCAGAATCAGAGTTAAGAACCCACCAATGTGAGTGGTACCTGGTGAAAACCCCAGGCTCTCTGGCAGGAGTTGAAGGGGAAGCCAGCAGTAGACAGAGCCTTACCAAAGCTGTGCTCCTTCCTCACCGTGGTGTTGTTAAGGTCCCAGTTCCACATTCTCTGCCCAGCAGAAGAAGGGGCCAACTCTCTCTGGAGGAATATAATATCATTTGGAGCTGCTATATGTTATTATTTTGGGTGTGATGCAGTCAGTAAAAAAATTGCCAAACCTGACAAGCAATGAGACTGAAAACCAAGAGGTGAAAAAACAGACTATAGCTAATTCTAATACCCAAATCACCTCTAGGTCTTTATCAGCAAAAAGTGAAAAACAGCTATAATTAAAATAGGCTGGGTGTGGTGGCTCACACCTGTAATCTTGGCATTTTGGGAGGCAGAGGCGGGTGGATGACTTGAGGTTAGGAGTTCGTAGTTACTCAGGAGGCTGCAGTCCTGTTACTCAGGAGGCTGAAGTGGGAGAATCACTGGAACCCAGGAGGTGGAGGTTGCAGTGAGCCAATATTGCACCACTGTACTCCAGCCTAGATGACAAAGTGAAACCCTGTTTCAAAACAACAACAACAATAACAAAACAACAACAAATATTCAAGAAGATAGAGGAAAGAGGGACAAAAATAGAATTTCAATAGAGATTTGGAATTTATGCTTTTAAAATCAAATGGTGTGGTGTACTCAAATCTACACATAATAAAATTTTATAAAAAACACTCACACAATCTGAATAAGTTCTTTACTTTACAAATAGTAGTATTGTACCAACAAGGCAACATTATTGCTTGTTTTGATAATGTACTCTGATAATGTAAGACATTATCATCACATATATAAGAACTCTGCTATTTTCGCAACTTCTTGTGAATCTCACACTACTTCAAAATAAGAAGTAGTTGTTACTTCAACATAAGAAGCTTTAATATAAAATGACTGAAAAACCAAATGTAAATTCTGGAACTAAAAAATACAATAGCTGAAATTAACAACTCAATACATAAGTTTAACATTAGATTTCAGATAGCAGAAGAGAAGAATACAGGTCAATTGAAAATATACAGACTGAGGCACAAAGAGAAAAAGAATAAAAATACATAAAATAAATTAGGAAAAATATTGAATAAAGAAAAAACTAAAATAATGTAAATGTAGCTCCAGAAGTAGAAGAGAACTGGAATGGGTTAGAAAAAAAAATTGAATGCTTGGTAATTTTTCCAAACTGATAAAAGGCAGCAAACCACAAACTCAAGAATCTCTATTAGGATAAATGTAAAGCAAGATAAATATAAAGAAACCCAGGCACATCATAGTAAAATTACAGAAAATCAAAAACTAAATAAAAAGTTGACATTACTTTTAAGAAGACAGTAAGAAAAGTTATTCAACAGACTTTTTAAAAGAAACAATGGAAGGCAGAAGGCAATAGAATGGCATTTTTAATATGTTGAAATAACAACTCCCCAAATAATCCTTTATATCAGGCAAATTTATTCTTAAAAAACTAAGAGCATTGCAGACATACAAAATTTTAAAAACTTGTAACCACTAAATGTACACTAAAATAATTAATAAATATTTCTTCAGACAAAAGAGAAATAAACCCAGATATAAGCAGGCAAGTACAAGAATAAGGAACAATAGAAAGGATTAATATGTAGACAGATACAAATGAATATTACCTGTACAAGACAATAATAATAATTTCCTGTTTTGTGGGTTTAAAATAATGTAGAATTAAAATATGTGTTAATTAAAAACAAAGAATTTGGGAACAGAGTTACTAGATTTAAAATATTATAGTGTTCTAGCATTGAAAGGCAGCATAAAGCTAATAATTTTTTTAGGATGTAATTCCTTTAAAATGAACATTGTATTAAATAATTTCTCGGATACCATCCAAAAGAAGTATAACTAATAAGCTAATAGGGGAGGAAAGGGATATTTAAAAAATGATTAATCAGAAAGAAAAGTCAAGAAAAGAGAGGAATAAAACAAACATAAAACAGACCAATCAAATAGAAATAAACAGTAACCTGGTAAACAGAAGTTCACAACTTTTGGTAATTACATTTAATGTAAATGGACTAAATAGTTCAAGGAAAATACTAAGATTTTCAGACTGGATATGTTCTACTTATAAGAAACATGCCTCAAATATAACATTACAGAAAGTCTGAAAATAAAAGAATGTAAAAAGATGAAACATATAAACAGAAAATTAAAATAGTTATTGGTTCATATTATACACTCAATAAATAATTGTTGATTAAATTTATATTATTCTTACTCAAATCCTGATGCCAGCAAATAATTCCAAATATTTTGTGTGGTCTTGTAAAAAGGCATATTTGACTTAAGCATTAATATTTACTGACTATGTTGGTGGTTGGAGATGAATGACTGTAAGGCAAAAATTTTAACATGAATAATTAGTAAAATTTATAATAAAGAGGAGTCTTTTGATATTCAAAGTATTGTATTGTCTGCATATTCAGCTATTAAAACTGTTCATTTATTTATTTGCTATTATTTCTGGTCTATCTGGTATTTCTGCTTGATCACAAGCTCTGAAAGGCAGGGATTTGGTTCAATTCAAATCCCAAGGACCTTCTTTCTACTGCTAATCTAGGACCAGTGTCCATGGGTTGTAATGAGGATGGTGGCTACATGGAAAGTAAGAATGAAAAAGAGACTCTCTAAAGGAGTGAGTGGGTGGAGAAGGTGACCTGGAAGAGTAAACGTTTCTCGGTCTCTCCAGATATATAAAACTCAACTAAAACTACTCCACATTTAGTGCCACAGAAAAAGGTTATAATAGTTTTAAAATATACATTCAAATTTGCAGACTTGGTGAATGGATTAAGTTTTATAATTAATTTCTAAAAAGGCAGAAAATTATGTGATTCTCATTGAATCATCATTACATAATTTCATCATTACACTGTAATGTATTCAGTGAAATTCACCCAGTAACTTATCCAGAGTAATTTTTTTTGGTAATTTATTCCTCTTTGCAGGAGTTCCTTCTTGTTCCTGCTCCTTATTCCTGACCCAGCTCCATTTTTATTTATTAAAAATAACCATAGGAATCATGAGAGGTGTTTTGGTAGAGGTCAAGGATTATGAACTGAAAGTTTTAGATATTAGAAGTGAAATTATAAGTCACATGGTATTTGGCTTCTCACCCTCTCATTTTCTCCCATCCTTCCCTATTCTTCTTTTCTTTTGACCTTTCTATTTTTTTCAATATTAACACAACTTAGCTACTGTCTTCTCTACTAAGAACTATCTGAATCTTTGAAGGTAAATGCTATGTAGACCAATTGAGGTTGATTGTTGGGTAATTACCCATAATGGTTACAATAGAGATGAGTAATAGGTCATTTGTGGGTTGAGCCAGGATGTAATTCATTGTGCAGTTATTCCTCAGACTAATTATCTGTAATTGGCCCAGACAGGACCTTTTCTTTAAAATAGTGTAAACAAACAAAATAATTAGAACTGCTGTGTAAGCTATTCTAGATCACATATTGAAAAAATTTTCTCAGTGGTTTCGAAAATTTTGTGGTCAGTTTCATTTCATGATTTGAGGAAAAGTATAGATAAGTGTGTCTCAAACTTTAATGGATATATCATACAAACTACCCTTGGATCACACTAAAATGAAGATTCTGGCTAGGTGTAGTGGCTGATGCTTGTAATCCCAGTGCTTTTGGAGGCCAAGGCAGGAGGACTGCTTGAGGCCAGGAGTTCAAGACTGGCCTGGGCAACAGAGGCAGACCCTGTCTTTACAAAATAAAAATTGAAAAATTAGCTAGACCTGGTGGCATGTACCTATAGCTCTAGCTATTGGGGAGACTGAGACAGAAGAATTCCTTGGGCCCAGGAGTCAAGACTGCAGTGAGCCATGATTGGGCCACTGCACTCTAGCCTGTGCAGCAAAACGAGACCATGTCTCAAAAAATAAAATAAACCAACAACAACAACAACAACAAGACAAAAAAATGAAGAATCTGTGGGTCTGGGTGAGGACTGAGATTCAGCTTTCTAGTAAGTTTCCAGGTGATGCTGATGCTGGTCTTTGACTGCAATTTAAATAGAAAGGCTTTAGACCAGTGATTCTCAATACTGGTTGCATGTTAGAATCAAATGGCCAATGTTACCAAAATATTTATGCCTGATACCCACCCAACATGAATTAAATCAGAACCTCAGAGTAGGGGACTCAGAATCTTTGAAAAATCTTTCCAGGGTGCACACAGATGTTAGAAAAGCAAATACAGATCACCTACCCAGAAAAGTGCATACACATGATATTTTTGCACGCAATTCTTGGGGGTCAAGGACCTCCAGGATCCAATTCATAAAAAATTTAAAACTTATGCTTCAAGAGAAAGATCTCTTAAGTGAATGGCATGGGTATCTCTTCCAATACATTTCTTTTATAGGCTAAATTTTGTCATTCCCAAAATTAAAACATGGAAGTCCTAACGCTCAATATGACAGTATTTGGAGATAGAGCATTTGAAGAGGTAATTAAGGTTAAGTGTGTTCATAAATGTGGGGGCCTAATCCAATATGTCTGGTGTCAGGGATGCCTGTGTGCAGAGGAAGGGCCACGTGAGGACCCAGGGAGAAGGCAGCCATCTGCAAGTCAGAGAGAGAGGCCTCAGGAGAAACCAATCCTACTGTCGCCTGGATCTTGGAATCCAACCTCTAGAACTGTGAAAAAATAAGCCACCCAATCAGTGCTTTTTTGTTATGGCAGTCCTAGCAAACAAATACAATTTCCATGGGAAGTTCCTCTTTGTTTTCTCAGACTGGTGTTTGTATTCACATTTTTATTCATAACCTATTATTTACTTAGGCATTCTGTGAAGAACCTGGCTATAAAAATTCAAAGATGTAAGATGTTAATGCTGGGTCTAAGTCATGCGCACATAGTGACATCTGGAGAGGGATCCAAGCTTTCTCTCATTCTAACACCTTCCTGATGTTGGTCAAAGTAGAGCCAACTCTAGAGTATTGTTTGCCTGGCCACCACTGGGTGGGTGAGAATGGGAAGTTAAAAATGTGACCCAACAAAAACTATTTTTTCAAATTCCTCATCTAGTCTCAGGATTCAGTCAGTGTAATAGAGTAGCTTCCAAACCCTGTGCTGATGCACACTGAGGTATTCTAGGAAACTCACAGGGGAGCACCATGAGTTATTTTAAATTTTTGAGGAAAACACGTGGACATCTATCAGACATTGCAAAAATGACTAGTTCAAGAATATGCAGTATCAACAACATGGTAAATTCATTTTGATGATTTCATATCTTTGCAAGGATCAGTTTTTGGTGGTTTACATGATAATAAAACAAGTATTGTATAAAACTCATTGTGAAACAGGAAATGCATATCATGATATCCATGCTGATTCCAAAGTATGAGAAGTTGTATAGCACCCAACAGGTGTATGTGTGCTGTTAGTAAGTAATTGTAACTATTTAAGAATAAAATAAATTTCTTTCAATTCGTGCATTTTTTCCAGGTTATTAGAAAGTAAAAACTTTTGTTTTATTTTGTATTGTTCGTTTTGGCCTAGGGATCTTGTGAAAAGATCCTGAGGCACTAAGGATGCTCTGAACTGAGAAAGCGTGGGACACTCTGGTGTGATTGTTTATCAAGGCCTCCTAGAGCTTGATCATTCTGGGGGAAGCCAGCCACCATGTGAGAAGTATAATGACCTTGAGACTGCCATGATCTGAGGAAGCCCAATATAGCCATGTAGAAAAGCTACATGAGAGAGAGATACCCAACCAACCTCTAGCTATTCCAGGCATCTATGCCGAGTACAGGAGTGAGAGACTTTTGGCTAGCTCTGGCTTCAGGTGCCACTGGACTGCAGCCATATGAGAGGTCTACCACATGACAACTGCCCAGATGAAGCCATCAGCTCCCAGAACTGTGAGGAGGAATAATGTACTGCTGTTTTAAGCCAGTAAGTTTTGAAATTATTTTGCAAGAAGAAATCAATAACTAGAACAGAATTTTGGTGCCTCAAAGTGAGGTGCTGCTGTACTATAAACTTAAAGCATGTGGCATTTGTTTTTGGACTAAGCAATAAATGGAAGTTGAAACATCCACAAGGATTCTTCTAGTGAAATTTGGAAGGGCCTCAAGAGACTGCTGGTGAGGGCTTGAAAGACAGAGATGAAAATGCTGCTGGATGTTAGAGAAAAGGGAGCACTTGTGATATGCGGGGGAAATTCTGATGGCACTGTTGCCTGTGATAATGTGAAAAGAGAAAGAATATCAAATGAACTTGTAGGTCTGGCCAGAAAGATTTTCAGGCAGAAGGTAAAAGGTGCCAACTGGCTTTTTTTCTAGCTGCCTGTTATAAAATATAAGTAGAGATGAACTTATGAAGGAACCATTTAGTTTTCAAGCAGAATTTAGAGGAAATGTAAATGAACCTTGGTTTAATGGCTTTAAAAATAAAATTATTTCTCATCCCTGGCTCTTGCAGCAAATGATTCTCAAATAAGAAATGCTCTCAGGGTAAAGATAAAATCCAGGCAGCTATGAGTAAAGAATAGCTTCAGAGTAAAAGTCTTAAAGTTATAAGACCTTTTGTTTGGATCTCATAAATAGTTAAGGATGTGCCTAATAGGACTTCCAAAATATTAAATCTGTGCCTCTTAGACTTTCTTTATTAGAAAAGAATCTTAAGAGCATATTTTGTGACTCTTTAAACTAGACAAAAAGTAAGTATCTTTAAAGCACTATTTCACGGTATTTGGACAGAGGTCAATGAATAAAAGGAAAGGGGGACTATCTCTGTAAGAAAAATAAAGACTATAGCTTTTGTCTCAGTGAATAGATTATAACTTGATATATAGGAAGCTCACAAAATTTTTAAAGGAATTACATCAGCGTGGACTAAAAGGAAAAGAGAAAGTATAGAAAGGGACCTGTAGACCTTCAATCTTCATGAGCAGGAAGAAACCAAAGAGACTGCTCAGTTTAAAACAAGAGCCATTTCTTACAGAAAAGAAAAGAACATTGAGAGGTTGGAAACAAGGGCTCAGAGGAAAGAATGAGGAATTACTTTCTGGAAGCAGAATGGAGCCCTAACCAAGGAACTAGAAATATTTGCTCAACATAATTTCAGGACTGCTATGAAACCAGACTGCTAGGTACCATTTATTTCTCCCTCTTGGAAACAGTAAGATATATTGTGGTTATCTCATGAATGTCTCACTGTTGTATGTTTGGGGTGGACAAGTGGGCAAATGACTGTCTTTATTTCACAGGTCTTCAGATCACAAAAAACTGTCTTCAAGAAGCCACACCTAAGGATCTACTAAAGGAGGCTCATTTGTGTCTAGATCTAACTTAGAAAACAAGCTTCTGGATGTTGAACTGTTACTGTCATGGGATGAAACTTTATTGGCCAGAGGAGAGGGTGAATGTGTTTTACATGAGGGAGGCTCATACGTTGTTGGAGTCAAGGGTGGACTTGATAGTTTGCATCTAAGACAGCCCCTTTCTTTCCTGTGTGCATTACTCCCATTGAAATGGAGTCTGTTTCTACTCTTCCCTTAAGTTTGTACTGGCCTTCCTAACTTGCTTAACCAATACAGTGTGGTGGAAGTGGATCTTATGATGCAAGCCCTGGAATGTCATATGGTCAGATCATAAGAAGACTTGCAGCTTCTGTGAAGGGCTATCAGAAGACTTGGAATACATAGAATAATTCAGTTACCAAGTAAGTCTGTTTACCCTAAGGCTGCCTTACTGTAAAGAAGCAAAACTGAGCCACATGGAGAGGCTGCATGAAAACAGAGAGATAGGCTCAACCAACTCCTAGCATTTCAAGCCACCCCAGCCCTTGCAACAGACAAATGAATGAAGACGTGTTCAGCTGACTCTAGTCTCAGCCACAATGCAACTGCAATGTTACATAGGACCCCAGGTGAGAACTACTAGGCTGAGCCCACCAAACTACAGAAGTTGTTTTAGGGGAGAGGCTTTGTTGTTTTAAGGCAGTAAGTTTGGATGTGTTTTGGTATTTAGCAGAAGATAACTAGAACAACTGGTAACATCTTATTTTTCATATGGACATATTTATAAGTGTTTCACCTTTATAAAATCTATGACAGTTGAATCCATGTTGCATTGCTTAGATGTCTAGTCATAAAGCTAGGATCAATGGATATTTGATTTGCTTATCTTGAAGAGGGAGATAGAACAGTGGAAAGATACCAGGTTTCCAATTCTAGTTTTTTCATTAAATATAATAACTGTGTCTTTGTGCAAATCAGTTAAATGCATTGGATCTCAATTACCTCATTTGTAAAATGTGGCTGTTTTTCCCTTCCTACCCCACAAAATTATGATAAAGGTTGAAGTAGACACTGAATATGAAAATCCCTAAGAAACTATGTAGCACAGCATTAATCAAATGTAGGGAGCTTCTGGAATGAGCCTATTTGCAGAAAAGAAATTTGGTCTTGATGGAATATTTACATTGAATCAGAAAGAAAAGTGTTCAGTCAATGGAAATCACAGTACAAGTTCTGAAAACTCTGTCCCAGAGATAAAGGTACAAACTTGGCATCCTGGTACAGCTAGCAAACCAACAAGGCACAGTGGTAAGAGGCTGAAACATACAATGGAAGATAGTATTAGTTATCTAGTTCTGTGTAACAAATCACTCCCAACTTAATGACTTAAAACAATGTGCCTTGATCTGCTGCAGTTTCTGGGAGTTAGGAATCCAGGAGTGACTTAGCTGGGTGGTTCTGCCTTGGAGTCTCTCCAGGAGGGTGCAGTCAGGCTGTAGGTGGAGACTATGCCATCACCTGAATGCTTGATTGAGAGTAGAGATGCATTTCCAAGATGAATTCCTCACAACATCAGCTGTTGAGTGGAGGCCTTAGATTCTTGTCACATGGACCCCACTGTAGTGCTGCTTCATGAGTGCCCTCACACCACATGGGCAGAATTCCGCCGGCTTGGGGGTTCTGGAGAGAGCACAGTAGAAGCCTCACAGCTGCTTTGGCCCAGCGTCAGAAGTCACTTGCTGTCATTTTTGCAATATCCTGTTGGTTTGCACGGCTCAGCCCTATTCCTTGTGGGAGGGGAGAGTACTACACAAGGCTGTGAATGCCAGGTGGGGGTCATTTTGGTGGCAGGCCACCACACATCATAATATGTACAAAAGACGGGGAAAAGAAGACTGAGGAGGTGAGAAAGAGGGAAAGGAGGTGTGGCAGCCTTGTGATGTGATAAAGTGAAAGGAAAAACCAGCACATAGGGAAGAAGTCAGCAGGTGAAGTGGAATCAAGAGAGAAGGTGAAACAGGTGGATTTGCCATTTCCCCTGTATCTTTTGTCTTTTATCATTTCATTTAGCTTCTTGTTCTTGGCACCTGCACTAAGTAGAAAGACATAAATGTGGGAACTAGCCTCACCTGCTGTGAACCAGCTCTCTCTCCAGCATCCTGAGACCACCATGGTGGCTCTGGGAGCATAGGGCAGGAGTGGCAGGGGACTTGGTCACGGCTGGCAAGGGGTGGGACTCAGATTTAAAAGTGGGCCCATGATCATTCCACTCTATTAACATCTTGCACTGCAGGACAGAGAGAAGTAATATTCTAACATTTGGTTCTTCCACCCCTCAGAGATAACTTGATTACTCTCCGGGGATGGAATCCTCTTGCTGAGGTCAGAACCTTGCTGGTCATTCCTGCCACCTGTGATCGCCTTCTTGTATATTTCTACCTCATTGACTCCCCATCTTCTTTCATAGCTCAGCCTCATAGGTCTTCATTTATCTCTCTCTGTTGTTATTTGTCTCTGTTAACAGGGTCATTTATCCCCATAAAGCATCCTGAGAGACAAGGATTGAAGGATGCTGCTGCTAAGTCAGGGGGTGCTAAAGACCCTCTGTGGGAAACTGTGGATGCAGAGACACCTCTTCATCTGGTCTAAGTAAAAGCTGCATGACATGATAGGAGAGGTGAATTTTAAACAGCCTTTTCCATGGGGAAAAGTGCTCAGATGGGAAGTAATTCAGTGGAGCAGGCAGGCAATACACACTTCTAGAGTTTTAGTGCTAAGTAGAGAATGGTAGACTCATGAACGGCCTTGCGCTGACTTGCATCCTATCACATTGTTATCCCTATTTTGCAGAAAGCAGGGGAAAGAGTAGGTCAGGGGAATGTCTGGCTGGTCAGTGAGACCCAGGGCCTTATAAATCATGGCTCTGAGCACAGGGACTGTCCTTGTCAAGACTGTTGCTTTTCAAGCACCAGAAGATCCTGATTCAGTATATACACATGGACACGGGGTAACTTGTAACTTATTTCTGGTCAGATTGCCTTGGTTTCTTGGCTTCCTTCATCCTGAACCTCTCTGCACTTGGCATTCTTTACCAATCTCCTACCTCCTGCTGGAGGAAGATAGGGTGAGGCTTGCCTTACAGAGAGGTTGGTTGAGTTCATGTTTGACATGGCACAGAAGAAATAAAGGAGCTGCCGATGTGAGTTGCTGTACAGGCTTTAATGGGGTGTCAGCATTTCATGGGCTTCTTTACGGCAGCGTTAAATGAGTTGACGTGCCGTAAACTGTCCCACAGGGTATCTTAGGGGTGGGGAACAGTGAACAGGTAAAGAAAACCTATCCTGGACACAATCTAGCTATCATTTTCTCAAATTGCTAGCCCTCTAGATATTCAGGTCAGGTTGCTTCTTCACTCTACACCCCAGGGTTGAAATGGGCTACAAAAGCAATTGAAGTCTATAAATGGTAGGCAGCAGAACTTCTGGGTGGCTGCAACTCCTACTGAAGTGGAACAGATGTAAGAATACCCTTTGAGAAACCCCACAGGTTTCCCAAAGGCTCTTCATTCTGGGAGAGTCTTCAGAATCATGCAGATCCCCTCAGTGTTATTTACTCTGTGATAAGGGGTTCTGCCTGGAGACAGGTGACAGATTGGTCAATTTTGGTAGTATCATGGCTGATGACTCACGTCCTTGGGAAGACCCTTTTTTCTGTGCCTTTATTCTGTCTTTCTGCATCCTCCCTTTCCCTGGGCTTTGTGCATCATTAGAGTGCAGTGGCTGTGAAAGAATCACACATCCCAGGTCCTGACCCACTTGTCTGGCATTTTGACAGAAATGGGAATTATACCCTTTGCCACTTGAGGGCTGTTGAGCTTTTTTTTTTTTTTTTTCAGTGTGTCCTAACAGCAGGCTGGCTTTCATAGAGTTTTAATTGGATGCAAGAAGCTGGATAGGACAGACCCTTGGGGAAAGGGTTAATTTCTGATGCTACACCCTGGAAAGAGAGCACTCATCAGCCACAGACTCTGCAATTCCCAGTCCCTCAAGCCTTTGGGTTGCACAGCTCTTCACACTGAGGAGTTTCTCAGCACAGCCTGGCATTGCTGGCTGAGGAGTGACCCAGGAGGGAGCAGGTGCAGGAATCCCTTGCCCCAGCCCCAGCTGGGTACCTCATCTAGGCCTGAGGGTGTGAGCAAAGGGGAGACTAAGGGCGGTTTTGGAGGCCTGTCTCCTGCCCTTCTACCTCAGAGCAATCATCTAAGTTTGGGCCCTGCAATGAGCGTAAAGCCATTTGCGAAGCGCTGCAGCCCCTGGACTGAAGATCAGTTGCCTGCAGGGAGTGTCTGTCTCTGTGAGGAGCAGCTAACCCAGAGGGGAGTAGCCCAGTGCCTGAATCATCCACTCAGCATGAGGGGCTACGGAAAGGCTGCTGGATTGTATCTAAGCAGCTACAGGATCCGTGTTGTCAAAAGAAGGGCCTCTTGCTGATGAGATTTTATTTTTCTGTATCCCAAGAAGGAGGTCCATCTGCTATGTTGTATTTTAAAAGCCTAGGATGTCCCTTCATGTATTAGGGGTTGCAACAGTCAGATATCCTGATGAAAGAGAAAGGGAGGGAAGGACTGCACAAAAGGGCTGGTCCTTGAATCCAGAAAGTGCTCAAGTCCAGGCTGGCATGTGTCAAAGGTGGGCACTCAAGGACAATGTCTCTGCCCCCCCCGACTCCAGTGGGTCCCTGGTCAAGGAGCAGCAGGCCGGTAGTGGGTGAGTTAATTTTCTCTTTGTCGCAGAGGCCACTGGAATTTGCACTTGTGTCTGTTCTGTCTGACTGGAGGATGGCCCTCATTTTATTCCTTGAAGTATTCAGCCTTGTGTAAGGGCCAACTTTGATATCCAACATCACAAGTTTCTCTTGCATGCGGCAGATGAAATGGAGATTTTTTCCCCCTTTCTTCAAGGCACAGTGAGGGGGCAGGATTTGTTCTTCACAGATCTTTCCAACTTCCTCAGTTATGATTTTATAAAAACCCATCAAGGTATATGTGAGCAAATGCACATATGTGGATACAAACACCTTCTCCTGAGTGGCAGAATGGTGTAGTGGCTGACTGTGTGGACTCTGGTTTGAATACGGATTCTGACATTTGCTAGCTCTTTGTGATCTTTAGCTCTCCATGCCTCAGTTGGCTTATCTGTGAAATGGGGTTAGTAACAATATAAAACTCACAGTTTTGTTGTGAAGATTAATTGACTTAATGTGTGTAATGCTTTTAGGACAGTGCATGGTACCCATAGGTGCTATACAGTAGCCATTGTTGTTTTACGATTCTGTCTTCCACATACAAATCAGCTTTCATACAGGAACTATTGGCATCTCAAAACCCAGGACAGGTACTCTGAATTTTCCAGCCCTTGGGATTTTGTGCTGTTGAGCCATTGCTACCTTGGGTCAGGGTTTCTTGGTGTGGGGGTGTAAAACCCTCTCTTGAAGACAGATCTATAGTTGGTCTCCTCTTCAGCTACACCTGAGACTCACTCCCTGGCACTGGGAGAGGAAGCAGTTGACATAGAACTGAGATACCCTATGTGAACTGCCTTTCCCCATAATGTGGGGGAGGAAGAAGGTAAGGTGGGCAGGGAAACGAAAGACTGACAAGACCACTTGCCTATTATAAAATTTGGCCTTATATACAGATTTATTAAAGATGGGATAAATCATATTAAGTTATATATACAGGTACAAAAACTCCTGTATCTGTAGACGTTGTTGCATATAACATCAATGTGATATTTATAGATAATGAATACCCATACATCAGCGTAAATTTAAATTTTATTTCATTGTGGCCACTTGCCTCTTCTTAGTACTGTATTCAACATGCTTGTTATTTTTGCACTTGAAAGACATTATGAAGTTGATAATGACTATAAAACACCCAAAAGTGGGACATACATAACTTAGAGTTGATATGTTTATTCCTGGGGAAGTTTGTAAGTTGCAGTTTCCTTCAGTATGGTGAATAGCCCGTGTGAATATGTCAGTGAGGCTTGGTTTTGAATACCATGGCTTGTGTATTCACGAGCAGTGGAATTGGAAGCAGCATGAGGCGGTTGAGCAGCGCGGGTGTTGGTATCAGAGGCAAGGTCTTCACGCATGGTTGTGCCTGTACAAGGATGCTTGTCTGAAGGGGTGAGGACAAGCTGAAATCCACCCTGGTTTCCGCTTGGCAAACCATGTGATCCAGCCCAGCACCGTAGCAGCCGCAGGAAGTGTCATCCTCCCAGAAGGGGCTCCTGTGTGTAATTGCCATGTTTTTCTAATTCCTCCTAAGTGCTAAAAAGTGGCCCTTGGTGAGGACAAGTTCAAGTCCTGGCACATGACTCATTAACATTGTGAACCTGGGAAAGTGAATCTTCTGAAAGGCACATCCTTATCTGTGGCTGATGTTTCAGGGATATTGTGGAAAATGAGAAAGGATATAAGACAAATAAGATGGGCTCCTCATTCCCAAATTTGTGGGTGCTCGGAGCACAATCATGAACAAGACAAAGCCCAGCTCCTGGCCTCCAGTACTGCCCATTTGATTGTCCCATGGTTATCTCAGGCTTGCCATGTTCAAAACTGGGATTGGCCTCTTCCCCTCCA
This sequence comes from Macaca thibetana thibetana, assembly GCF_024542745.1. Classification (NCBI taxonomy): domain Eukaryota; kingdom Metazoa; phylum Chordata; class Mammalia; order Primates; family Cercopithecidae; genus Macaca; species Macaca thibetana. The sequence continues at coordinate 124,920,367 of NC_065591.1, read as the reverse complement.
CACCCTGCTCCTCTTCTTGTACTCCCTGTCTCACTGACTGGCATCACACCTACCAGACCACTCAATTCAGAAGCCAGAGAGTCATTGCAGATGAGTCTTACTCACCCTTACATTAATCATCAAGAGCATTCACTTCTTTCTCCTTAATGTTTCTTCTGTACCATCGTCACTGCGTTGGTGCGGTCTCTCATCTCTTCTTGCAGAAATGATGATGATAAAGGGGATGATAATAGTGACATTGATTTATTTATGCAGCAATTATGTACAGAGCACCCATTATGTGCCAACCAATGTTTCCAGTCAAAAGATAGTCAATACTCAACATCATCGGTCATTAGGAAATGCAAATCAAACACATCGTGAGATAAGACTGCATGCTTCTTACTTTGCTGTGCTGGCAGCGAGGCGGGGCAACTGGAACTCTGGTACATTTAGGGTGGAAATACAACATAGTACAGTCACTTTGGCAATGAGTGTGGCAGTTTTTATAAAGTCAAACATATATTTACCTTGCAACCCAGCAATCCCACTCTTAGGTATTTGCCTGAGTTAAAGAAAGCTATGTATAGATAAAACCTGTATGTGAATGTTTATAGCAGCTTTATTCATGATCTCCAAGAGTATGGAAACAACCCCAAGATCCTTCAGCCAGGGAATGAATAAATAACCTGTGTTGCATCCACCCGCAAGAATGCTACTCAGCAATAAAAAGGGAGAGACGAACGACACCTGCAACTACGTGGCTGGACATCTGACGCATTATGCTAAGTGAAAGAAGCCAGACTCAAAAAGCCAATGACTCTATGATTCCACTTGTAGGACATTCTGGAAAAGACAAACTACAGGGACAGGAGGCAGGTAAGTGGTTCCCACAGGCTGGGGTGAGGAGAGGATTAACCTAGGTCTGTTTGATTGTAGCACTGCCTTCTCCTTGGAGCCTCACTGGGATGTTCTGCTCTCCCTGCTGGAATCCTGTCTCCTTGTGATCTTTCTTTCTTCCTTCCTTCCTTCCTTCCTTCCTTCCTTTCTTTCTCTCTCTCTCTCTCTCTCTCTCTTTCTTTCTTTCTTTCTTTCTTTCTTTCTTTTTCTTTTCTTTTCTTTTCTTTTCTTTTCTTTTCTTTTCTTTTCTTTTCTTTTTTTTTTTTCTTTTTTCTTTCTTTCTTTCTTTCTTTCTTTCTTTTCTTTTCTTTTCTTTTCTTTTCTTTCTTTCTTTCTTTCTTTCTTTCTTTCTTTCTTTCTTTTTCTTTCTTTCTTTCTTTTTCTTTTCTTTCTGTTCTTTCTTTCGTTCTTTCTTTCTTTTTGAGACAAGGTATCCCTCTGTCACCCAGGGTGGTTTGCAGTGGCACAATTACAGCTCATGGCAGACTCAACTTCCCTGGGCTCAGCTGATCCTTCTGCCTCAGCCTCTGGAGTAGCTGGGACCACAGGTGTGCACCTCCATGCCCAGCTAATTTTTGTATTTTTGTGTAGAGATGAGGGTCTCACCATGTTGCCTAGGCTGGTCTTGAGTTCCTGGGCTCAAGCAATCCACCTGCCTCAGCCTCCCAAAGTGCTGGGATTACAGGCATCACATGACTTTTCTAAAGACAAGTCTGAGCTTAGGGTTCTGACGCAGAAGAATCTCTAAATGCTGGCTATCACTTTAAGTGCCACAGTAGACACTATTCAATGCCTCGGCTTTGGGGACACAAAGCCCTTCCCAAATTGGTCCCGTTGGCATCCCTGACTTCCTTTCCCACCAGTCTTCCACATACACTCTTTTCATTAGCTCTTCCTAAATACTTTAAGTTGAAGCTATTTAGCACCTCTGAGGCATCCACATGGTCTCCCCTCTGCTTGCCTCTCTCTTCCTGTATGTCTTAGTCCAAGTAACTCCTACTCTTCCTTCAAAAGCCAGCCATGGCCTCACCTATTATGGAAAGTCATCTGGTCTCAGCTGACAGGCTTCCTTCTCCAAAGGCACTCATCACAGTGATGCCTTGGCTCTCTTGCCTAGATGGTGAATTGCTTGTCTCAGTATTCCTATCCCTGGCACAGTACTGGGCACAGGGAATCCCAGCTACCCTAAGTGTGTTTTGAACAGAATTGCTTTCTAATTATACACTGCAATTACTACCAACCTTAGAGTTAAGCCTTTACCACCTCAGCATGGAAACGCATAAAAGTGATATATCCATTGTAATTTATTTTGATTTATCCTGGGCTTTTCTTATATCATAGTGACCAAGGCTTGATGAACAAGAACTTCAGGGGAGAGCGATTGCAGGATTGAGCTTACGTACTTTTCCTAGGGGTTTTTCTCAGGGATCATCTAGTTTTGGTCCCGATTGCATTAATATTAGGTGACAAAGATGAAGGCTAGTGGCAAAGATAAACATGAAGTCCTCGCTTTTTGGGAAATGTGGCTGTTTAGAGGCATAATTCACCTGTTGTGAAGTGTGCGGTGTGAACTTAAATGAGTAAAAGGTGGGGTGGTGTGCTGGGAAAGTAATTAAGGGAGGTGGTCAGTCATCTGTGTCTTGACATGGGCCAGCTGGCACCCGTGAGGCCTGTTCTGTGGTTAATAAGGATGAGGTCTGTAGCGCTGGGATAGCCGACTTCAGCAGCGGTAATAGCTATTAGGTGGACTTTGGCTCTGCAAGTGTTTAGGAGGCCTGGAGGGACTCACCAATGATTCTATGCTATTCTGTGCAATTCCCTTAACTGCCCTTGGCTGACCTAGTTATTAAGAAATCTTCATTCCCCAGTCTTGTTAGCTAAACAATCACTCTTGCTTCACATGTAAACATATATATGTACTTTCATCTTTGTCTCTTGTGGTCCTAAGTTTTATTTAACAAGAGTGGATCTTCAAACTTGGAGGGCATTTTTATATTCTCAGAGTCAACATTTATTACTAATATTGCAAGATACAATCTCTGAGAGCCTGCATCTCTGGCATGGGGGGAGCTGGGGAAGAGGCCTCAGAAAAGCAGTAGGGCAGAGGGCTTGATTCTAAGTGAGCCTGTATGCGAGAGGCTTCTGTACAGCACCACCCGGCCTGGGGGATCCTGCAGAAGCTGCATTCTCCTGTCAGCCACGAAGCGCCTGAGATGAGCTCCCCTGACTGCCATGTTGAAAATGTCAGGCCCAGATGGTCTGGTGGTTGCATTTTCTCAAAACAGTTGGGAACCTCTGCCAACTTCTCTAAGGAATGAAAAAGATAATTTTTAAAATGCTGATTAACAGAGCAAAATGTACTTGAGCTGGTAACAGATTTTTTTCCTCCTCCCTCCATCCACTTGCTGCAAAACAACCTGTGGTGATTCAAAACATGGGAAAGAAGCTAATGGCTTTACTGAGGGACAGTACCTTGAAGGAAGGTGGAAAAGTGGCAGGCAAACAGGAAGAAAAAGCACCGAGAGTGGTAGAGGATCACAGTCTTCTCCTGTTGATTTCCCCAAACACTAGAAGGCTCTGAGGGCTCATCCTCTTGTTAGCCAGCCTGGTTCTCTCAAAACCCAACAAGTGGCTCAAAACCCAACAAATCTGCCAGGACCTTGGTTCTGCATGAAGGGCGTGGCAAGGAGGGCTGGGAAACTGGAAGCACCTTGGTTCTGTTTGTTCTTAGTGCCAACCCCCTCTTAGTTCCCTGGCAAGACTGAGGAGGTCTGAACCAACTTTGCAGCCCATCCTGATATACGGTGACTAGCTCATCCCTGTTTGCTTGAGGAGATCGAGAATTTGAATACTAAGCGGGTAACTGACTGCAGGCTATTGTTTTTGATCGTACCTGAACACTCGTGTTTCTGATGGGGCCTAGTGTCTGGATTCCAGGCCCTGTTCTGAGATTTGAAGAACTTCACCATACTGTTCCTGGCTTTCTTTATATCTCTATATGTCTATATTACAGTCCCAGAAAGGGGAGCTTAAAAGCCTTCAGTTCTGAACCCACTGTCAAATGTTAATTTTAAGTAGGCGCATCAAATATGGAGCAAAAGCAAGAGAACGGATATGGGAGTAAAGCAAGAACTCAGAATGGACCACCTAAACTCCTGCTGGACCTTTCTGTGCGTGGAAAAGAAATGGCCAAGCTTGGATGTTTGATCCTTCAGGATAATTAATGACAAGTGAAAATGAGTGGTTCCCCCCACTCCCCTGCAAAACCTTCCGAACTTGTATCTTAGAGCCAGAAGTGCCCATCATTAATGAGAAGCAGGAGCTGTGGGGCTCCGCAAATCCCTGGTCTTCTCCACCTTTCAGGATGTTGCATGCCAAACTTCTGCCTAGTTGAGTGATCATGGACACATGTTCCAGTCTCAGTGGTCCTGGAGGGTCTGCAGCCCAGGCATTCTCATTTTGACGGGAGTCTTGTCTTCCTGCCCTGGTGCTGCTGATGTAAGAGTGCCACCATTTTGTGGCATTCTCTGCTGGTATTCTTCTTGCACCAACACTGAGGGGCCAGAGGTCTTCCCCTGTGTGTATTCCCCTGTATTTTCCCAGCCCCTGCTCCCTTGGAGGGGAGGAACCTATTTTGTCATTTGGATGTTTTCTGTCTCTGAGCTTGTTCTTTGGTTGTCCCTTCCCTCTAGGCTGCATTTTTTTTCCCTCTTGTTGTGCTCAGGTGGCCTTCCTGCAGTGTGCTTGGTCGACATAGGGTCACTGTTTGCCTTCTGATATGTGTTCTGCCAAAAACTGTTGGCAGAATGTATGTGATGACCTTAGGAACGTGGTTACATTTAAACAGCTAGACTAGGTTTTCCCCTATTCTCACTGTGACCTGCGAGTATAGGGGATGGTTGAAGTTGCATTAGCTCTTTCAGAGCGGTGAATTGGTGAGTAATGATGGAAGTGAACTCAATGGAGCATTCAAGACCCTGATTTACCTCAATCCCAGGCCTTCTTACTAATCTCTTACCTTTACACTCAGATTCTTGGTTCACACTACACTAATTAGCATGTATTTACATGTTGCTTCCTTAAACCTTCCTTCAGCATTATGGCTGTAACTAACATATGTATTTGCAAGAAAGCATATTTATAGGCACATTCTTTCAGTCCTTAAAACCGCAGACTCTCTAACAGTACTTTTTTATCTTCCCTCTGAAGATATGTCTAGCACATTTTATACAAAGGCACATGAATTAAAAGCTGGTATGATCTTTGCCTTTAAGATGGAATTGCCTTCAAACACCCAGCAATTCCAACTCCTAGGTAGAGACTCAAGAAAAATGAAGACATATGTCCAAACAAAAACTTGTACAAAATGTTCATAGCAACGTTATTCATAATAACCCCAAAGTGGAAAAAAGTCTAAGTATCCATCAACTGATGAATAGATAAATATTGTGTAGCTATTCAATGGAATATTATTTGTCCATAAAAACAAATAATATACTGATATATGCAGCAAAAAGATAAACTTTGAAAACATTAGGCTAAGTGAAAGAAACCAGACACAAAAGATTGCATAGTGTATTATTCTATTTGTACAAAACATCCATAATATGCAAATATATAGGAGCAGAGAGTGTATTAGTGCCTGCCTGGAGCTGAGGAAGGGAGGGATTGGAGATAAATAGAAAATAACTTCTAATGAGCATGAATTTTCTTTTTGGGGTGACTAATATATCCCAAAATTGTTTGTGGTGATGGTTAAACCACTCTGTGAACACCCTGAAGATGATTGAATTATGTACTTTAAATGGGTGAATTATATGGCATGTGGATTATATCTTAATTTAGAGAAAAAAATAGAAACGTTCAAACAGAAGTCAATACAAACTTTTTCTACCTAAAATTCAAGATAAATTCTGCAGGGTTATTTCTTGCCACACAAGAATTTATGTTTCTCTAGAGGACACAGTCCAGCAAGTTGGCCAAAGCAATGCTATTCCTACCCGAGTAGCCTTTTAGAGCCAAACACAGGTGTCGGATTTAATCAGAAACAAGTTGGAAGCCCTAGAGTTGGAGCAAACCTATCTCGTGACATTTACCACTTCTTATATAACAAGTAGAGAGATTTTTATCTCCAGGTTTCACTGTGCAAAAATAGCATTAATGCTGCAATATTCTATTCTCTGGATAGCCTGAACTCTATTTCTTTGATGAGCTGGGAAAAGAGAAGGAGATGGCATATTGGGGAGATGTGGAGGAGGAGGAGTTGCTCTTGCCAGAAACCTGAGAATTATCTCTGACGCCTCCCTCTCTCTTGCCCTCAGAGTCTGATCAATTGCCAAGTTCTGTGATCTACCACCTAAATGTCTCTACTCCCTCCAGCTCTGATACTGCCGCTTGAGTCTAAGCTGCCGTCTTCCTCCTTCATCGTCTGGAACATCTTCATCGTCTTTTTTCTTATTGAATAACAACAATAACGTTCTGAACTGATTCTCCTGTAGCCCTTTCTCCATATCTGTATTCCTAACTTCAAAGAGGGCATTTAAAAATGCAAATCTTGACTTGAAATCCTCAAAAACATATCCCTGCCAGGTGCGGTGGCTCACGCCTGTAATCCCAGCACTTTGGGTGGCCAAGGCGGGCGGATCACCTCAGATCAGGAGTTTGAGACCAGCCTGGCCAACATGGTGAAACTCGGTCTCTACCAAAAATACAAAAATTAGCCCGACGTGGGGGTGGGCACCTGTAATCCCAGCTACTCAGGAGCCTGAGACAGGAGAATCGCTTGAATCCAGGAGGCAGAGGTTGCAGTGAGCTGAGATCACACTACTGCACTCCAGCCTGGCGACAGAGTGACACTCTATCACAAACAAACAACAAACAAACAAACATATCCCCTCTTTACAAGTTCGTCTAGGTAAACTGCAGAATCTTCTCCGAGTTTAGAGCCTGCCCACCTTTGCAGCTCCCCCTTCTCCAGGCGCTCTGATCTCTTTCAGATTCTCTCAGGACCCCTCAGAGCCGTTTCTCCAGACCCCTCTCCCAGCCTCTCCTTCTCCTGATGCATTTCCTTTTGCCCTTCAGATTTCAATTTCAATGTCATTTTTCTTAGCAAACCCTCTGCTCTTTCCTGCCCAGTGTTTCATTGTGTTGTGTGTTCTCCCACCCTAGGATTTCCCCTTCATAACTCTGGAGCACTCATCACAGCTGTAATTTTAGTCATCATGGAATTGTTTGTTTAACGTCCATCTCCTTAACTGACGGCAAGCTTCCAGAGAAGGGCATTGTGTCTGACTTACTCCCCAGTGGACCCCAGCACTTGGCCCAGGCCAGGCTGAACAGTTTATACTCGATCACTATTAGAAAGCGCAGGGAAGACGGAAGGCACGGAGGAAGGGAGGCACCCAAGGAGGGAGGAGGAACCGAAAAGCCTAACAGGGAAGCCAGGTGAGCTGCGCAGCAACTGCTCAGAGTAGGGGCTGCCTCCTCACTAAGCTTGGGGAGCCAGTGTCCCATAACGCACAGTGAGGTCGGCTGGGGCAGAGAGAGATGAGCTAACATGTGTGGAGGTTCTCGGGAGCGCTGAGGAGGTGAGGACTCCCAAAGACGCTGCTCATGCCCAGTATACTATGGCAGTGCCAAGACACACAAAGAGGGAACGCTGTGAGAGGGAAGGCAGGGGAGCGGGGAAAGGGGCTTCCGATGGCCCGACATTGGTAAGGAGTCTTCTGAACCTAATGAGATTGGGAGGATCTCCTTTTTGTCTCCAGGAGGAGGCTGCCATTGACTACTGTTCTCTTCGTGGAAAGTACCATTTGTCTGTGTCTCAGACATCTGCTCTGAGCCCGTCATTTTTGATGGGGGCAGGTCTTCTCAGGATCATGGGTTTGTTTTAGAACCACCTAGGCTGTGGCAGGGGCATCAGAGTTTTCACCCTAAAAGGGTTATTTTCTAGACTGCCCTGCCTTGATGTCTGCCTTGCCTTACACATCTTCTGGAAGAGAAACCATGGGTCTGCCCAGAGGCTGTAAGTGTTGCAAGGCTGGAGTCAGACAGACACAGATTCAAATTCTAGTGCTGCCACTCACTAACTGTGTGACCTTGGGCAAGTTTTATTACCCTCCAGGACTTGCGATCTTCATTTGCAAATGGGGCACAGTAATAGTACCTACCCCATGAGGCTATTGCAAGAATGCAAAAGAAATATTTTATGTGAAGCTTCTAGTACTTGGATGGAAAATTCAATAATGTTAGATACTTTGTTAGAAATTTGTTCTAGTGGTCCACTACCCTTCATGCACAGGCTTGTTTTATTAATGATGCATGAACAGTCGTTCTTACAGCTCTACTTTAAGCCAATTTTCTCCTGTTGAGCTTTAGGTGAGTGTGGGGAACAGATGGCCATCGTCCTTCTGATGGTGCCTTTGGGGACAGATGTAAACGAGGTCAAAAACTTGGAGTTTGTCATTGTATAGTGCAGTTGGCCTCTCCTTTAAGCCTCAGGTGCCCTAACTAACTCTAGCTGGCTTATTGCAGATGCAGAAGGTTGCCATGAAAAAAGTCTAACATGGATCAAGAATCTCAGTATTGCTACTTACTAGCACTGGAAATTTGGACAAGCCACTTGATTTTTCTAAACCTTTTCTCATTTGTGAAATCAATATCCTAGTACCAACCCTTTCCTCTCTGGATTGTTGTCATCTGATGAATGGAGGCAGATAAAAAAGAATATGTACTATTTTATTCCATTTATATAAAATTCTAGGAGATGTAAAATAATGTTTAGTGACAGAAAGCAGGTCATAGTTTGCCTGAGGGGGAGGGGAAAAGAAGGGGGTGAAGAAGACGTTACAAAAGGCAAATATCTTCTCTGGATATTTTGTCATATACATAGATAAAATAGTATGTATATGAAGGCCTAGAATAGAGCCTGGATCCCTGCAGTCATGTTAAGCAGTGTCATGGTTAATTTATTTGTCAACTTTACTGGGCTAAGAGATGCCCAGATAGCTGGTGAAACATTGTTTCTGGGTATGTCTGTGAGGGTGTCTCTGGAAGAGATTAGCATTTGCATCAGTAGACTGAGTAAAAAAGATTTTCCTTTACCAATGATGCCCAATGTGGTCAGGCATTATTCAATCCATCGAGGGTCTTAATAAAACCAAAAAGAGGAGGAAGAGTGATCTTTCTTTCTTCTGGAGCTAGGACATTCATCTCCTCTTGTTCTTGGACATCCGAACTCTTGGCTCTTGGGCTTTCTGTGTCTTGGACTTATACCTGCCCACCATCCTCCTCCACAATGGCCCCCTCTCTCAGGCCTTCAGACTTGGACTGAATTATCCCATCAGCTTTCCTTGTTCTCCAGCTTTCAGATAGCATATTATGGGACTTCTCGAATTCCATAATTCTGTGAGTCAATTTCCATAATAAATGTCCCCTTTATTATCTATCTATCTATCTATCTATCTATCTATCTATCTATCTATCTATCTATTCTATCTATCTTCTATCTAATCTAACCATCAATTCATCTATTCTTCATCCTATCAGCTCTGTTTCTCTGGAAAGCCTGACTAATGCAAGCAGTTTCTTAAATTTGGATCTGCTTGCGATAGGTCAATAGAAATTCATCACCAAGGCCGGGCGCGGTGGCTCAAGCCTGTAATCCCAGCACTTTGGGAGGCCGAGACGGGCGGATCACGAGGCCAGGAGATCGAGAGACCATCCCGGCTAACACGGTGAAACTCCGTCTCTACTAAAAAATACAAAAAAACTAGCCGGGCGAGGTGGCGGGCGCCTGTAGTCCAGCTACTCGGGAGGCTGAGGCAGGAGAATGGCGTAAACCCAGGAGGCGGAGCTTGCAGTGAGCTGAGATCCGGCCACTGCACTCCAGCCTGGGTGACAGAGCAAGACTCCGTCTCAAAAAAAAAAAAAAAAAGAAATTCATCACCAAATTAGGAAAACGCATTTCAAGCCAGGTATCCTACTGACCTGACATTCAGCACTGCTGCTCTGCGTGTGGACAAGGCACATCTTTTTCCTTTATGTGACTGCCTCTAATCCTACTGCAACACGTTCTAGCTCCTTTTGTATTTTTTTTAGAGGTCCTCTTTCCTTACCTAGAGATAATAATTGGAACTTGTTTCAGGTCTCTATTGTCTTTCTCAAATAGTTTCCCAATTCTTAGCTCCCTATTCTCTCTGTGTTACTACATTAATGACCTTTGTAAATTGCAGAGCGGACTATGCCTTTCCCCAGTTTAAAATTCCTCACTGGCTCCCTTTCACTTTTAAGATAAGGACTGCTCCAGCTCCATTTTTTGCCACTCTCTCTCAGACTCTACAGCAACTCAGAACTACCTGGACTTTTTAGAACTCACCAGGCTCTTCTACACTTTCATCTCTTTCTTTTGTGTTATTTCCTCTTGGCACAACTTCCACCATGATTCCACACTTAATTGTCTTTCAAAACTCAGTTCCAAGTAAAAAGAAAGTCTTTAGACTAGGAAAAAATATTTACAAATCATATATCTAATAAATGACTTGTATTCATATTTTATAGAGGACTCTCAAAACTAATAATAAGAAAGAAAACTATGGGAAAATGGCCACAAGATTTGAACACATGCTTCATCAGTGAAGATATATAAATGGCAAATAAACACATGAAAAGTTGTTCAACATTGTTAGTCAAAAGATACAAATTCACACCACAATGAGATATCACCGCAGATTTATTAGAATGGCCTAAATGAGAAAGATTGACCATACCAAGTGTTGGTAAGGATGGAGAACAACTGGAACTCTCATACATTGCTGCTGGGAATATAAAATGGTGCAGCCATTTTGAAAAATAGCTTGGCAGTTTCTTAAAAAAATTAAACATATGCCTACCATGTGATCCAGCCATTTCTACTCATAGGCAGTTACTCAAGAGAAATAAAAGCATGTATTTATACAAAGACTTTTGCATAAATATTCATGTAACTTTGTTTGTAGTAGCCCAAACTGGAAACAACACCAAATGTCCATCTTCCAGTGAATGAATAAACTCATGCAGATTCGTACAATGGAAGATGACTAGTGATAATGACTAGTCATTATCACTAGTGACTCACACTACAACATGGGTATGAATTTCAAAATAATTTTGCTGATGAATGGAGGCAGATAAAAAAGAATATGTACTATATTATTCCATTTATATAAAATTCTAGGAGATGTAAAATAATGTTTAGTGACAGAAAGCAGGTCATAGTTTGCCTGAGGGGGAGGGGAAAAGAAGGGGGTGAAGAAGACGTTACAAAAGGCAAGAGAAAGCTTGGGGCTAATGAATATGTTCATTACTCCAATTGTGGCAATGGTTTCATGGGTACACACAAATGTCAGAACATATCAAAGTGTGCATCTTAAGTATGTTGTGTTTATTTTATGTCTAGTATGCCTCAATAAAGTTGTTAACTCTTTCAATGTAAACTAAACAGGAAAAAAGAGAAAAACTTAGCTTTCGTATTACCCTCTTTGAGGAGTCCTTCTCTAGTTACCTTTCCCCCAATACAGAGTTATGTTCTCAGGGCTCTGTGTAAACATAGCCATGGTATTTACTAAATTGGACTGGAGTTTCTAAGGCACTGTCTCCCTCACTGGATTGTAAGTGACTTAAGGACAGGGACTGTGGTGTTCACATCTGTACGATATGATCGAGTCCTCCCTCAGTGCCTGAGAGTTGAATCTAAATAGTCATTTGTCTTCCTTGAAACCGTAAGCTAAGATGATGATTTTGTTAAAGAAAATCTGAAAGCCATATCCCTTAAGCAAAAATCTACTTCTTTAATGAAATTGTTTCAAATGGAAGAAGATTATATATGCTTGGGAAATGTCAAAAATAATAGCTGTAAACTTAAAGGAGACTTGGTTTCTGGAGGACAACAAATTCATGTGGGAAAAAAGAAAAACTTTTGCTGGTGGGTGTGGCTCAGGGTAGGATGTTCAGGACTGGAAGCATTCAGGATTCTTTACTCATGGAATCAGCAAACTCTGGCCAAGTAGCACCTTTAAAATGATCCATGGAGGGATTTTTCATTTTGGAAAACAGGTTTATTAGTGGAATTATTACAAGCATTAATACCTGTAATGTTATTTTCTTGCTAATGATGCTGTAATGGGTTGCACTGGGATAATAGACCTGCTCCGAGTGCATAACTTACCAAAGCTGCCTACCTCCCCCATGACTTATGGGCTGTAGCCCTCATTAGTTCCATGGTTACATTGGCTGCTGTTTAGAGCCATAGTGAGAATCTTGTGCAGGTTTGGAAGAGCCCCAAGTTTAATGCCATAAATGGCTGTAGAGTGAACCAGTCATTGCTTTTTACAGAAACCCAATATACGTGCTTTTCAGACAGTGGTGAAGCGACAGAGTACCCAGGCAAGGGGAGGTAAGCTTGACACCTGCCGATGTTGGAAGAGCTCCATGGCGGCTCCACGGTGTCCGAACAGACTGCCAGCTCCACACAGCATAGGGTTGTCTCCAAAGAAGTCTTCTCACTCGCATGGGCCATTCTTTCCACTTGACATTGGGAACATGAACGGATCTTCCAAATTATATCTAAAAGTTGTATCTTGTAATACCTGAGTGCCCCCAGCGTAGCTGCATCGCCACACCCACACACAAAACACTTTATTCTGGCAGGAGACTCAGTGTCATCCTGTGCGCGCTCCAGAATGAGGATGCGCACACTCTGCTGTGTATCCTGAAAGAAGGCCACTCACAGCAGCATCCCGCCTAGCCCAGCTCATGGAATAGCTGATTTGTGGACAGACTGTACAAGGCATCATGAGATGATCCTGAGGAAAGACAACAGAGTGCATGGCTTTTCCTAAAGAAGCGATTCTGATGTTGTTACCCTGTAAGTGGTCAGGGTCCAGGGTTGCTCTGTGGGAAGCCAATGGAATAGGATGATGGGGTAGAAGGCCACCTTGGATCTGGTGGCTTGGGGCCAGTGTCTCTGTCTTCTTCCTCTACATATACTCATCCAGGTTAAGCTGCTGTTTTAGGTAACATGTTTTTTCTAACAGTCCTAACAATGCCGCCAAATAGTCAAGTGTGCAACTTTTCAGTATCTTGTGTGGAAAGCAGCGCTCTTGAGATTGTGAGGGGAAGAGTAGGAATAAGGCTGGTGGTACAGAGGGTGAGCTATAGGAAGGCATGGAAATACTAGGTGACTACAAGCATGGAAAGGGTCTTCAGTTTCCAGTACAAAATTCTGCAAAAAGCAAGAGCAGTGTTAACAGACTGCCCTGGGTTCTAACTGAGACATAGCCACTCACTGGCTGTGTGTCCACGGGCCAGTTACTAGCCTTGATTTCCTTATTCATAGAATGGAGATAATACCTACCCCCAAACTTTGTCAATATTTAATCAGATAACATATTAAAACACTGGACGGGAAATGGTACACAGTAGATGCCAGAGAGGCATGAGCTGTCCTCCCCTCTGTCTATCCTTTTTCTGCCCAGCTGCTCTGAAAATGAGTTTTGGGCTTCCTTATATTCCTACATGGTAGCAGCAGAAATTCAGAGCTGCTGATCTGATCTGCCCTCTTTACTTTGCACAGCAGCTTGTACATATTTGAGTGTGGGGGTCAGATGTGACCAGATGACCACACCCCCATTCTTGCAGCTTCATCAGAGGGACATCCTCTCTTCCCCGGATGATGCTGGACACCAGAGGGTAAAGAGAGCAGAGGCGCCAGCAAGAAAGTCCATTTTAATCACACTTCAAGTAAAGTGCTAAAAGTGGAGATGTGGACGTTTGAATATCTTCCCCTCTCCCACACCAGCCTTTGGCTCAGTGTGAGCTAGTGCACGTGGGGGACACCCCCGACCTTACCTCCTCTCCATTATACATGAAATTTCTATCTCAGGGTGGACAGGCCCCTCATCATATTGGGGAGAAAATTGAAGGGGCAGTTGGAAGACCTGGTTTGAAAGTTTTAACGATCCCATTTTTTAAAACAAATTCTCACTGAGTATCAGGTTTGGGTCCAGATGCAAGGAAAGCAGAGGGGAATAATGCATGATTCCTGATTAAAGAGAGGTTGGATTCATGAAGGATACTGGTAAGTACGTCCATGATGATGGTGTGGTGCGATATGATGGAGGAGGGATCCCAGTTAGCCAGAGGTTGGGGGTGTCAGAGAAGCAGAGGAGGTGGCCCTTCAGCTTAGTCTGAAGGACAAATTGGATTTAGTCCAGTGGGCAGGTTGTTTAGGTAAAACTGAATATCTGTGAACTTGGGAAAGTCATTTACTCACTCTGAGTCACAATTCCTTTAAGTGACAAGGTAGGGGGCTGCCTTAGCCTCTGTAGATTTTCTTGGGTCTAATACTTTATGATTTCATATTTGGTCTGGAAAGTAACTTGCCTTTTTCTCCAACTTGAGCATCACCCTGGGTAGAATTGTGATTCATCCTAGTTCTATACCCCAACTCTCAGGGCAGAGGGTTGACTCTCAGTGACTCAGGGCAACTTGAGTCCCCCACCATGTGCATCAGAAGGCTGGATCTCATGACCTCCAAGACCCACCTCTTTGTACAGGGAACTTTGTCATTAAGGGCTGTCCATATATTTCCTAGCTGGACTGTAGGAGAACATTAAGGCAAAAAGGAGGGTTCTGAAGAGCTTTTGAGAAGATAAGAAGTTAGGCGTGTGGGACTGGGAGAATATTGAAGACATTATCTGAATAGATTTGGCCCAGTAGACCTTCTCCCAGAAATCCCTGCTCCAGGGCTTTCAGATAAAGTATCTAACAGCCTTTTAGCAACAGCTTTTTCTCTAGAAACAAACCCCCATGTTTTACATCTCCTTGCAGGCACCCAGCTGCTGATAAACCTGGCAGGAACAATTGTGTCCCAATGCAGCTAGGCTGTCAGCCTCCTGTCTTCCAAGGGTGTCAACTTTTAGGATTGCTCCTTTGCCTGAGAAATTGGGATTGGAGGATGGGGGACTTTGTTTCCCTCTCTCTTCTGTTGGTTCCAAGATCCTAGAACCTGTCACCAAAGTGACACAATAATGGATGTCAGCAATCTAGGGCCTGAGCAAGTGAGCAAGGGAGGCTAGGAGGCTAGGAGAAGCCACCTCAGAAGCTGTCCCACATAGTGGTGAAGAGCTGGGTTTGGAGTCAGAAAGACCAGAATTTTGTATTCCAGACTCTGCCACCTGCTGTGTGTTCCTTGGGCATATTACTTACTTGCTGAACTTTAATTTCTTCTTATGTATAAAGTGGAGATTATAGTAGCACCTATCACTGGGCTCTTTGAAGGGTGAAATGAGATTAATGATAAGTGCATAGTACAGTGCCTGACAAAGAGTACTGACAAGCTACAAACATTACATAATCATTACTATCATCATCTTCACCACCACCAACATCATCACCACCACTATCATAATTATCACCACCGTCATAATCATCGCAATCACCATCATCACTACCCTCATTATCATTACTACCATCCTTGTCACCATCATCATCATCAACACTATCACCATCATTATCATTACTATTACCACCAACATCATCACCATTTTTATCATCACAACCATCATTGTCATCATTACCATCATCCTCATCCTCATCATCACCATCGCCACCATCATTATTATTACCATTATTCTTATCACCATCATCATCATCATTATCATCAACTTCACCATCATTTTCATTACCATCACCACTATCACCATCATCATCATCATCATAACCATCATCATTATCATAATCACTAGCATCATCCTCCTCCTCATCACCATCATCACCACCATCAACACTTCACCATCATTATCATTACCATCACCACCATCATCATCATCACAACATCATCACCATGATCATCATCACCATGATCATCATCACCATCTTCCTCGCCATCATCATCATTATCATTGTCATTACCATCACCATCATCACCATCCTTGGCACCATCTTTGTCACCTCATTATCATTACCATCACCAACATCATCACCATGGTCATCATAACAAGCATCCTCATCACCATCATCATCACCATCACTATTGTTATTGTTACCATTATCCTCTTCATTATCATTGTCATCATCATCATCATATTACCATCATTACCATCCTTGTCACCAACCTCATTACCGTTATGATTGTTGTTGTTGTGGTCATTACCATCGTTGTCTTTGAGAGCCTAGGAAGAGCAGGACTATGGGCTGAGGATGTAATAAAGGAAGGACAGGCCTGCAACATCACTCCTCTCAGGATATCCCTACTCGGGACAGGTAAAATGGGCAAATGCCTGAGAAATACTTTTGCTGCTAGAACTTAGCAGCAGCACTGTGTCCAACTTCAGCATTTGGGTTCATTTTTGGAGTGGTAACAAGAAACATGGCAGCAGTGGAGTTTCTTCAAAATTGTTGAATGTCAACATCTGATGTCTTCATTCAGAATAGGAACCACCCCAGCACCCATTAGTATTTGTGTAACTTACGGAATTCACTGGCTTCCTCTTGACCTCACTTCTTTTCAGAGTTGGGGCCCAGCTGTGGAAAGTCTTTTTTCCTCAAGGTTTTTCTCTTTATTCTCTTCCATTCCATTATTTTTCTCTGATGACTTTCTCTGAAATTCTCGCTCCCTTAAATGGCACTTTATATGACAGGTAGTGATTTGGATATTCCTGGTCACTGTCTCTGGAATTCCAAGTCTTAGCCAAAGAGATGCTTGGGCCCCAGTGGAATGTCCTTGGGTGATCAAGCATGCTGCAGTCACCCCCAGACAGCTGGCATCACAATAGGCCTGTCTTAGAAGGATATTATTGGCTTCCCAGGTCTGTTACTAATAACTGACAATTTTCTATCCTGGGAAGGAAAGAGGCGTCTGTGTATCACAAAACCCTGGAAGTTCTGCTTATAAATGGCTTCTCAACCAAAATGAGGAGAAAGTAACTTTTCAGGCAGGTTGGGGTATCTGGAAAGAGTGTATTCATTTTCTTATTTTTTTCCTCCACAGTTCAGACTTGCTCAGTCACATCCAGTCATATGAAATAGCCTGTCTCACCTCCCCACTTTTTCTTTTATTTTACCTTTACGTGTTTGTGGCAGAAACTGTTGATACTCATCCATATTCATGGGATACTCTTGATTTTTCAGCCTCTCTTTTGATTTCATTTAGTTCTTGCCAATGGGATATAGAAGGAAGGGAGTACACTAATTTCAACCCTAACCCCACAAACAATGCACATGGTCCTGCAATTAATTTTTCTCTCTCTCTACCATTGGCTAGGTAAATGCACAGTATTCTGAGGAGGCCCTAGGAAATAACTCAGCCACAAAGTAGAACGGTGGGCTTTGCAATTACTGTGTAGAAGACCACTGAAGGCCACTAGATCAGGATTGAACCATTGAGATCTGGGGGTTGTTATAGCAGCTAGCATTACTTTCACTGACATATACTCTATCATTTTCCTTCAAGAAAATTAGCTGAATTGCCACTAAAATAATGTTAATAGAGACATTTCCTTCTCTTTAGTGTGAAAGCTTCAGGAGGGAGAAACATCTTTATTCTTCACCTCTTTATTCCCAAGACAGTATAATCATTGTCATGTGGTCTGTGTTCTACAAATATTGGTTAAATAAATGAACAAATCCACTAGCCTCACTTCTCTTGCCTGAGAGTACTGGCTCTTTCTGTAAAGTGTTCATGAGCTGTGGTTGTTTGGTTGAACACCCTAGGGTTATCCTTTATTTTCCCTTGCCACTAACCCCAAACCAGGCCAGATACTTTGGGGCTAAACAACTCTGATGAAATCCTGTTCATCAGGGCCGCCACCCTTCTTTTCCACAATCTCACTGTAGATGCAAGGGCTTTGAAGCTGAGGGGGACCTCAGCCTCCACATGCAAGGCTCTCACTGCTGGGACACTCTCTCCGCTGACCATGAGCTTCTTGCAGAGCTGCCAACTAAAACTCTACATCCAGAACAGAGAAAATGTGGAGAATGGCTAGGAAAGGTAAGACAGTGGCCAACACAGTCAGCTAACTCCCACCTCATAGTGTCCCATGAACTTAGTTATTGACCCTAAACAAAAAAAAATTGCGATCTGAGATGATCCCACTGGATGTAAGTTCTGATGAAACAATGTCTGTATCTCCAGCTGGAAGTTGCTTCTTTGAACTCAAACTCCTGTATCTTTTTTGAACAAGAACAGCAATCCTTCACCTGGAATGAATGCTTAAATCCCTGCGGAGAGCTATGTAAAAATTCAGATTCCTAAACTGCATCAGGGTCTATTTAATCAGGATTTCTGGGGATGGTGCCTGGGAATTTGTGTTTTTGAAGGCTCCAAAGATTCGAATCACATTCCTGGTTATTAAAGCTACTTTAATTAAATGCTTGCTAAATGCTAGCCTCTTGTATGGGTACCTTTCTTCTATTGACCTTTTAAATACTTACAACCACCTTGTGATTGTGGTACTCTTACTCATCTAGTTTTACTTATGAGGGAACAGACTGCAGCAGATATTTTACCCAGGACTTGAATGCTCTCTGGCCCAAGAGGTGTCACTCTTCACTACCTCTTCTAATGTAGTGAAAAAAGTATGGAATTTGAAACCGGAATACCCAAATTCCTCTTCTGCTTAGGATGAGGCTCATTTTTTTCTCCTGAGATGACAGTGGATGTGAACAGTGCTTGTGGATCGTAGGTGCTATGCCAATGCCAGGTGTGCCCCTTGATGGAACAGATTGTGCACCCTGCCACGCACCCAGGTAGCACAGCTGAAGTGTACTCAGGTGTGCCTCCAATCCAACAGATCCTTCCATCCTGACATCTTCTATCCACCTTTGCGTCTCTGTCTCCACTGCCATGCAGGCTGTAGTAGACCATCATCCTTTTCTCTCCTGAATTATCAGAATGGCCTTTCTGAATCTGTCTTCTTCCTGGCCATCCATCCTCTACCCAAATATCAGGGTGTTTTTGTTTCTTTGTTTTAACAATGCAAATTTGGTTATGGTGTTGCCTTTAAAGTAATTCCTCCCAGTCTCCAGATAAGATGCATGCCCTTTAGTGAGGCCCACATAATCTGCACCCACCATCTGGCCTTGAGGTCAATCTTGCATCTTACCGCCTCCCTCCTGGAATTCCTCGATTACGTGCAGTGTGCACAGCATGCTACGTTGTTCATGGCATCCCAGTGCCTCAGACTGCACCCTAATCCTCAGGCCCACGGCGTCCCTGCCGAGCTGCTCAGAGAATGCCTGCTCACCTTTCCAGACTTTGCTCAGTGTCGGTATTCTCACCGATAAAGCCTTTTCTTGGCATTTCTCCACAAACCATATGTGAGAAACACCTCTCCCCTTGCCTCCACTCTGCCCTACAAATTTGTCATAGGCATTTAACACCTCCTTGCCCCTTCTTGTTTACATGTTTGTTTCCTTTGGCTAGATTGCAAGGAATCTTGCATCTATATGTTCCATATGATCAGGAACATATTTTAACTCTTTTTCATTGTGAGTGCTTAGCACACAACTTGGCACTTAGTAAGTACTCAATGAATGTTGGCAGAATTATTGAATTCCAAATGTGTGCCAACGAATGTAAAAATTAACCTAATCTAGCCAAATGCAAAAGATGACTGTACAGACTCCAGGGAAAGAGGGAAGAAAGCCTCTTGTCCTTGTATAAACCTGTCGTGTGGGTACCTGTGGTGGGCGTGGAAGAACTCTTGCCACAGGTAAGGATGGTGGGGGATTGCCAATCCCAACTGCTGTGTCTGGAAGCCCAGTTACCACTCTCGTGCCCAGGCCGTGATGTCCACAGCTGCTTCTAGCCCAGAAGTAAGCACAGCAGGAAACCTGTGCAGGTCTGGCTCTGGAAGAGGCAGTGATTTTCAGACGTGTGACTGGCCAAGGACTTACCGTTTGCCATGTCAAAAGTGTCCTAAAGTTCCCATACAGTCTACGATCTTTCTTCTTCCCTTCCTTTTCTCCCCTTTCTCCTTCAGGGAGATTGGACCTACATCCAGGTCTGACAAGCCTCCTGGTCTCCTTCATTTTCTTCCTTATTTTCCTTCACAGTCGTTCACCCATAAATGTTTTCTGTGTCTAATCCCATCGTTGCAGCACCCAAATTGACACAGGTGCTATTAAGAGTGGGCTGGAACAAACCGCCAAGCATGTGAATTTCAATTATACACTCTGTGCCTGGGAAATGCTCTTCAGGTGGATCTGTGGACCCCATGGGCCAATGTGATCCAGACCTTAGCCACGACTCCAGTTGTTACCTGGCCCCCATAAATTCCCACTCCAAAGGCATATTTCTCTTTCTCCAGTATACACAGTCATAACCAAAGGGTCATAGATTTTTTGGGAAAGGACTTGGGAAATCATTACAGTCCATACTTGCCATCGCATTGCAGAGTCCTGCCTCCTAGCAGCCCAGACTGCTCTCTGTCAGTGGGTTTCCAATCTGGAATGGACTCAGATGTGGGAACTGGGCCAGGAGGTGTGGCTGTTGTGGTGTTCCTACCCTCAGCCTCCTGCTCCTCCATTCCTACCCTGCAGCTTTTGTTATAACTGTTAAGCAGCATGCTGTTGGTGGCCCATCTATTTTGCCCCTAGGCACTCTGCAATCTATGCACCATCTCCGTGGCTCTCTGCCAGTCAAGGCCCCTGGGTTGGCCCTCTGACCTTTCCAGCCTGCAGCCACTATTGCCCGGTCCCCATCATCCTTGGAATTAACCAACACAGGTGGTGACCCTCCTACCTCGGGCCTTGACCTGCAGAGGTGAGCCATCGCGGAACCCTTTGGCGATGCCGATCCAGTGCATTCCTAGCGGCCTTAGTGCACTGTGTGTCCTAGGTCCCTCCTGTGGAACGCAAATCTCTGTGGCTCTGCTGGCCTCACATCCACTCCAGCATGACTCCTCCAATGACGTCTTTACTCCTTCTCCTACCTACCTGCAATCACAACTCAGGCCTTTCCGTTTTACCAAGAGCAGACCACAGCTTTTCTAGGCTTCAAAGTGCCACCCAGCTGTGAGCCAGCCGCATTGCCAGGTCCTTGCCAGGCCTTTAGGTCCCTCGTCCTAAGAAAGTGTCCCAAGGCAATGGGTCCTTGCTTATCCACCTTAAGCATCAGCCTCTCTGGCAGGTGCCTGGGACCAGAAGTCTCTCCTTGGCCTGGCTGGAGCTTCTTAGCCCCTCATTGCAGTTGGCGGCCATGCTTCATTCCCTCCTCCATTCCTCCTTCTCAGGCCTGAGGGCTCCCTGTCACCCGCCGCTGTCTCCTCTGGTGACCCAGTTTTCCTCATGGGTGTTTCCTCCAATCAGTCTCTTTCTAACCAAATTCTATCTGGACATCTGTGTTTTTGGAGGACCCAGATCAAGTAGGACTAAGACATGTGTTACCTCATTCAACTTGCTCAATAGTTTTCTAGTCTTCGCTAGTTTTAACCCTATGCTAAAGGAGTGAAAGGAAAATTGAAGCTCAGGGACATTCAGATATTTGCCCAAAGTTTCAGACACAGGAGGTGAAAGTTGGAATCCGGTTCTTGACATCTAATCAGGGAGGTTTTGCCACAGTGGGGTTTGTTAGAGGGTTCTTGGAGAAGGACATTTGGAAGATATCCTTGGGGAAGGCAAGGTTTCATCTTAACTGACGGGGAGGGAGAACAGAGATAGGAGAAGCAAGTTTTATGTCTCTGCATACGTGTTTGGTTCCCGTACATATGTGAGAGTTTCTGTGTATAAATGTGCTTGCATTCATACCTGTGTCGGGATTATCTAATTCATGCAGACCCAGAATGTGTGCAGGCCACATGCTAAGAAGGAAAATTTAGCTTTGATAGCTGTCTCCAAAATTTTGCAATTTACAAAATCAGAAAGAAAGCCATTTCAAGTTTAATACACATTGCAATTTTTTAAGGTTAAGCATATGTTTATGTTCAATTTTAGACCAAGGTGCTACGTAATCTATTCAGTACTTAAGGCTTTTATGTAAGTCCTGATACAGAGGTGAGCGAAGAATGGGAGCGGCTTTGTGCTTTCCCTTGGGAACCCAGGGTCTTCCATGAAAACATGGAACGCAAGGGAGCGGGGCAGTGGGTCTGCAAAGCGCTCAGGAGGTGCCTTGTCCTTGAGCAGGGCGGTAATTCCTCTTTCCTTCCCAGCCCTCCTCCCTCCCTCCCGCTGGCTGAGCGCTGCCTCCCTGGAGGATTCCAGGTGGGAACCCAGATCGCTGAGCAGTGAACACGAAAATAATGAGTCCCCTTGTCTGTGACTGTTCCCGTCACATCTGAGAGAGACCTGCGATCTCCGGGAGGGAAGGACAGCCCCTGCCTCTGCTCTGCTCCCGCCTCTGCTGGGCTCTGCCCGCCTGCACCGCGGCCTCCTCCTGCTGCGGGCCCGGTGCCTGGGCGGTGCTGGCGGTGTGCGTGGAGCCGAGGAAGCTGGCAGCCCGCAGAGCACGTGAGGGCCGGGAGCCAGGGTGGGCGAGGGGAGAGGTGTCTCCACTCCATATGCAAGTCACTTAATGAGAAAGAGTGCATCTGCTGCGCAGCCCCCACCCTGGGGACGGCTGCCAGCTCTCCTCGTGGGTGGCTGTAGTAAGCCTGGCCTGAACACAGGCTCATTCTCTAGTCCTTCCCGAGCACAGCAGGGGCACCGGGAGGCATGCCAGCGTGGGGGTGGCCGCTCTGGGGCCGCCTCAGGTGTGCGCTTGCCCTGGGGGCCTGGCGTGGCCGGGATTCAGCCCTGCGCTCTGAAGGGACTGCCCTCCCGGCCTTTCCGTGTTTCCAGAGGGCACCGGGGCCTCCTCCACCGCCTCTTCCCCTGATTCCATCAACAGCACAGGTTTGGGGATCTGAACCAACCCCGTCCCACCTAGACGTTTCACCCTCCAAGGCTGTTCTGCCTCTACTTCCCTGAATCGTGGACTGATCCCTGGTACTCTTACTACCCCCACTCCCCACGTTTTTCCATTCTTGTGCCCTTCAATGAGGCTTCTCTCTTGCAGGATAATGGACTCTGCCTCATGAGCCTGGGCCCATTCTTCTCCTGCTCCACTAGAGCAATCCCTCAGGGTACATGGCCCAGCTGAAACCCCTCCTTCCAGTACAGTCTCTTCCCTGGGTTATGTGGTCGCCAGGGCCTCGGTTCTTGCTGCCAACTTCCCATTCCCTGGCCAGGGCCCCACTACCTCCTCTCCCTGAGCAGGCTGTTTTCAAGGCCCAGTTCTCTGCACTCTTTTCATTGCTTTTCTTCTTTTTCTTATGAAGTACTTTAGATAACACCCAGAACATCTGTTCAGACAGCATTTTACATTTTCAAATTTTAAAAATATAAAAAGTACAAAGAATAATATAACTTACATGCATATTTTTGCCATCCAAAATCAACAACTGTTAGCATTTTGTCTCCTTTGTATCTAGTATTCTTTTTGCTTTTGGAAGAAATAAAAGACTCCAGAGAAAATGAAAGTTGCCTTCAACCAACATCCCTCTTTCTGCTCCCTTCTGGTTCTCCCTAGAAGCAAGCATTGTGGTTCATGTTTATGGTTTTAAGTACATAACATCATAAATGATACATAGGCATCATACTGTCTCTAGTGTTTGTTGCTGGCCACCTGCTATATTTAGAGAGGTCTGGTTTATTTTTTTTAACTGCTGTACAGTATTCTGTCATTAAATGTATTGAATTATTTTTACAATATATTCCACTATGTATAGACATGATATGTTCTTTCCAATGTTTTTCTCTTAACCATAACAAAAAATATGCTTCAGTCAACAACTTTGGACATGTTTTCCGGTGCACATATGCAAGAGTTTCTGTGAGGCATATACTCAGAGGTAGAATTGTTGGGTCTTAAATAAGGCATATTTTCAATTTTATAAAATATGCCATTTTTTTCTCCAAAGTGGATGTACCAATTTGCATTCCTACTTGCAGTTTATAAGAGTATCATTTCACCCAAATCCTTGTCAACACTTGATATTCTCATACTTCAAAATTTTGACAATATGTGGGTGAAAAATTATATTTCATTGGTACTTTAATTTGTATTGCTCTATCGTTAATAATAGCTTGCAATTACTTAGTGCTTATTCTGTGCCAGCCACTGTTCTAAGCAGTTTACATATGTTAACTTATTTAATCTTCACCGCAATGCTTTCAGGAAGCTTCTGTTGCTATCATTCTCATTTTACAGGTCATGAAAGAGGTTTAATAACTTGGTAAAGTTTTCACGGCTCCTCAGGAGTGGCACAGGGATTCAGAATTTGGCCCGTCCCTGCACAGTGCCACATCATCCTGGGTCCCCAGTTCTGGAGAGTTCAAGTATTCTTTCATGTGTTCTTGAGCCAGTTATATTTTCTTTTCTATGATGTTTGCTATTTATTATATCCTTGGATAATTTTGATTAGGTAATTTGTCTTTTTTTTTTCTTATTCTTTTAAAAATTATTTACATAGTTTGGACATCAATACTTTGTCTTTTATATATGATGCAATAATTTTCCCTGGATATCACTTGTCTTTTAACTGTATTTGTGGCATGCGTTTGTGTTTTTATTTTTGCCACACTCTTCTTTTAAATTTCTTCTTTTCCTGAACCAGTTCTGCCCCCATTTTCACCATGTCCTTGGCCTGATGACTTTTTCCAGTTGATGGCTACATTTCAACTTCTTTTACAAATGTGAGATCTGCTTCACCAATTGCTTCAAAGACATCTCCACCTTTGTATAATGCTGTGACCTTAAACTTCAGATGTCTTCCGTGACCCTGTCTTCCTTTTCAAGTAAGTTCTCCCTTCAGTCTTCTCTACTTTTTTTTTTTTTTTTTTTTTTTTGATGGAGTCTTGCACTGTCGTCCGGGCTGAAGTGCAATGATGCAATCTCCGCTCACTGAAAGCTCCACCTCCTGGGTTCAAGCGATTCTCATGCCTCAGTCTCCCGAGTAGCTGGGATTACAGGCCCCCGCCACCACACCTGGCTAATTTTTTGTATTTTTAGTAGAGACGGGGTTTCACCATGTTGGCCAGGCTGGTCTCGAGCTCCTAACCTCGTGATCCACCCACCTCGGCCTCCCAAAGTGCTGGGACTACAGGCATGAGCTACTGCACCCGGCCCAGTCTTCTCTATGTTTATAAATGGCACTGCATTTGTAAATCATGCAGCCTGCAGTTCTGGGTTACTTTTGCTTTTCTCTTTCCTTTATTTCATGTATTGAATCAGGAAACACCATCGAACGAGGTCTTTCAACATACAGTCTCTGTGTTAACTGCCGTCATTCCAAACCGAGCACTTGATTACTCAGACCTGCATCACTGCAGCAGATTCCAGATTGCCTTTCTAAAAAGTCAAAACCCTTCAGTGATTCCTCATCTCCTACTGGTACATCTCTTATAGCTCCCCACTGTGACCTTGACTTGATTCCATCACTAACTTCTCTTTAATTGGTCTTTCAAAACAACACCTCCGTCCAGTCAGTGGAAGCAGCGCCTCCCGGACACAGGAAACTGCTCCTTCCTGGTTCCGGGATTCAGCTGGCTGGTGCCTCCTAGGCGGGCTCCTTCTCCCTCTCCTCCGCCTGCCAAGTGCCGCTGTCCATGGTGTCCCGCTGTCCCGCCGTTTCCCCTCCGAGGTCTTTTTCTCCATCTCCGGTGTCTTCCAGCACACGCTGTCTGGACCACTCAGATGGTCCGCCTTTCGAAACGTTTACCTTGTGTTGTCAGGCTACTGAGCCCCAAGAAACCAAGAGCTGCTCTTTCCCGTTGCCTCGACAGGACCACTTTCATTTTCAGCAGTGCCTGTCTCCCCTAGACGCGAACTTAGCACTGGCGAGCAGGAGGAGCCGCAGAACACGGATGAGGTAGTGGAGCCGTGGTGAAATGCAGAATGAAATATGCATGTTGGTGCCTATTTAAATACTTAACAAAAACAAAAAGCACTGGTAGGCCTGTAGTCAGACTTGCTGAATGAGATTGCTATCAGGAGCTACAACATAACGGTGTTTCAATTTCTCTGTGGAAAAAAAAAAAAAAAAAAAGGAATCACTTCCCCTTTCCTAACTCGGACATAAACCTCAAAGACGGTTTTTAGGGAGGAAGCTTTCTCAGCCTTCTCTCCCACCTGGGAACCAGCTCAGGTGCTAAATTCATCAAGAATTGACAGGCAGCTCTGAATCTCTGAACCACCATCTCCTTGGGCTGCCTGCCACGTGCAGCGGCCCAAGTCCCTGTCTCTCGTCTTCCTTCTCGAATTCCCTGTCTCTGCCCAGCATCCTGGGGCCAGCCTCCTGCATGCCTCTTGGGCACAAATAAACCTTGAAGTCTCTTTCTAACACCTTCAGACTTGCCGGTGCCATCGACTCCTGGAGGCCAGCACAGGCTGGTGTCTCAGACCCGGAGTGTCCAGGATGTGAGTTCAGGCCAAGAGAGTCACTCATTAATTCATTTTTGCATTTTCCCAAAACATGCCCATATTTGCACGCCCCTTCAAACCCAAACTCAGGGATGACTAGGAATCTAAATGACAAAGAAGATGCAAGATATACACGTCTGTGACTGGTTCTCCGGTTCTTTTCCCTTGCTGTGGAACTCCTCCGCTTACACACCCTCCAGTGACCCAGGGAGCAGGGACAAGAAGGCATGGGTCTGGTTCCTTCTAAGGGCCTTTTGCGTTCATCCCACCTTTTTCATAGATGGTTGTCAAGCCTCTTTGAGCCCCAAGACCTCCCTCAGCAGCCAAGTCAACAATTCTAGTGGGGAGGAGAGAAGGGTTCAGTGACTGGAGAAGTAGCTGGTGGAGAATCCAAAATGGGGCATTCTCCTCACTTCTTACTGTCTCTCCACCCTATTTTCACCATTTTCTTGTGGAAGAAACAGACACTGCAATCCACAACCTTTATAGTACAATAACTTTTTCAGCATTGTTTTGTGCATGTTTTGACACAGGGCTTTGTATTTCAGTCATCCTGAGAGAGGCAACTTTATTCACAGAGAATTTAGAGATAGTATGATCAAATAAGCAAGATGTGAATATGCAGAAAGACACTTGGAATGGAGTGGGGGTGGGGTGGGGGCAGGAGCCAAGACCAGAAGAACAGCAGGGATTACAGGGCAGCCCTGGATATTCAGACACACATGAGTGTACTACTTAGGGAGAAGCCTTTCATTTTGGTTAGGACCTAGCCCTGAATCTAAGGTGAGCTGGAACCTGGCTTGGCTGCTAAGACTGGATTATAACAGTTGGATGAAGCATAGATCTTCTGCTAAATCACACTGCTTCCTGGGAGAGGTCTTGCTATCTCCTGTCTCTCCAGCATAGTGCTTTCCGTAGAGTAGATGCTGTATAAATATGTAATGTTTGCATGAAAGAACAAACAAGTAGAAACATGGGGAACTTTGGTTTTTGACCTATAAACAACAGATGAAGGGGTGATTCTAGTTCTGGGTACCTAGATTGCTCAACTGGAATATTATCAAATCTCCAAAGGGTTAGTCCAAGGTAGTGTAACCTTTTTTTTGAGGACAAATAAACTGGACGTGATGAATTAAACTCAGATTTAATAATCTTAAGTTAGAAACTTTTCTCCTACCTCCTTATCCCTCTGAGAAATTTAAAAAAGTGCAAAAGGTGATTACAACAGAGTCTGCTACCTGATTCTCTCTTCTCAGCTAGGACTGTATTTCCTCATTTCCTTTTCAGTTAAGGCCAGCCAGGTAGCTGAGTTCTGGCCAAAAGAGTACGAGTGGAAGTGATTTCTGCCACTTTCCGGCCAGCTCCATTGAAAAAAGAATTTGATGCTCAGTCCTCCATATTTGTTCCCCATCTGGCTTGGTGTGGATGAGAGTGGAGGCTGTGGAGGTCATGGATTGGGAAGAGGAGGAGCCACAGCAAACAGGAAACTGAGTCTCTGACTCACCATGTGAAAAAGAGTCTCAAGTGCACCAGGGACATGTGTTTGCTACTTTGTGTGAGTGAGAAATAAATTCCACTGAGATTTGGGATTTGTCATAGCAGCTAGTACTATCAGAAATAATCCAGGGATAAATTGTGCTTTGTTATAGACAAGAAGCTGCTTCCTACTATTCTACAGGGTAAAGAAAACCAAATTGTTCTCTGAGTGCTTAGGTCTAATGGCTTAATTATTGAAACTTTTAAAGTTGATTGCTCTGAAGGCTTTTGTTTTTGTTTTTTTCCTCCTACGAATGTCTAAGGAAAGTGCTAAGAGTTGAAGGAGGAAAATGTAAAGGAGAAGGAGGAAATGTAAATGCAGAAGACATTGACCATATTCTTATGGCCTTCCCAACTGATTTTGTTGCTTCTGACATTAGTTGATGACCTGATTCTAATAACTTGGATACCTGACCTTGGCTTGAGAACTGGATTCAGAACTCTCATGTACTTAATCTGTTCATGTCAAACCATTTACTTTCTTCTAGATATCAGATATATTGTTTTCAATCATACCCTAGTAACTTGTCTAAGTTAGCACTTCATTAGGTTGATTTTGGTGTTCCTGACTCGGAACTCAATTTTGATTCAAATTAGGTCAGCCATAGTGATTAACCTGGTGAGGTCAAATCTCCTTTCATGGTGAAACTTGGATTTCAGTTGGTTCCCTAAGCAATGATGAGAAACAACTTGTATGGACTAAAGAGAAATCAAAATCAGCAACAATATACTTTGTGTACTATCTACTGCTCCCAAAGTTTGATCAATCATACGTTGTACTGGATGAAAGCCCCCAGTTAGATGTTAGGAATGGCAGCTTATCCTTTGCTAATGGGTTCCAGGTGTCTCCTCCATGCCTCATTACTAGGATATGCTTCACTGTTCCAAAGCCATAGTTCCCAGAGGGAATCCCTGCATTCAGAAAAATCAGCTGTGTTTTGACATCTGGATGGGATTGAAATGTTTACACTTGAGTAATGTAGCTGGAAGATGTGTACATAGTCACTTAAAAGTTTATCGATAGATAAGAAGCAGCATAGAGGAAGATAGGTGAAGCTATTAAGCACCTACATGAAGCACCTACTGTGGGAAAGGCACATGTGTTTGGGAGGATACATGGAAAGGGTTAGCAAAAAAAAAAAAAAAAGAAAAGAAGAGAAAGAGAGAAAGAAGAAAGAAGAAAGAAAGAAAGAAAGAAAGAAAGAAAGAAAGAAAGAAAGAAAGAAAGAAAGAAAGAAAGAAAAAAAAGACACTGTCCCTACTCTGAAGGACTCCAATGTCTAATGTGAAAAAAAGATACACAGATACTTGTAAGGTGGTACATTCAGCAATACAGCCATGAATGGGCATAAATGGGCACTACTAGGGAGAAGAGGCAGGGAAGACTTTCTAGAGGAGGTGACACATGAGCTTGGTAGGATGAATAGGGATTTGCCAGTCAAAGGTTGATGATTGGTTGGCGGTGGGGAGGTATCATTCAGCTTTCAGACATATGACTCAGCTTTAGGAAACACATGAAAGGCACAGCAGGGGTCTTCAGATAGTTCATGGAAAATGCAGAGTATTAAAAAGACTATGCACATATTTCAGAAATTTTTCTTGTACCAATATAAACTTGTACTAACTTGTTATAAAATGACTAAACAGGATCTAGTGTGAGGCACTAAGAAAGGTAAGACATCAGTTTGAAAAGGTTCCCTATCAGAGCAACATGAATTCTGCTAAAATTGAAGCAAGGAGAAGCATCCAATTTATGGTGAAGCTTGGCTGGAAGAATAGTAAAATTATTGATGCTTTATAAAAACTTTATGGGAATAATGCCCTAAAACTCCAGCAGTTTACAAATTGATAACTCATTTTAAGAAGGGATGAGATAATGTTGAAGATGAAAGTCCACAATGGCAGATCATTCACATCAATTTTTGAGGAAAAAATTCATCTTGTTTATGCCCTTATTGAAGAGAACTGACGACTCACAGCAGAAACAATTGCCAACACCATAGGCATCTCAATTGGTTCAGCTTATACAATTCTGACTGAAAAATTAAAGTTGAGCAAACTTTCCACCTGGTGGGTGCCAAGCACATTGTATTCAGGTCAGCTGCAGACAAGAGCAGAGGTATCAATGAGAATTTTAAACAAATGGGATCAAAATCCTGAAGCATTTATTTGAAGAATGGTAACAGGAGATGAAATATGGCTCTCCCAGTATACTCCTGAAGACCATGCACAATCAAAGCAATGGCTACCAACAGGTGGAAGTGCTCCAGTCACAGCAGAAGCAGATTAGTCAAAAGCAAAAGTCTTGGAAAAAGTTTTTTTGGGATGCTCATGCCATTTCGCTTGTTGAATTTCTGGAGGGTCAAAGAATGGTAACATCTGTTTATTATGAGAGTGTTTTGAGAAAGCCAAAGCTTTAGCAGAAAAAGTCCTGGGAAAGCTTCACAAGAAAGTCCTTCTTCACTACAACAATGCTCCTGCTCATTCCTGCCATCAAGCAAGGACAATTTTGCAGGAGTTTGGTGGTAAGTTATTAGGCATCCACCTTACAGTCATGATTTGGCTCCCTATGACTTCTTGTAGTTTCTTAATATTAAAATAATCGTTAAAAGACTTCCGTTTTTCTTCAGTTAATAATGTAAAAAAGACTGCATTGACATGATTAAATTCCCAGGACACTCAGTTCTTAGGAATGGACTAATTGGCTGGCATCGTCACTTACAGAAGTGTCTTGAACTCCAGGGAGATTATGTTGAGAAATAAAGTTTGCACTTCAGTTTTTAATCTTTTAATTTGATTTTTTCCATGAACTTTTTGAAGTTTCCTCATGCCTGCATATATATTTCATATGCCACATATTAATAACAATAATATGTTCAGGATTTTTGTGAAGGTATAGGTTGTCTCATTGTTTTAAATTATATTTTCATAAGGTGATGTATTAATTACTAAAGTGATTTTATTATGCTTTTCTATGATTTTCCATATTTATAGTCTCAAATAGGGGAGAAAATACAATCTTTTTTCAATTTTTGTAGCTTAATTTGCATTCAGAAAATATGTTTACCATAACTATCAATTAGTGAGTATTTTTATGTACCAGACACTTCACAATTAATCATCAACATAATTCAATCAATTACATATTGCTATTGCTATTTTATGTATTAGGACTTTGAGGCTCTGAAAGGTTAAGTGACTTCTAAGTGGCCAAACCACTTAGAGACCAAGGAAAAGAATGAAGAGTCCCAAAATAGATCTGTACATGTATGGTAAATTGATTTTAATAAAGTCATCATCATTTGAAGGGGAAAGGAAGTCTTCAAAACAAATGGTTTGTTTCAATTAGGGATGCCTGCAGGAGAAATAATCAGTTCAAATCACATGATATATAAACATGGTAACTGGACCTCCTGATGGTTATTAGCAGTGTATGAGTTTTCATCTATGGAATGCTTTTAAGAGGATATACCTAGTTTGTCTATTATTGTTTATGGCAAACAAACCTGGAGTCTATTTGTTTTTTTGGCTAGATAATGTTTGTGTCATCTAGGTAATTACTAGACAATACTGGAATGTAAAATAGAGATGACTCATGAGCAAACGAACTCCCTTTGTGTAAGTGGTAGCATGCGTCACCTGGAAATCTTCTGCGTCAGCTCTGAGAGTGCATGTGTCCTGATGTGGAAGAGAGGACGTGAGGTTGTTGCTGGCCATTTCCCTGTGTCTCCATGCTTTGCACGTCTTGCTATTACCTACATTCTTAAAACTTGTAGTAAGGTTTGATATTGCATGATAGCTGATTCTCGTCTATCTGATTATACAACGTGCCTCCTAATGTTACTTCAAACCTATCTACATTGAATGTAATAATTCATATGATTGGGTTTAAACTTACCATTTTCCTATTTGTGCTTTCTGTTTTTCTTCCCGTCTTCTTTTAGATTACTGAACTATTGTATATTATTCCAATTTATTTCCTCAACTAGCTCATAGAAATAATTCTTTGCATTTTTTTTTACTGTTTGTTCTGGGGATAATAATATGCATTTTAACTTCTAAATACCAAAGGAATTAAAATTCATGCTCACATAAAAACATGTAAACAGATGCTCATAGCAGCTTTGTTTGTAATAACCTCAAGTTGGAAACCACCAAGATGTGCCTCAGTGGATGACGTGTTAAACAATCTGTGGTACGTCCATACCACAGAATACTACACAACAAGAAAAACGCACAAACTACTGATACATGCAACTGCTTGTGTGAATTTCCAGAGGATTATTCTGATTAAAAAAATCCCCAAAGGTTACCTATTGTATAACTACATTTATGTAATTTTTTATGACAAAATTTTAAAAATGGAAAACAGAGTAAGGGTTGCTAAAGATTAGAGAATGGGGAGGGAGCTGGGTGTGGCTTTAAAAGGGCAGCAGGAGGGATCCTTGTGGCTGCAGAACGGCTGTGCATCCTGACTGCAGTGGTGGAACACGAACTTACACATGTGATAGAATTATATAGAACTAAATACACACACACAATTAACTACAAGTAAAACTGGGGAAATCTGAGTCAGATCTATGGCTTAGATCAATGTCAGTATCCCGGTTATATTGTGGTACTATAGGTTTGTAATATGTTACTGTTGGGGCAAATGGGTAAAGAGTGCGTAGGATCTCCGAATGATTTCTTACAAGTCCCTGGTATTCTAGAATTATCTCACAACTAAAATTTCAGTTAAAAATTTAATCAGAGTCAATATTGTGACACATACCACTTCATATATTTCTCATTACTGTATTATTTCAAAAATGTAATGGCTATATAGTGGTGTGATTCCATTTTACCCACCCACCAACTTTGTGCTATTATGTTAACATTTTAAAATTATGCATGTTATAAACCTGCCCCACATTATATTTGCTTTAGGTAGAGGTAGTCTTTGCTTTGCACAGTTTTGATATGCACAAATTCCAGTTATTGCATTTATTTAATCAATACTGGTCCTCCAACAGCACAATTTATATTTTAGTTAGCACAGTGTATTAACTGTGACTAATTTTACAAGATACAAACTTTGCTGTGAGCTCTTCAGTCCACAAATCACAACCTAAGTGACAGATGCACATCACGATCAGTAAGCAATCATGTCACTTCCTTCAAAGTCTGTCTGTGAATATGTCACTCTGCATCTGGTATTTAATTTATGCACACATAGCAAAACGTGTGGGTGTGTCACCTCTTTGTCCTCCAGGGACAAACCCACAGAACATTTCACAGAAATGGATACTCAATTGAAGGAATTGGCCACCACAGATAAAAGTGCAGGAAAGAAATGAAAAGTGTTAATGACAGAACGCCAGTGGAGTTACAGGAGAAATACCTGACTATGGGGATGCTGAGACTGCCCGCACTCACAAGGCTCTAGATGTTCAGCCAGAGCAGCTTAGTGAAGGCAAACTTACCAGCATAAATGAAGAAAGTGGGAGGAAAATGGAGGATGGTGTCTCAGAAGTAATGCCACTAAATAATAAAAAACACAACTGCATTAAAAGAACTCTCAGACATACTTCATGACATTGAGCACAGAAAGGCAGAAATGTTAAAAACTGATTCAAACTTCAGGAGTACAAAAATATTCCAAGACATGGAAAAGCTGCTCACTCGGTATCCGAAGTTATGTAAAGAGCAGAAGGCAAGGACTTCTCAAACTCCTCTTGATGATCTGTTTTTACAAAGAAAACCCTTCATTCTCAATTTTTCTAGCTTTAAATTACAGTATAACAAATACATATTAATTTTTACTAATTCTTTACTTTCTTATACATTTATATAACCCATAGTAAGAGAGTTAGTATTTTAATGAAAATTTTTAAAGGTCATGGAGCTATCATAATTTTCCCATTGATTATTAAAATCACTTTCTTTTTTTGAACACTCGCTCTGTCAGTGCAGTTCAGTCATTTTTCACTGCAAGCTCCGCCTCCCGTTCACGCCATTCATGCAAAGTAGAGGACTACCTGTAGCCCGCCAGAAGGGTTTTTTTTGAATTTTTTAGTAGAGAAGGGGTTTCACCATGTTAGCCAGGATATTTACTTATTCATCCTTTCTGTTGCACTCCCGTCTCGGCCCCCAAAGTGAACTGGGATGTACAGGCTTGAGCCAGCACCCGGCCCCCTCATTGTTATTGGGTGAAACACTTTTTAACACATAACTTCAGTTTATCATAAATATGATCCCGTATTCATCTTTGTATTTAGGATATTTTCGCTGAATGTAGAGTTCTTTGAAAGAAAGTTGAAAGTTGAAAAGCCTTTCAGCGTTTTATAAGATTACTTATTCATTTTTTTGGCTCCTCTACCCCCCTTCTGATATTCAAAGGCAGGGCGCGGTAAAGCTGAAACACTTTGGGTTTCCGGGCGGATAAAGGTCAGGAATATCGAGACCCCTGAAACCCCGTCCCCTAAAAAAATACAAAAAACTGCTCTCAGCTGTGGCGAGCCTGTTTTCTCAGCTACTCAGGGGCTTTAGCAGGAGAATGGCTGTAACCCGTGGCCTATTAGTGAGTTCTGCCACTGTACTCCAGTGGGCGACAGAGTTTGACTCCGTTCATTTTACATCAAAAAAAAAAAAAAAGGCAAGTATTCAGCATTGCATTTTTTTTATTTTTTTTTTTTTTTTTTTTATCTTTTGTTGAGACTCTGTAGTTAAGCACTGTCGCCCAGGCTGTAGAGTTCAGTTGAAAGCGATTTCGGCTCACTGCAAGATGTTCTATTGCCTCCTGGGTTCACGCGTTTCTGCCTCAGTCAGACCCGATAAATCTGACAACGCTCAGTGCTGTTTCCCTACGTGTAATATGTCCCCGGCTAATTTTTTCATTTTTAGTAGAGATTTTCACTTTGGGGTTTAGCTCGATCTCCTGTAACCTTGTATCCGCCCTTGCCTTTGTCCTCCTTAAAGTTTTTGTTATTTTACAGGCAAGCCACCGGCGCCCGGCTCAGCTATTGCATTTTTAAAATATTTTTCTGCCCCATTTCATTATCTTCTCTGCAGACCTATGATCTCTGTGTTAGACTGTTTAAATGTGGCCCATGGATACCTGGGGCTCTGTTTCATTTTGCTTCAAACATTTTCCCTTCTTCTTAAAATTCAGTATGTGTATTGATAATTTCTCAAGTTTGCTGACTTTTCTGTCACCTCCAGTCTGCTAAGTTTGTCAATGAGTTTAAACATTTTAACTATTGTCTTGTTTCCTTCTAGAACTTTCCTGTGATTCTTTTTTTAAAATAACTTTTCTCTGCTGAAAGTCTCCTTACATTTTCTCATTATGACCATATTCTTGAATTTTTAGAAATTCTTTGAGCATATTTATAAATTCTGCCTTAAAATTTTTGTCTGCTGAAGCCAACATCCAGATCATCTGAGGGTACGATCCCACTAACCAGTTTCTTTTCCTGACTATGGGTCATAGTTTCCCATTTGTTGTATATCCAGTAATTTTTTATAGTTTAGTGGACGTTGTTGGTGGTACATTGTAATAAAATGGTATGTGATCATTATAGCATATGAAAAAAAGGGTTGAATAAAAAAAGAGACTCACTTCTGTAATCTTTCTCTGAAAAGTGATAATTTTTATTCTAGAGGTAGTTTAATTATTGACAAATGGCTTTGAATTTATATAGACTTGAATTTATGCTTTATTGGAATACTTTGTCGAAATCCCAAGGTATTTCCAAAGGCGTTCTAACTTAGTAATACTCAACTGCCAAACTCTTTCTCCTCTGAGGACTTTGTCAGTGCTTGCTTTTAGACTTGGTCCTTCTTAAGGCGTAGTCTTAAGGCTTGATCCTTCCTACTAGGGCATGACCTCTCTGATATCTTAGCTGGATTTCTGGGGAGTTAACACAATGTTAATGGAGTTTCTCCACTCAGGTGGGCCAAGACTTCCAATATTCCCAGAACTACTTTACCTTTGATAACTGCTTCTGTTGTCAACTTACAGTTATTCACTCTCTAGTAAGCTTTATCTAGTATCACCCTGGACACAGGCAACCTAGCCTTTGGCCACAGATGTGTGAGAAACCCCTACATAAACTCATGCCCTTCTTCTCCCAACCCCCTAAATGTGCAGCTTCCTCCTCTCTGGTTCTTTGCCTTGCACACCGTGACCTCTTTGGTTCCTCCAAACTCTGAACCCTGAGTCTTTAGCTCAGTAGGGCTACTGTGATATCTCTGGACTCCAATTTATGGTGCTAAGGTCAGGAAATTATCTGCAGATAGAGACCTAAGGAAATCGTAGAGCTCACCTCATGTGTTTACCTTCTCTCAGCGATTGCAGTCTGGGAATGCCTGTGGTCCAATGCCTGAAAAAAAATTGCTCCATGTATTTCATTCCATTTCTATGGTTATTTAAGGTGATAGGGCTAGTCTACTACTAGTTAATATGTCTTATTTAGAAGTGGTAATCTCATATTCCATTTTGAATAGATGAATGCCTAACAATCAAAGGCTAAGTGCATAGAAGAGGAAAATGAATTTGGGAGAATCTTCAGCCTTGGGATATCATCTACCTGAGAGGTCCTAAGCCATTGTCATTCATTTTCTACTTAGTCTGAGTTTTTCTCTATCCATGTGACACCAAGACTGAGAGCACACTATTATAATATTTAGAAGTGTATGTGAAGTTTCTCCTGGTATTAAATTAACCCAGAAGTAAGCCCTGGTTTTCATATGCTAAATGACACAGTTAGTTTCATGACAAAACAATAAAATGAAACCAAACAAAACAATGTATTTCTAGTTCTAAGGTGAACATTAATTACCCCTCCCATTTTAATGGTTCTGAAATGTAAATGTGTCTTTCAATATAAGTTTAAATTTTATTTTGCCTCCAAAGAAATCTAACATAAAATTGATGATTTGTCTTAAAATTAATGGGATTTATCACCAAAAAAGATATTTGTGGCCGGGCGCGGTGGCTCAAGCCTGTAATCCCAGCACTTTGGGAGGCCGAGACGGGCAGATCACGAGGTCAGGAGATCAAGACCATCCTGGCTAACACGGTGAAACCCCGTCTCTACTAAAAATACAAAAAAACTAGCCGGGCGAGGTGGCGGGCGCCTGTAGTCCCAGCTACTCAGGAGGCTGAGGCAGGAGAATGGCGCAAACCCGGGAGGCGGAGCTTGCAGTGAGCTGAGATCCGGCCACTGCACTCCAGCCCGGGCTACAGAGCAAGACTCCGTCTCAAAAAAAAAAAAAAAAAAAAAAAAAAGATCTTTGTAGGCATCTAGTCATTTGCACTCTACTCAGTTACTATTCCTCTTGGCCCCAAATTTCCAAATACTTATTGCCTCCCTTCTTCACAGAAGAAGAAAACGATAGGAAAAAAAATTTTGTTTTTGCAGCAGCAGTGGATTTAAAGGAGCCATCAGCAGAAATACCCTGACTTCATAATGGCTGTGAGGTATTGAAATGCATCTGTAGATAAAAATATGAGATAATGTTTTCTAAATTTTGTTAAATATAGGATAAAACCTGAGATGACGATGATGATGGTAGATGATGGTGGAGTAAGGGGGGGTCTTACTCAAGAATGGAAGAGCTGACCTGAGAACTGAAGGCTTATTTCAAAGTCTAGAACTTCATTCCCAAATTTATGATCCTATCAGCAGATATTTTCTGGCCAATACAGATTAGCTTAAATTAAGAGATAATTTATTATGGAAGATTGATTACAGGCATATTGTCCACCCACCGTGGAACAACATCTTCCATCATATTGCCATTTCTTGTTTAAGGAAAGAAATGCATCTCCCATCTTGACATGTTTATCATTGTGTGTCTGAGCTAATTATCTCCATGGGCTCAGTTTAGCTCCTAAAACTGATAGATGATTATCATGTCCCCTGGAAATGATGCATGCCATACATGTGCAGCTATATGTCAGAAGAAAAACAGTTTTTGAAGTTTTCATCTGTGTAGTTTACTGGAAATTGCATATTGAAAACTACATCAATACATGACAGCATGTGTTAAAATTATATACACAGTCATATGTAAAATGTAATATATGTGTAATATATAATATGTGCAAAATTCATTATATGTAACCTATGAGTGTGAGTATTGAGTTTGCTGTTTTATGTAGCTTAAAGTTACTGATGATCTCATCCACGTGATCTCTTAGCTGAGATCTAAGATGTTCTATTTCTCATCTGTTTATCTCTAATTTTTTCTTGTGTCGGGTTCAAAATTTAATAACTCTTCTCTTCTTCCGTCTATGTCTTCTAATCTATGCCCTTAAGGCAACTTAGCAGCTAACAGGAGAGATAAACAGCATTCTTTCTGTAATTGGCAAAGTTAGGGTACTCCATTTTCATTACAACTTTAAATCTGCCAAAACTACCATTCTGGCACAGAAGCTCAGGACAAAACACTAGCAGGGAGGATTGCATCTGCACCTCCAACTTTGTCATCCTCTCTTTCATGGGGGCCTCAACTAGCCATTTAGAGCTGGAGCTACCAGCTGCAAAGTGATGGGTTGGAATCAGCATTCAGCCTTCCCACAAATGCTCCTGGGTCCTCGGGTCCTCTTGGGCATTACCTTGTTTCCTGTCTCCAAGAATTATCCCAATAGGTCAGTTCAGTTGATATATTGAATGAGTGATATTTCCCCGCTGGCAGGAAAACAGGCTGAGCGAATTTGGGACTAACTGCATGGCAAATAGCCCTTTTGAACATGTTTTGAGCCCTATTTCTCTTAAAAATACTACCCGACCCAAGAAATGTAAGATTTTTAATGCTTTAAAAAATGGAACGTGGTCATCATGGCATATTAAAAAATGGGTTGAATAAAAAAGGAGGCTACACAGGAGGGCTGGGCACCCACCTGCAACCCTCAGTTCTAATATCCTGTTGCTTGGATTCCAAGTCCTGTGTGTTATTTTTTCAGTCTCAGAGTCCTTTATATCCCCATAGCTCCTACTCAGTTAGATGCAATGTGTTATCTTAATTCCCCCGGCAGACATTTTCTCACACATTTGGAGGTTAAAAGGAAGAGGAAAAAAAACTCTTCAAAACATAAACCCCAAACTAAAAAACACAAGTAGAAAATGTTGAAGCTGGGAGCCTGGTTACCGTGGCAACTTGGGTTTGCCAAGTTCCCCTCTCAGAAAGCCGGTCCTCTGCTTGAATTGGTTGCTTCTCGGATGGGCCGTGACCACCAGGTGTGTGGCTCGAGCCAAGTGCATTGAAAGGAAAATTGGATTTGGCATGGCCCCATCTCCTGGGAGCATCATCTACACGACAGCTATTGATTCCTTTGTTTGAATCCATCTTCAACCCACATCCTTTCTGTGGGGAAGGGAGAGAAGGCCAGAAGCTTCTTGGCTGTAGCAGCTGAGAAGAGGCTTAGGGAGAAGGTAGAGAATTATCTGGTCTCTACAAGGAGAAGACTCTATGGAACCTCAGAAAAGCAGTTTTCTGCAGTTGATATTCTTCTCAAAACATTACTGGCATTTTTTCCCCCAAAGCACAGGGAACCATATTAGTTGCTAAGAATAAAAATGGGGCAACATAGACCTCATTTTTAAGGTTCTTGTGGTCTTATTGAAAAAACATGGCATATTTCAGGTAGTAAATGATAAGC
The DNA here is from genome assembly GCF_024542745.1 of Macaca thibetana thibetana. Lineage (NCBI taxonomy): Eukaryota > Metazoa > Chordata > Mammalia > Primates > Cercopithecidae > Macaca > Macaca thibetana. The sequence goes on along the minus strand of NC_065591.1, from coordinate 124,880,870 downwards.
ACAGATGATGCTTTCAGAGATGCTGGAGACCACTGAGGGCAGGTGGCTGGGCAGTCAGAGAAGATGGTGCAAGAGCCGAGCTGGAAGGAAAGCAAGTAGGAGACCAGGTCACTCTCCAGACACAACGTGATGAATAAAAATGGGTGCTGCCGCAGCCTGACCAGATGCCAGAGAGCTCAGATGGGGTATAAATGGGATATATCAGGGATGTAAATTGTGGTTTGATTCTGGAGTGCCTTTAAGGTAAGACTAAAGCATCAGTGGAGGGCCGCTGAAAGTGTTTTAGTGAAGAAGTAGATGTATGAAAATAATCTTTTAGGAAATTTAACCTGGATGGTCAACCATTTCAAAATAAGACACTGGAAGGAATAAACCAAACCAGAAGGCTCACGTCATGTGATATTAGTCTGATTTTATTTCCTCCTTTGAGGAGCCTGTCTCCTTCTGGATGCTTCATGGAGAAGGTAGAACCACACTTGAGCCAAGGTTTCCTCAACTCTTTCACAGAATTCAAACTCAGTGAAGCAACTGGAGTCCACCTGTTATGTGTTTGGTTTGCATGTCTCAAGGCTCAACATCTATCTGTCAAAAATGAGTTTCCACACTTAGATAGACATTATTTATCTCAGGAAATGGAAGCTTACCATTTTCCATAGCAGGAAAGGATGTCTTTGACTTCTTTCAGCCATTCCCCGTCACTAGCCGTGCCAAGCAGCCCGTCTGTCCCAAGGGGTGAAGAAGCCCTGTGCTCTGCACTGGGGAGAGAACCCTGAAGGTGGGGGCAGGGGAGCTTGCTTTCCATATTAAGACATACCATGTGAGTTCTCCTGTCACAAAGCTGTTGCAAAATAAACATAATTATCTTTTTTTTTTTTTTTTGCTCTTACTACTAGTAAGAATATTGTGTTTCAATTCTATGATAAAAAAAATTCCAAGCACTTTTAAATAATGAAAATATGTAAACATCTACCAGTTGTGGTAAAGACCAGGATGAATTAATGGAACATCAGAATTCTAAAAGGCATTTTACAGAAAGAAATGCAGTGGGGAAAAAAAGTCCACTTGAAGCAGGAGCTGTTGGGGGTGGCTACCTGCTGGTGCGGAGTATCAGCCTGTCTCTTATTTGCAGAGAAGTGTTGATACCGGGCCCCCAAATAAATAATAATTTTCATCTCAATGGATGCAATTGGCAGGAGCACTCAGGGCCCGTCCCAGTGCCTGGGTTGACACAGGAGGGGGCGCTGCTGGGCATGTCAAGGATACACCGGCACATCTAGCTTATCTTTCCTCTCACCACCCTTCCAGTCAGCCGACCAGTGACATTCGGTGCAATGTGCATGTATGTCAGGTAGTACAATGGAAGAGAAACAGAGACATGGAGGGGCAAAGTGTCATGTCAGGAGAGGAGGAGTATTTTATTGTTTAGCAAGGAATCAGTGCTGGTACTTATTTTTCCCAAATGAAAACACATTGCATTCAAACATACATGGCTGTGTCCCAACTAATAAGGATCCTTAGGAAAGAAAGGTACTAAAAAATAGTGATAGTTTTTATTGATCTCTATTTCAGTTAATCATCATAAGAACTCAATGGGGTCACTATTATTATCCGAATATTATAGGTGAGGAAACTCATGGCCAAAGATGTTAGGTAACTTTCTGAGATCATGCAGCTAGTGGATATGAAACTAAAGCTTTAAATGTGTATCCAACTGGATGCCATGTGGCTTTGCCAATTCACTGACCATTTCCCTAACAAAGAATTTGTAATTAACATGTGAAATGTGCTTCAACTAATACTTCTAAGGAGCCTGGTGAGGCTTGGATATATTATGTTCTCAAAAGAACGGACACCCAGGCTGGGAGCAGTGGCTCATGCCTGTATCCCAGCACTTTGGGAGGCTGAGGTGGGCAGATCACCTGAGGTTGGGAGTTTGAGACCAGCCTGGCCAAAATGGTGAAACCCTGTCTCTACCAAAAATACAAAAATTAGCCAGGTGGGGTGGCACACGTCTGTCATCCCAGCTACTCGGGAGGCTGAGGCACGAGAATCACTTGAACTCGGGAGGTGGAGGTTGCAGTGAGCTGAGATCACACCATTGCACTCCAGCCTGGGCTACAGGGTGAGACTCTGCCTCAAAAAAAAAAAAAAGAAAAAGAAAAAAGAAACTAAAACCCTTTCTCAGGGATCCCTTATACAGGGAAATGCAAATTCAAAAGCCCACAGAATTCAGGCAGGAAATATAAATGTATGAGTTAGGCTGGGTGAAAGAAAATGGGAAGCTGGAAGGTTTCAGGGGGACCTGGGGCATCCTGCCCTCTGAAGGATGGCAAGTTCGATACTTTTAAAAACACTCTATGGTCAGGTGAAACGTTCCTGTAATTATTTGTTTATGATTAAGCATACTATCTTTTCAAGTGGTGAATGTACAAAATTATCATGTTTTTTTCCATCATACATGTTAAAAAGTTAAGCTTCAAATCAGGGGTTTGTACACATACGAACTAGTTAGGACCAAATAAGAGAAAACACATGATTATTATTTCTTCATTTACTCTCAGAGCAATGAAACTAAATATATGAGAAGAGTGTGAGACGGGGTGTAACGCTGGCTGACTTAGAGATGGCTACACAGCTAGTTAGTCATAAAGTCTGCAGCAAGGCTTAGAGTGGAAGGGGGTGGGATTGCTGAATTTTGAAATCCAACACAGCAACAGAGGTGTGGTGCATGTCTGGCTGGAGAGAAGCTGGATACGCTTTGGCAGCAAAGGACATAGTGGGCAGACGTGTGAAGGCAGAAAATGTGTACAATTTTCTGAATAATAAAAAAAATGTCTTAAAGGGTTCTAGCATGAATATTTAGAAATATCAGGAAGTGCCAACATCTTCATGAGATCAAAAAGACACTAGTCTGGTGGGATTGTAACCTGGCACTGCTGCTGCAGAAAACAGTCTGGTGGTTCCTTGAAAAGTTAAACATACCGTAAGACCCAGCAATTCCACACCTACATGTACACCCAAAAGAATTAAAAACGTGTGGAAACAAAAACTTGCATATGAACGTTCACGGCAGGAGCAAAGCCATGCAAATAGCAAACAGTTGGAGATCATCCAAATGTCCAACAACGGGTGGATGGATAAACACAGTGTGGTGTATTCATACAGTGCATGGTGTGGGGTGGATACTGTTTGGCCACAAAAAGATACGATGTTCAGATACATCCTGAAACACGGATGAACCCTGAAAACATCAGCTAAGGGAAAGAAGCCAATCACAACAGACCACATTATATGATTCCATTAATATTCCATATGAACTGTCTAGAACCATGCCTAATGTATTGAGATGCAAAGTAGATTAGTGGTTGCTTAGGGATGGGGAGATTGGGAAGTAGGGAGGTTACGGCTAAAAGGTATAGGGTTTCTCTTTGCGGTGATGAAAATGTTCTAAAGTTGACAGCAGTGGTTGCACATACCTGTGAACACACTATACACCCCTGAATTGTACTCTTTAATACAGTGTATCATACGGTAAGTGAATGATATCTCAATATGGCTTTTTTTTTTTTTTTTACAAAAGAGACATTAGTGTCGCCTGGGCCTCCGTGCAGTCAGTTCCCATCCTTGGTAGTTTTGCATTTCTCGTTTCAGGCATGTGTGCCACCAGTTGATTATGATAATGGCCTGTGCTTGGGTGGCACCTTTCTTTCAAGAATGTCAAGCAGTTTGCAAACACTAATTAAGTCTGTACTGCCGGCAGATTGGTAAACATTGTTTTACTTCTCACAAACATTCAAGCAAAACCTCTCTGGGAAAACCTGCATCGATGCAACTGATGTAACCCATTTCCTCTTGTTGGTTGGCTTCGGAGCAGTTTTAAGGATGCAGGAAGGGCATTCATACTTACTGAATGTTTACTATGTGTTTACCATTGTTGTAGGGCCTTCTAGGAACACTTCACATCATTTAACTCTCACGTCAACTCACAAAGTAAGAGTCGGTGTCCCTGTGTGTCATTAGGGTAAACAGATCCAGGCAAGTTGAATGTACTGGTCAGGGTTCTCGGTTCCAAGCAATAGAAATCAACTCTCATGGCCGGGCGCGGTGGCTCAAGCCTGTAATCCCAGCACTTTGGGAGGTTGAGACGGGTGGATCATGAGGTCAGGAGATCGAGACCATCCTGGCTAACACGGTGAAACCCCGTCTCTACTAAAAAATACAAAAAACTAGCCGGGCGAGGTGGCGGGCACCTGTAGTCCCAGCTACTCGGGAGGCTGAGGCAGGAGAATGGCGTGAACCCTGGAGGCGGAGCTTGCAGTGAGCTGAGATCCGGCCACTGCACTCCAGCCTGGGCCACAGAGCAAGACTCCGTCTCAAAAAAAAAAAAAAAAAAAAAAAAAAAGAAATCAACTCTAATAGTCTAAGCAATAGAAGGGTTTGTGGTAAGGATACCTGGCAGCACACAGAATCAACAAGAAGGCGGAAGCACAAGGCACGGACAAAGGGGGATGAGGAAGCTGAGACCACAGCAGGTCCCCCCACCAGCAGCACTATGGCCTGTGCCCGCCACAGAGCTCTGCAGGGTTGCCAGCCTTGGGCACTTGGGACTGATTCCCTAGAGTCTTCATTGAACTGTTCCCTCCATGACTGATCTCCACTGTCTCTAAGTTTTGTTTCACTCTTTTAAGAACCGAAGTTCTGACCAGGCATGGTGGCTCACGCCTGTAATCTCAGGACTTTGGGAGGCCGAGGCAGGGGGGATCACCTGAGGTCAGGAGTTCGAGACCAGCCTGGCCAGCATGGTGAAATTCTGTCTCCACTAAAAATGCAAAAATTAGCTGAGGATGGTGGTGGGTGCCTGTAATCCCAGCTACTTGGGAGGCTGAGGTAGGAGAATTGCTTGAACCCAGGAGACAGAGGTTGCAGTGAGCCAAGATTGTGCCACTGCACTCCAGCCTAGGCAACAGAGCGAGACTCCATCTCAAAAAAAAAAAAAAAAAAAAAAAAGACATAGAAGACATAAACACAAACCTTCTGAGTCTGGTGTTCTTTCTATTGTGCCATTCTGGGCTCACGCTTGATGTTTGTTCATTCCTGTGCACTTACTATGTGTCAGATACCTGTGCAAGGTGCTGGCTGACAATATGGAGAAAAGAGCCACATTCTCTCAAAAAACTTTAGGCCGTTGGGAGGGAAGGTGAGAGAAAGTACAATGAACTTACCATGTGGTTTCTAGAGGTGTTTCCACCAAGAAAGGGGATCTTCCAGGAGGGGTATCACGGGAGGCTTCCTGAAATGAGGTTTGTGGACTGACTTAGGTCTTAGCTTTTGACTAAATCTCTTCTGTGTAGATTATGTGGTTTTCTCTTTCCTATGAAGTATGTGCTGAAAGCATAAATAACCATCCTAACCACCTGTCATTTAAATCAGTTAAATGAGAGTAGATTTATTATTCTTACAGAAAAGGATTCTTATTATAGCAAGAATACTACACACGTCAGCAGAGACGGTTCCTGTTCATAGTGGCTTCATCAAATTGTCAGTGCCTCTCCTTGTGCTTATATTCATTCATTCAACAGATATTCATTGAACATCTACTATGTGCCAAGCCCAGTTCTAGACACTGCAGTTGCACAGTAAATAAGACAAAGTGTTTACTTTTATCCTAGTAGGGAAGGCAGACAATAGACAAACAAATATACGTGTGTTATGTCTGGAACTCATAAACACTGTGGGGGAAAGCAAAACAGGATGAGTGGCTGAAGAGTAATAAGGTTGGGGTGCCTGCTACTTTAGAGTGGTCAGGGAACAATCGAGCTGAGACCAGGAAGTATTTCTTAGTTCAGCTGAGTGAGGAGGCCAGAGTTTGGTGTTTGGATGCTGGGGTGATTGGGCGGGGATGGGAAGGGCTAGGCATGACCGTTTCTTTGATTGGGTCAGTTCAATGGTTTATGAAAAAGTAGAAGCCTGTCTGAGAAAATGCATCTGTCCTCTTGTTCATTGATCACTCTAAGCCTGTGATGCAGTTGCTCTTCTTACGGTAGGCAAGCTCACCAGGAGGCCACTGTTAGGTACTGACTTGGCTTTGGGTGCAGAAAAAGTTTGAGATGAGTTGACATCGTTTGCCACATACGAGCCCAAAGGGCAATAGTCAAGAGGCGTAAGAATAAGAGGACTTGACTGCTAAGTAGGTAAGAGGTAGACAAAGAGGTTAAGCACATTCTAGCTAAAGGGACAGCATGTGTGGAGACTCAGAGGCAACCATGACCATGGAATGCCCAAGTAGTCTGGTTTGGGCAGGAGTCTTAGAAAGCAAAGCAGGGGAGAATCGAGAGATACTGCTGAGGAGGTAGACAGGGGCAGACAACAGAAGGCTTTATGTGCCAGGTTGCTTTTACCCTTGATGCCCGGCACATGCTAGGCATAAATATTTTGGTGGATCCATAGGAATGTCAGGCCCTGGGAAGCAGGAAATAGTTTCAAGTGGAAGCGTGATGACTGAGGTTTTGGAAAGGTCCAATCTAGAGGCAGGATGGAAATATCTTTGAAGAGGGGAAAGATTGGAGTCAGGAATCCTAGTCAGCCTGCAGACTACAGAAATCCAGATGAGGGGTGCTGAGGACTGAGCTGAAACCTTAAGGGAGATGGAGATCACCTGTGTGTTTTTGCTTTCTCTCTGATGTTAGTATCACATGTGCCTGTGTACAGAGTATTAGGACACGAGGATCACCAAACTTACACCATTTGTTGAAAACTCCAGTGGGAAAATATCTAAGAGACTGGAGGTAATTTTTTTTCTTGATGCAGAGTTTATGAAGCCCTAAACATATCAGTACACTCAGTAACAGGATTTTTTTATAGATTATATTTAATTTGACAAGTTTTCCTCCCATGGCTGTACCTGAGGTGGGTAGGGTATAAGACTCAAGGAATGTCTGGCTTTCAGTGTGCTCTCTTATTGCTTGTTGGAGTCTAATGGGAGTTTCATGGGAGTCCAGAGACTTCCCAAAGATCTTCCTTTTCTTATGGCCTCTCTGGGATTCCTTCACCCTGAAAGCAGTAGCATCCAGTATCCCACCAAATTACTCACAAATGGTTCTCTGTCTTCTTGGAGTCAGAAATATTTCATTCCAAGCTCTGTTTCCCCTCACTGAAGATACAGTTGGATCATCATGGACAGTGATTTGCTGGTGTTTAACCATCCTGCTCAGGCTGGAGAAGCAGCCGCCCCGGAGCTATGTGTCTGCCTCTCACCAGAGGCCCAGGGCTTGGTGTTCTCATGCCTTCCTCAGCTACCATTAGGGATGGGCGCAGCTCGCAGGTGGAGAGAGAGAGAGAGAGGCTTGTCTCATTAAGGAGTTGGTCCAGATGTGTATCCCATTGTATTTGGGACCTTACAGAATTGGGAGAATTCTGGACTCGGCTCTCTGACTGAGGATAAAAACTCTTTCAGATTCATTCTAGCTCAAAGCCAGTCTAAGTAACTTTGGCTTTGGTAACCCCTCTTTCCTTTCTTCCATAGATTTGGTCTACAATGTGTCAAACACTGTTGTAGATACTGGTGTGCAAAGGAAAACTAAATTGGCTTCTGCTCTAAAATTGCTCACAGTCTGTTGGTGAAGAATGGTAAATAAACAGATAACTAAAATACAGTAAAATAAGAGCTATGGTGGAGATTTACCTTTTCATTTTAGTTTTTTTAAGGGGAAAAAAACAGAGAGGCTTGTAAATTTCACTTTAATTTCCTGATAGAGGGTTTATGGATATATTTTAATGCTTCACCAATCCTACCTCAAGAAAAAAACAGTTACCTTAATTTTCTAGTCTATATTTCTTCATAAGAGTCAATTGCCTACTTTAGGAAGTCATAAACGCAAGTGCCTACAAAGGCCAGGCAGGTGACATGAGTGTGTGCAGGGCTGCGGAGGAGGTTGGAGAACGGGGAAACTGAGGAGCGCTTTCTTCCAAAGGGGGCAGCTGCTTCTCAGAGCAGGCAGATTGTTGCTGGGCAGAAATACATATCCAATGATGCCAGCTCTCATGGTTTTTCAAGAGAAACTGGGTTTTATGTGAAATCTTTGAGTTTTAAATGTTAGCAACTAGCTCAAATAATTAAAAAAAAAAGTTGCAGTGCCAATGATGCTCTTCTCTGGCTGGATTGTCCAGAGCAACAGCAGTTAGTGTTCTAAGAGAAAGGTTTGTGTGAACTCCTAAAGATGCACGTGAAGACTGTGGCAGAAACGTCCAGTTATCAAATAGCTCTCTCATCACTGAATAATGCCTTTGTTTTGGAGACAGAAAGGGAGACTCAAATACTTGTCATTTGCTTTCTTCTCTTTGCTATTGCAAGGCACTTTGCAGTATTTGGGGGTGGGGGGGGGGAACTCAAATAAACAACACTGATTTTTCTTTGAAGATAGAAATCCCAGAGCATGCCCACTGGAGACTTGGACTAGGTCTGACCATTTTTTTCTGCACCTCCTGACACCCAAACCAAAATGAGCTATGAAGCTCTAAATTCTCCTTTGCAGAAGCAAGTGGAAGGCCTAAGGCTAAGAGACATGGCTGTTCCTGGACAGAGATCCCCTCCTCCAGCAGCTCTCTCCAACCTCCCTGTGCTTTGACTCTGAGGACCCTGCCACCTCCTGCCCCATTCTCTCTCCTCAGTAGCACTGCTGCAAGGAGCATGTGGGGTGGGGGAGATGCCTTCAGGGCCATGCCGCTTCTGTGCCCATTCCCTGACTCTGGACATTACTGAATATGCCTTTATCTGGCTGCTGCGGTCTGAGGGAGGGGACACCTGAGGGAGGGGACACCTGAGGGAGGGGACACCTGGATCTTGAAAATTTTAAAGTACAGCTGACGTTACCTTCCTCAGAAGATGAAAGGGCATGGCCCACTCTGAGTGGTGGAGCCCCCTGGAGGATGGGGTGGGGTGCGGGGAGGCGTGCTTCCGCCCGGGCCCTGCAGCGCTGGCAGGCTGCCCTCTCCAGGCCATTGATGGTGCCAGCTGCCCTTTTGCTGCCCACCAGCCAAGGGCTATAAATACAGTCACATTTCCCACATTCTGTATTTATGTTTCAGAAAATGTCTGCGTTGCATACGTAATGTAGGAGATATAATTATAATATTTCAAAACTGGCCAAATTTCGTGAAATATAAAATAACAGATGGCACCACACAATATTGGTGCGGTGTGCTTCATTTAAATCATAACTGGGGCCTGAAAATGTTCCCATTTCGTGCAGGGTGGTGATGAGAGAGTGTGCTGGGAGGAGGGGGTGGGGTGGTTCCCCTTCTCTGTCCTCTCCAAGCTTTTCTTTCCAAGGAAAGTGGAGTTATCACTCTATTCACTCCCCGTAGCCTCGAGGCTGGCCTTGCTAATCTAACAATTGTTTCCTTCCCAGTGTTTCCTTTAGCTGAGGAAAAGGAAGTGTGACTTGGAAACTCAAGCTATGGCTTGGACATTGACAGCCCATCAGATATTAGGCCCCAGTTATGTGGGTGGCGTTGACCCCTCCCAGGTGCCTATTATTCATTAACCACCAAGAAGCTGTTGTTAAAATTTCAAACCTTCAGGTACATGTTCTTCACTTTATCTTCAGCAGCAGCCGTGACACCGGCTGCTCCCCTACAGGCATGGGCTGTGCAACATGGAGAATTGGCAGGTGGTGCCTGCTTTGTTTTGACCCATTGCTTGTTCTCCACCTTCATCCAAAGCCAAAGCAGTCTGAGATGTCACCAGTTCTCAAAAGGTCCTTGGAACACTGGAGTTCAAGTGTGAAATTAGGACACCTCAAGCCTTGTCTAGAAGCAAGGTTATAATGAGAGACAGCCACACGATCCCTGCTGCTCAGATCGCCTCAGACCAAACCAAATGGCTCATTGCTCAGATCGATCTGGAATCATGTACACGCTTATACACAATCCACATTCCCCAAGCGGTCGCATTTTGTTTCTTTTTTCATCCTAATTGCCCTTCTTATCTCACTGAAGAGACCATAACGTTTAGCAATAAGTTTGCAGATCCCTAAATTGTTCACGAACAATACAGTCATAACGGGCCATGGATGCCGGTTCCTAGCTCTGCTGCCTGGTATGTGAAGTCCTTTGTAACTCAGCTTTTACTGTGTCGCAGGCGGCAGAATCAGCCCCACCTGGGCTGAAATAATCAGTGGGTGTCTGCATTTACCCTTTTGAAGGGAATTTATTTCCATTGCTCCTGCCTATCACGGATAATTGGGAATTTGAATGTGAGAAAATCGTTGATCTTTGAGCAGAACAACATTTAGTGGTTGAGGATAACAAATTTCAGCTTCACGGAAGAAAGAGCACTGCAGAAAAACGTATCCTACAGGGCAGTGAGTTCCCCATCAATGGAGGTATCCAAGTTAAACCTGGGTGGCCCCTGAGAAATGATAGCATGCTAGAAGGCGTTCCAGAGCCTTGCTTCTCAGAGTGTGGTTCCCAGAACCAGCGGCGTCAGTATCAACTGGAAGCTCCCTGGGAATGCAGATGCTCAGGACTTGCCTAAGATCCACAGAGCCAGGATCTGCGTTTTGGCCAGATCCCTTGGGGGTTTGCATGCATGTTAGATGTGTGGAGCACTGTCAGATAGGAGTCCTCATGTACTCGTGTTTCTGAGTGAGCTGTCCGAGGTGTATGTGGTTTATCACAAGCCTAGGACTGTCTGTGGCACTCAGCACCCTCTGAATTCTTACACAGAAAGACCATGGACAGGGAAAGTCTGAGGAGCTGAGGAGGCTTCCCTGACTCCTTCCCTCCTTCATGCTTTTAAGACTGTGGAATTGGGAAGTGGCCCTTTTCTTGGCCTGCTGTCCACTCCACTCCAGCTTGCCGAGGGTGCTGAAATTCACACTGTGGGTTATTCCTTTGAGCTTGAGCATAGAGAGGTCCCATGAAAACGATAGCATCTTAAGCAGATGCAGTAATGCCTTAAGCTGTTATTACCAATTAGGCTATTAATGTTAATTAGCGCATCAATTTGCTATCAGAGAGCAGGGCTTATCATCTTCATATCCCCACTACTTAGCATGTTGTCTGAGAAATATTATTAGATAATTTATTCTCCATGTATAGCTTTTTCCAAAAAAGGATTTGCGGTGGCATGACCTGGTCCAATAAATATATGTTAAACCAGAATGGTTCAGAATCTATGGGAGTTAGTCAGGGTACAGGTGGGTAAAAGGATTCTTCACAGGGAATTTTCTGAGGATGAGGCACCCCAGAGAGCTGTGGACAGCCAGGGGTGGCTCCAGAAAGAGAGAACTTATGGTGCCTCTTCCATGATGTACACAGAGAAGACTTGTGACCCTCATGGAGAACACACTCCCCTTGCCCTTGTGACAGTGGACACTCCAGAACTTGCATGATATGTGCCCAGGCTTACCGATTCAGATGTGCTATGAGGAAGTGGCTAAGAGCATGGGCCCCGGACTCAGGAGAATCCTGGCTATGTCTATTCCTAGTGCAGTAGTGGCCTTGGGAAAGTTGCTCAGCATTTTTAATCCTGTATGTCTTTGCCTGTGAAATGAGGATAAGAGCAGGACCAGCCCACAGGCCATGAGGATGGAATGATGGAACACGCTGTGCGTTGCACAGTACCCAGCACATAGTAAATGGTTAGCAAGTATTAAACTTTGGTACTGTTGCCATTGTTGTTATTGTTTTGCTAGGGCAAGCTATCTCAACTCGCTTTTGAATATAATCTTACATTTAGACTCAGAATTTCATAGATCATTTTATGATCTTTTCACAGCACCTAAAGATGTATCCTGATCCTGACTTCCTCTCTGGTTGACTTGTGTGCTCCTTGCTGCAGACATCACTGTCATCTCTTCTTTCATAGATACGGATAGTTTCCTGGGCAACTTTCATTTGCATAGGGGCATGGGAGTTCCATATTGCTTTATAAGAAAGAGACAAGGCTAGAGGTATTTCATTCAATCTTCATTGCCATATGATTGTTAAATATGCTCTCCAAAGAAGTCTTCAACCATGAGGACAAAATACTAAAGATGGAACTAAGTGAAATAAGTTATTACCAAGTCCCTTATCCATTCTGCAGGCAGAACTCCTCCTACATTTAAACAAACCCATGTGAAGAAAAACTAGACTGAAAGACTGACGATGACTCCTTTTTCTTAATTTTTTTTTTCTAGGAAGGTTAATTTGTTTATGAGGACTCACAAGAATGTCTAGGATATCCTTTCATCTTCCCATGTCCTCATGCTGAGCTGCTTCGGAGGAAAGGCTTATCAATCTCTCAACTTTCTCTAAAAAACAAGAACCTGGGGTATAAGGAATTAGGGTTTAGTGCCTCAGGCTGGGTGTGCTGAGGGCATTCACTAGTTTTCCCACGAATGTTCTTTCATTCCAGGATCCCATCCAGGATACCATATTGCATTTAGTCATCATGTCTCCTTAGTATCTTCTGAACCGTGTCCAACACAGAAATCCAATTTTGTCAACATTTCACCACAAGCCGGGGAAGGATGCTGCCCGTTTCTCAGCTATTTTACAATCACTATTGAGTTCCTACTATGTGAGACAAGGACAAGTTTACCAGCTGGGGAGGGCTACGGAGAGGTACAGAAATAGTTACTATACCTTGTGATACCTACTGTAACAGGAAATATAGTAGGCACTATAATATCCCTGAAAATAAGTGGATGTGACTCTCAATGATCCTTGCCAGGAAGACACAACAGCCCAATTCATATATTCTGGTAGAGGGTTCATTGGGATGAATCTCGTGGTCAAATGAATCAATTGAATTGGGATGTCCATTTATGTAAGAGATTGTGTTTCAACACAGTTCAGAAAGGGAAAAAAAATGCCCGCAATCATCACTCCTATGAATCAATGATTAACACAGAGTGTTGGAGGGTTATATTCATAGTGCCCTGCTTTTCCAGTCCAGCTGTGAAATGGAGGCGTGGGGTCTGCTTGAGACAGATCTGGGTTGGGGTCTGGAGTGGTAAGTTGCCCCCCGGTCTTTCTGTGTCTCTTCATAGCCAGTATTCTTCGAAAGTTGTCTATGTGTTTGCCATCTCTCCTTTCTTCACCTTCTACTCATCTTCCAACCCACAGGAGTTTGGTTTCTACTCCCTTACTCCTACAAAGGAGTTTTTTCTGTGGCCATTAGTGCCCTCCCCGACAATCATGTAACAGAAGAATGTTAACACTCGTCTTACCCAGTTTCTGCATTGTCCATCGCTCCCTCCTCCTGAAGGCCCTCTCTTCTCCTGGATTTTGTAACACAGCCCTCTCTTAATCTGCTCCTACTTTTCTCTCTGCTCATTCTTGGCAAGTATTTTTTTAGTCAGGCCATTGAAAAGATAAGACTCAGTTCTAGGTTTCCTTATTCCTGTATATGTTTCCCAAGATCATCTCATTTTTTTTTTTTTTGACATCGTGGCTGGCATCAATTACTGTAGAGCTTAAAGAGTACAATTCATCATTTCTCTCTCCCCACCAGCTTCTGAAAGAACTGAGAAACCACCAAGTCAAACAGGCATCAAACTATCGATCTTATTACTAGTAAAGCTGAACTGGAGAATGCAGTCTTGATTCAAGTCCAAAATGAGCTTCTCATTTAACACCCTCCTTTCTCCCAGTTGATCTCATTCATTTGGCCACAGGCAAAATAATTTGTCAACTGTAGCTGTAGGCCTCCCTCTGCAGAGCCAGGGCCTGCCAGTGGCTTATCACCCAGAGGAGGAAGGAACAGAAAGGAAGACACACGTGAACTCCAGACAGCCCTTTTAAGGGGAGAAAGGCAGCGAGAAAGAGGGAGAGAGGACCAGATGGAGGGAGCAGGGAGGGAGACACAAAATGAATAAATGCGCGTGAGCAGAGCCTGGTAATACATTAACCCTGCCTAGTGGAGAAACAAGGACTCAGACATGTCAGGCCTTTGTCATCTCTCTAATTAGAGAAATCAGTCTTATTCCTGTGGGGGAAGAGCAGTGGGAAGTGAAGGACAGACAGCAGCTTCTTAATACTTTTCCTGAGAAGGCAAAATTTCTATTACCTGAACCTGAAGAAACTTGGAGAGGGAGAGATGATTCCTCCAATGATTGCTTATGCCATGCAGCATGACAAAGTCATGGCCTGTGTTGAGCTATTACTGTGTGCCAGGCCCTGTGCTCATGGCTTCGTGTCCATGGTCTCAGATATTCATGTCAACTCTGTGAGGTTGGTGGGTGGGAATTGTTAATGAAATTAAGCTTAGAGAGTTTCAAGTCACATTGACTGTCAGGAATGGATATGGGATTGGAGTCCAGGCAGTTTCACTCTAGAACAATGAGCTAATGTGTGATGCTGCTTCCCCAGCAGAACCCATGACTGCGCTCTTCAACCAGGCCTGAGTTCAGTATGTCCTTTCTCCTCCATTGACACTATGTCCATGAGAAACAGAACCAGGAATCAAGAGGTCAGGTTTGAAAACTCTGCTTCCCCTGTTTCCATCACCACCAAGTTCTGTGGCTTGTATTTCCTAAAACTCTACAATCCAGGACTGGGTGTCCGTGCCCGTTGCCATCATCTAGTGCTTTAGACAAAGCTGCTCTTGTTCATACCTGGTCTGATGCAGTGCACTTCCGACTGTCCCTGCCCCATCCGTGTCTGCTCCTTTCTAATCCATTCTACACATTGCATCCAGAATGCTCATCACCTCCTTCCCCAGACTTACAAATCATCACTAGTTCCCCCTCAGTTTTGGGATGGGAGACAATGCTGCTCAGCAGAGCTTGTGGTCTCCCTAGGATTTGGCCTCCCTCTGCTCCTCCACCCTCACCTGCCCTGGCCACCTGGGCCTTCTTTCAGTTCCTTAAATGGGCCCTGGTCATTTCCCACATGCGCAGTGTCCTCTGCCTGGGACCTCCCTGCCCTAACCCCCTAACCTGAATTACTTTCATTCATCCCTGAGATCTCAGATGAAATCTCTCCTCCTGAGGGAAGGCTTCCCTGGTCTGTTAAACCAGGTTAAGGCTCCCACTTCTCCTCTCTTAATACAATGCACCTCCATTTCAGGTAATCGTTACAGTGATAATTCCTGTCTATGTGCATGATTATTTAATGAAAGTCTCTACTTCCCTCTGGACTTTAAATTCTGGGTCCAGAGGCCTCATCTGGTGTTGCTGTCTTATATCTCAAGTGTCTAGTATAGAGTCTAGCCGGAACAGTTCTCAACAAATGTCATTGGCTCCTCTTGTAATGATGGCGATGCCTAACATCAATTGAATACTTCTTGCATGCCAGACACTGTTCTCAGTTCTTCTCAACACAAGTTGTCATTCCTTTCTCACACTGGCATGAGGAGGTAGTTACTTTCTTTATCCCCGTTGTATCAATGAGGGAACTGAAGATGAAGATAGGAGGCACCGGGGCATCCTGCCTGGAGGGACTGAGTGTCGGAGCCGGATCCCAAACCCAGGTCTGTTTGGATGCTTGCCATGAGGCTCTGCTACCTCTGCAGCACCCATTGCTGCACTGTTTATCTGAGAGCTGGAAAGAGAAGAAATCAAAGTCTTAGTTATTTGTGAAATGGCCTAACCCCCTCTTGCACATATTTTGGGTGTCTTCCTCACTTGACTGAGACAAAAGTTATTTGTGAGTGTGTCAAATGTAAGTTGCCATATTTCTGATTTTTTAATGACTGGAAGAGGGCCGAGAAAAGCCAGACCAAGAGCCACAGCCAAGAATAAAGTGCCCTGGGGCATGCCGCAGGGAGTAGAGAGCACGGGTGTGCAGGGATGCAGGCAGGAGCCGGCGCACAAGGCAAATCAAGACATCAAGGAGGAAGGAGTGTAATGGCAGAGCCAGGAAGCTGGAAGAGCCCTCCCTGTGGTTGCATGCAAACCTGCGCTCCGGAAGGAGACTTTGCATCGGTAGGACAGACTACAGAAAGAGTTTGATGAAGAGTTTCCTCAAGTGACACCCTGAGAAGCGGTCGGCTGGAGGTCACTGTGGGGGTGTAGAGACCTTTCCACCTGGCATGCGATCCAGGAAACTTCTATGTGGGAATCTTCGGGATCCACTTGAGAATAAGATTTGCTAGAAATCAATAAGTCAGGTTGTTGCTGGACCAGTAATGACAACAGCGGCCCTTTATTGAGCTCCTAAGCACTGTGCTAAGTGCTTTACAGACTTTCTCTCACTTACTCCTCATGGCAGCACTGTAGGATGAACATTCTTATCTCAATTCATCAGGTAAGGAAATAGGGGCTCAGAGAGGGAAGGGCAGCTGTCTAAGGTTACACAGCAGGATTCCGACTCAGGCCTATCTGATCTAAAAGTCTCTTCACTCTCTGAATTCTGCCTGTTGGAGTATGGCTGTGGCCTACGCTGCAGAAGTGATTTTGTAGGGAGCCTTGATATTCATTCATTCATTCACCCATCTCTACACTCACCCCACACATACTTACTGAATACCTCCTGGAGATGGAGGCTGCAGTGCAGAACAGTGGTGTTGAGAAGGCCCTGGCCGCAGATGCAAGAAACAAAAGTGACGATCCTTGAGCCGACACAGGTTCCCTGTTTACTAGTGTCCCCAGTGGGTGGTGACATCACAGGGTGTGGCGCTTTTTTCCAGAAAAGTGGCACAAGGTAAGGAGCCTGCACAAGGGGAGGAGGCCGCACAAGGTGAGGCTGCACAAGGGAAGGAGGCCACACAGAGGGAGAAGGTTGCACAGGGGGAGAAGGCCACACTGAAGGAGGAGGCCACGCAGGGGCAGGAGGTCACATGGGGAGGAGGTCACACACGGGGAGGAGGCCACACTGAAAGAGGCCACACTGGGAGAGGAGGCTGCACTGAAGGAGGAGGCTGCACAGGGGGAAGAGGCCACACGGGGGAGGAGGCCACAGTGAAGGAGGAGGCCACAGAGGGGGAGGAGGCCACACAGGCGGAGGAGGCCACACAGAGGGAGGAGGCCACACTGGGGCAGGAGGTCACACATGGGGAGGAGGCCACACTGGGGCAGGAGGTCACACATGGGGAGGAGGCCACACTGGGGCAGGAGGTCACACATGGGCAGGAGGCCACACTGGGGAAGGAGGTCACACATGGGGAGGAGGCCACACAGGCGGAGGAGGCCACACAGAGGGAGGAGGCCACACTGGGGAAGGAGGTCACACATGGGGAGGAGGCCACACTGGGGCAGGAGGTCACACATGGGCAGGAGGCCACACTGGGGAAGGAGGTCACACATGGGGAGGAGGCCACACTGGGGCAGGAGGTCACACATGGGGAGGAGGCCACACTGGGGCAGGAGGTCACACATGGGGAGGAGGCCACACTGGGGCAGGAGGTCACACATGGGGAGGAGGCCACACTGGGGCAGGAGGTCACACATGGGGAGGAGGCCACACTGGGGCAGGAGGTCACACATGGGGAGGAGGCCACACTGAAGGAGGAGGCCACACTGGGGGAGGAGGCCACACAGGGGGAGGAGGCCATATAAGGTGAGAAGCCTGCATGAGGTGAGGGTCCTGCATGAGTCAGGAGCCTGCTGTGGTCCCTTTTCACTCTGAGATCAGAGAATGGGAGATACTCTGTGTGTCATCACCAGCTGATGTTTCTGTCTGTGGTTCACGGAAACCCTCCAGGGCTCTTCTCACAGATTAGCCCCTGTGCTCTGGGCTGTTCCCCGGCCTCTGTGGGGAGGAGGGGCCTGCACTTACCAACATGGCTTCTTGCTTCTGAATGCCTTGTTCTCCCAAAGCCAAAATCGATACTCAGTCCTGCTCGCTTTCAGTCTGTGGAACCAGTTGCTTCACTACCCCCCACTCCCTCCCTCTCTCATTTCTCTCCATCCTGGTGGGTAAAGGGCCTCTTCTTTATACCGTCACGCAAATGTGTGAGTCTCTTCCACAAAGCGTGTACTTAAGAAGGGGGCGACGGAGCATCATGCAAAATGAGGTAAGGGGGTTTTGGTGGTGGTTTTTAAAACAGGTTTCTCTCCTGCTTGAATATGTCACTGAAGAATATTACTCTTTCAATTTGCATTTGTGTCTTGGTAGATGGTCTCAGTGTCACTAAGCAGACCCTCCCTGGGGCCTCCTCCCTCCCCCACCATTACTAACGCCCACTGGCTGCTTTGGAGGAGGAACCAAAACACACTTTCTGGCCCCTCGACTTGTAGGTGCCTGTGAAGGTCACACATAACTTTTTCACCCACTCCTGCTCTTCTTCCAGGTTTCTGAGAACATGAACATCCCTCCCTGGAGGACAGTATTATCTGCAACTGATTATAGAAATGTAATGAAGGCTTCATGAGCCGCACACTGAGATATCCAGATGGGTAAAATTGAGCCCTAGGAAAATGATCTCTTCGCTATTTCTCCTACTTGGGGAGGAAGTTGGATAATTTCTAAGCCTCTGGTGGTGTTTTCTTGGGTGAGAATAAAAGCATTCTCAGATTCTCAGTGTTTTAACTTACAGTAATGAGAGAGACAGAGAGAGAGGAGAGAGAGAGAGAGAGAGGAGAGAGAGAGAGACTACACTGCAGGGGCAGGGGAGGCCTGGGAGGGCAGGTTGTATACATGAATGAAGTGGGCCCCGGGGGCTGCAGTAGCACGGAGGGGCTTGTTTGCCTAGAAGAGCAACTAGAATTCCAGATGATTTTTGTTAGATGGAATGAAGAATCAGCTTGGTCAAGTCGTCTGATTTTTCAAGAAAACCTAAAACTCTGGATGAGGACTTATTGGCAACATTCTTTATTAAAAAATACTGCTGGACATAGAATATGTGTCCTGGGGTCAAATCCGGCTCCCAGGCTGACAGTTTGCCCCTCCTGGCACATGCTGTTCCGAAGGATAGACATTGAAAGCTGTGAACGTGGGTTGTGAGCCTCCTTCCATGGGAGGCGGTTGGGGAGGTTACTAAAGCCTTTAATGAAAGTGTCAGGGAAGAAATATTTCCTCTTTGCTGTCAGAGATCAGAGTGCAGTAGCCCTGAGTTCTTGATGCTCCAATGTCACGGCCAAAATCTTGGCCTGGAAGAGGTAGTGACAAGGGGGCCCTTTGGCAGGGCTAGACCTCCTGCTGTTGGCCATTTCTGACTCTGTTTCCCTCAGCTCCGAACCCTTGGCACCTGCAGCTCCTGGCAAAGGCTCCATGAGCTGAATTCCACCTTAAAATGCTGTCATGGGTCGAGGGTGGTGGCTCACTCCTGTAATCCCAATGCTTTCGAAGGCTGAGGCAGGAGCATGGCTTGAGCCCCCGAGTTCTGAGGCTGCTGTAAGATACAATTACATCACTGCACTCCAGCCTAGGTGACAAAGTGAGGCCTTATCTCAAATAAATTAAAAAAAATGCTTTTAGGTTGGTGCTGTGTAAATAAAGGCCCACGATGCTGTGGAACCTATGGGTGCACTCTCTTCCGAGCACACTGGAACCTGTGGGCGCGCTCTCCTCCGGGCACACTGGAGCCTGTGGGCGCGCTCTCCTCCGGGCACACTGGAGCCTGTGGGCGCGCTCTCCTCCGGGCACACTGGAACCTGTGGGTGCACTCTACTCTCCTCCGAGCACACTGGAGCCTGTGGGCCCGCTCTCCTCCGAGCACACTGGAACCTGTGGGTGCACTCTACTCTCCTCCGAGCACACTGGAGCCTGTGGGCCCGCTCTCCTCCGAGCACACTGGAGCCTGTGGGCGTGCTCTCCTCCGAGCACACTGGAACCTGTGGGTGCACTCTACTCTCCTCCGAGCACACTGGAACCTGTGGGTGCACTCTACTCTCCTCCGAGCACACTGGAGAGTTTCAGGGCTGTTGTCTTAGTGGGTCTCCGGGCTGAGCTGTGATGGCAGGTGGTTCCTAAGAGATGCATAGTTCGCACAGTTGGTGAGTTTCTAAGTGGGTCTCAGGTGTTCAGTGTAGCTTCTTGGGGACATGGAGACACTGTCCAGAGGTGATTTTGTGTGTGTGTCACCCCCTGACCTTTTGTTTTAGTATTTTGCCACAATATTAATGAAGTTATTTTCTCTAGCCACACATTTTGGATAAAAATATATGCAGCTAAGTAGGCTCTGGAAATATTAATGTCAGGCAACAAGAGAGTTGCCTGGAAAGGAGGCCGAGGGTCACTGAAATTTGTTGATTTAATCATCCTCCTTGCTCCAGGGTTCCTAGGACCACGGGCATATTCGAAATCTTTGTTGGTGGTGAAGTAATGAGAGACCCATGTAGTTTATGTTAAAGGTAACAAAAGCAACACAAGTTCATTCAAAACCCTGCTCCAAGCTCTACCAGAACAAAGTCCAGGTAACCTGCTCCTCAGGCTCTGATTTCTCATTTTGTATCAGCATCTGTGTTCCAGGCGTGATAAAGATTTGGGAGAGCATTGTTCATTCCAGGGAGTACCCAGCATGCCCCCCCTCAGCAAAAAAGCAAAAGAGCAAAAAGGCTTTCTTCACCGCTTCCCCTCGTGAGAATTGCAGTTCAATAGTATAGACTTCTGGGCAGGGGCGTCTTTAGGTTAACATCCTAACTCGCAGGTCTTTGGTTTAACTGAACTTTGGAGGGCTCAGAGGCTCTTACATCCTTCAAGGAAATATTGAAAACAGAAGCAAGTGTGTCAAACACAGGTACCTAGTGAAGCTTGAAGAATCTAATTTTGCAGGAGGGCATCTTCATATAAGTGCTGCGGTTTTGTGTAGGGTAAGTCTGGGAGGGAAATCAGATTCATTTCAATCTTGAGCTCTCCACAATTTCCAGTCCAAATACATGTAGCTGGCAGTTTGTTTTTTTTCTCTGTCATTACTGCTCGGTCCAGTGTTTCCATTTTAAAAGGTGTGCATGTGGACTGAAGCAAGACAGGGATTATTTAAAATACTGTGCTGGCTGATTTCATTTAAATGGCGCCACTATCTTTGGCTAATAGTCAGTGCATTCTTCATGAAACACGCAGATGTGGCTGTGCCTAGAGAATGTCATATCCACTACCACAGCGAGGATATGGCCATGTGCAGGGGCATTCCTACTTTCCAAGGGCTTTTTTGCTTGTCATTTGGCTGGCTCCCTCCTTTCTCTGGGGACCGCGGAACACTGCATCAGGGCCATCTCTGCCTTCTGCAGGGCTCAATCTTCTGTGCAGACTCAGCTTCTCTCTGTGCACAATGGATGCTCAGTAACAGTTACTGATTGAATGCTTAGTAAATATTACTTGAAAATAAGCTAAAATGGTCCAAGATTAGATGCTGACTTAGTTTTTGCCATAGAAAGATGCATATTGAGTTGAAGTAATAAACTCTGATTCCTCGGCCACTTTTGCTACATAGAGAATTAGCTCCCGGCCCCCAGAGATGCCAGGGACAAGGAAGAGCTTGTCTTGCATCTCTCTGCAGCTTTGGAATGAATTTTGGGTGTAAATCCTTAAAAAAAAAGTGTGCATTCCCTGTGCACTAAGTGTTGGTCTCTGGGAAGAGAAGAATGTGGAATTAAGTACCTCATGGCTAGAAAACGTTAGAACCTGGATTGTAACCGAGGCGTGTGATTCCTAGTTGTATGCTTCTTTATTTTTACATTGGCAAAAACAGCTACCACAACCATTGAAGTCATTGTCACGTAGTCTCTGGGGCCAGCCTTTGCTAACAACAAAGTCTCCTGACTCTCCTGAGCCTCTATCCTGCAAGAAAACTGATTTTGGGCTGTAGCCTCACACAAAGGGTCAGTGTCAGCAATCTGTGAGTACAGACATGCAGGAGGGAGGAAGCCTGAGCGGCTCCCTCGGTGCCAGCCGCCTCCTCCGAGAGAGCGTGGGCCCAGGCTGGGTGGAACCTAGGCAGCAGCTGGTGTGATGGAGAGGCCGGAGGGGTCCGGAGGCAGAAAGAAATGCAGCTAAAATTCTCTGCATTACTTGAACATGGCCCCCTGGAAGCCATGAAGTTAGGGAATGTGTGACTTGTGTGTTTTTCTTCACCCCCCACCCCCCTTTTCTCTTTTTCTTCCACCAAATGCAAATCAATAGATGTGTATTCACAGCCTAACAAGATGTCAAGGAGAGAAGAGTAGCCTTTTCATTCAGAGAAGAGTAGGGAGAGGCCCCTCCACACAGGAAGAAAAGGAGGACAGGAAATGGGCGGGGAAAGCAAAAGGGAGGAGAGAGAAAGGGAAAACCGAAGTCAGCCACAAGACAGAGGGTGGCGCTCCGGGCAGGAGTCTGGGAGTGCTGGCCCTGCCTGACACCTACTCGTGGGGTGGGTGTCCTTTTCCTGCTCTTCACTTTGGAAAAGGGGTAATGACTTTTTACCCCTTAGATAAGCTGTTTAAGTTCTTGCTTGAGAGATGTTCTGGGGGAAACTTGCATACAAAGGTGAAAATCTGGTGCCATTTTCTTCAATACTTAGTTAAAGTGGGATCAGGCATATCTAAACAGAAGGCTTATGATGAGGCAAACTTGGTTATTGCACTGTCTTGAGCACATCTAGCTGGTGGTTAGGCTGTGTGTGAGCTAAGGCAATGCTTATGTGATTAGTGACAGCAACAGTATTTGAAAGGAGCATTCATTGTCGGGGCTGGCTGGTAGGAAAGACCTAAGTATCAGGATATATGTATGCCGGTCCTGGCTTAATCCTTGATTTGCTAGAATTTGGGTCAGATCTTTTCATCTCAGTTCCTCCTTGTTTTTCTGTCTGCGAAGTGGGGCTAATTTGTTCCTTCTGTGCTCCTTCACACTGGGGTGAAGCAAATAAATGACCTCATAAACGTGCATGTTCGATGCACACATCAGCAGTAGACACTCATACTTCAGTGACTCCTGTTTGTGCAGGACTTTGCTTTGTATTGGAAGCAGTGCTTGCTATTGCAGGTGTGTTCACAGTTCTGTTTGTCATCTTTCCTGCTTTATGGCTACTAAGTGCATGACCTAGTATGCAGTCAGTTATGGAGGGCTGCTCTCCAGTGCCTTCACTAATCTCACAGAGATGATAACAAAGGGTTAAAAAGATACAAATCCCAAGGACAAACAAAAAATAGAAAAAAAATGGGAGGTGTGATGTATTTTTTCTTCAGAAAAAAAAGAATCTGTGACAACTGATTTAGTAAAGAAAGGATATTTAAGGGTCTGCAGAGTGACATGACAGATAGAAGTATGCAGACTTACACTGTTGAACCCCGGCCTGAGAAGGAGAGGTATAGGGTATCTTGGAAGACAGAAATGGGGAGGGTTGAAAGTAATGGATTGGTTGAAAGTCTGTATCATACACTTCTCATCCCCAGAATTCCCTGATCCTCCCACTATAGCATGAATGGAAAGTTTAATTTTGGAAGGAATTGAAGAAGAGAGGCTCCAGTCTCAACCACAGGAGAGAGTTGAGGCCCTCTATTAAAAACAAAGAGGCTAGGCCGGGCGCGGTGGCTCACGCTTGTAATCCCAGCACTTTGGGAGGCCGAGGCAGGTGGATCACCTGAGGTCAGGAGTTCAAGACCAGCCTGACCAACATGGAGAAACCCTGTCTCTACTAAAAATACAAAATTAGCCGGGGTGGTGACACATGCCTGTAATCCCAGCTACTCGGGAGGCTGAGGCAGGAGAATCGCTTGAACCCAGGAGGTGGAGGATGCGGTGAGCCGAGATCGCGCCATTGCACTCCAGCCTGGGCAAAAAGAGTGAAACTCTGTCTCAAAAAACAACAACAACAACAACAAAGAGGCTGAGAGTCTCCATCCTGAATGGTGAAACTCACTGAGCCTTCTTCTAGAATGAGAGATTTTACTTCCCTGGGAAGAGAATGAAGGGCTCCTCTGTGGGGAAATTTGTCTGACTTAAGGGGAAAAAAAAGGACCTACAACTGCTGACACTTTGCGGGAAGGGGTCCCAAGACTGGCTCCTTGCCTGATAACCTTTAAAGGGTCTGCCAGTCAATAAACTCCACTGATGAGCACAGAGACGCAAGTTAGTCTTTTGTTGCTTTTGTCTTGAATATAAAAGGAAGACTAAAGATCACCAGACAGTTGAGGAAGCTTTTCCGCATAAAAGCCAAAGATAACACAACTGAAGGAAAAAAATACATTATCTGAGGAAATGGAGATTTTGCTGGCAGCAAAAGGGAATTTCAGAAGCCTTAATTAATATCCTCAGAGAGACGTTAGAAGATACTGTGAACGTGAAACAAAAATACGAAACTATTAAAAAAAAAAAAAGACAACAAAGACCATTTGAAATTAATAGTTTGATAGTATAATTTAAAAAAAATTCACTAGGAGAAATTAAAGTCAAGGGCATCTTGATGAAAAAGAGAGAGAAAATAGATGAAAACCAATCCAGATACTCTAACGTCCTTTTAATAGGACCTCCACAAATAAGAACAAATAGAGAAGAGAAACATTTTGAAGCCACAATGTGAAAAAAATTCAAAATTCCCAGAGTTAGAAGATAGAACATTTTCATACTAAGAGAGTTTATTGAGTGCCTGTCACAACGAAAGGAAACAGATCCACATCAAGAAAGATCTTTTTTTTTTTTTTTTTTTTGAGAGGAAATCTTACTCTGTCGCCCAGGCTGGTGTGCAGTGGTGCAATCTCGGCTCACTGCAAGCTCCGCCTCCCGGGTTCACACCATTCTCCTACCGCAGCCTCCCGAGTAGCTGGGACTACAGGCACCCGCCACCGCACCTGGCTAATTTTTTTTTGTATTTTTTTAGTAGAGACGGGGTTTCACTGTGTTGGCCAGGATGGTCTCGATCTCCTGACCTCGTGATCTGCCTGCCTCGGCCTCCCAAAGTGCTGGGATTACAGGCATGAACCACCACACCTGGCTTAAGAAAGATCTTTATAAAATTTTGGAAAGCCATGAATAAAGAGAATACCCTAAGTATTTACTGAGACAAAATAAAGCTGTCTCACATACAAAGATACATAAACTGATATTCATCAGACTTTTCAACAAAAATGCTTAAACTTAGAAGAAAATAGAGAAATGACTTCAAAATTTGAAGTGGATATTCATTTTCAACCCGGCATTCTATTTGCAGCTGAACTAGCTATACCTGTTGAGAGAGGTAAGAGTAAAGCCATTTTCCAGTATGCAGGTAACCACCTAAGTATGCTTTCTCAGCAATCTATAGAAAGATGTGTTGCATTAATACAAGGAAGAACACCAAGAGGAAACAAAACCTGCATCCAGAAACAGGGAAGAAGCCCAGGCTGTTATATTCTCTTGGTAAAGGGAAGTCCCCAGATGACACCTGAAGCTCAGGGGGATGAATGACTCTGGGGAATACATGACACTGATAGATTATTCAATTTATTCAACAATATTGAGAGGAATTTTAGAGTTCTGCAGAAAGTTTGGGGAGAGTCAATGATAGGTCTATAAAAAATTAAGCAAATTAAACAAAAAGGCAAATAGCATCTCCAGGAAAAGCAAACAGTTGCATAAGAAAGACAATAATAAAAAATGTCAATACCGCATATTGATATAATTAAACACTGTGAAATTATTTATATTAAAAAAGTGGGCCGGGTACGGTGGCTCACGTCTGTAATCCCAGCACTTTGGGAGGCCAAGGCAGGCGGATCACCTGAGGTCAGGAGTTTAAGACAAGCCTGGTGAACATGGCGAAACCCCGTCTCTACTAAAAAATACAAAAATTACCCAGGCATGGTGGCAGGTGCCTGTAATCCCAGCTACTCGAGAGGCTGAGGCAGGAGAATCTCTTGAACTCGGGAGGCAGAGGTTGCAGTGAGCCAAGATCGTGCCACTGCACTCAGCCTGGGTGGTAAGAGTGAAACTCCATCTGAAAAAAAAAAAAGGGGGGAGGGGAGGTGTGAGGTTAGCAGTGAACAAGGTTAAATCCTCATCTCCTGTAGTAGGTAGTCAGTAAATCATTTAAAAAATTGTTAAAGGCCAGGTGCAGTGGTTCACGCCTGTAATCCCAGCACTTTGGGAGGCCGAGGCCGGCGGATCACGAGGTCAGGAGATCGAGACCATCCTGGCTAACACAGTGAAACCCCATCTCTACTAAAAATACAAAAAAAAACTAGCCGGGCGTGTGGTGGGCGCCTGTAATCCCAGCTGCTCGGGAGGCTGAGGCAGGAGAACCCGGGAAGCGGAGCTTGCAGTGAGCCGAGATCGCGCCACTGCACTCCAGCCTGGGCGACAGAGCGAGACTCCGTCTCAAAAAAAAAAAAAAAAAAAAAAAAAAAAATTGTTAAATGAAGAAGTGGAAGAATAAG
Source organism: Macaca thibetana thibetana (assembly GCF_024542745.1). Taxonomy (NCBI): domain Eukaryota; kingdom Metazoa; phylum Chordata; class Mammalia; order Primates; family Cercopithecidae; genus Macaca; species Macaca thibetana. Next base: position 124,854,672 of record NC_065591.1, on the reverse strand, counting down.
CACCTTTTTTTCTTTTTTCTTTCTTTCTTTTTTTTTTTTATAGATGGAGTCTCACTCACTCTTTCACTAGGCTGGAGTGTAGTGGCGTGATCTTGGCTCACTGGAACCTCTGCCTCCTGCGTTCAAGTGATTTCCCTGCCTCAGCCTCCTGGGTAGCCTGGGACTACAGGCGTGTGCCACCACGCCCAGCTAATTTTTGTATTTTTAGTAGAGACGAGGTTTCACCATGTTGGCCAAGATGGTCTCGACCTCTTAACCTTGTGACCTGCCTGTCTCAGCCTTCCCAAAAAATAAGCACATTTTTAAAAGAAAGGAAGCAAACCCCAGAAGAAATAGCTAAAAGAGATGGAAGTTGTTGCTCCTGCGGAGTGGGAGAGCTGTTTTCAATCTTAAGCCGTTAACACTAATAACTTGATAAACCATGTAATATATTACTTTAAGGTTTAAAAAAATGTTTTAAGTGTGACGCTGACATCATATAGTAAATCTTGTAATGATTTCATGTAAGCGTATCAGAGACCTTTGAGGGAGGATGGAAAGCACGTGGCCTTTGGAGTCAGCCAGCTCTGAGTGAATCTCAGCTCTGCCAATGCTCTGCGGAGCCCTGGGGAAACCCTAGCTGACATTTCTGTGAAGTGTGTGTTGCAGTGTATACTTTGTGGAAGGGATTGGTGTGAAGAGTAGCCGCGGTGCACGTTAGCCACCTTGCAGGGAAACTGCAATGTAGTGCATGTTTCATAAGTGATACTTATTGTTAAGGCTTCCTTGGGCTTGACCAAGATATTTCGTGAACATAATTACAATTTTGAAGAAGTATCAGAAATAGGTTAAGACCTGAGTCCCAAGGTACAACAGCCATTGTAAGCAAGTTCCTGGGACTTTAGAAGGGCTTACTCTTCCGGTCATAAGCCAGTCATTTAATAAATCATTGGTCCTTTGAATTAAATGACACCTTTGTGGTTTAAAGGAGTTAATGTGCCTTCCAGAGTCTTTAACCTGCTCTCAGGGAATCACTTACAGCTTGGGAGGCTCCAGTTCATTTTGGAATATTGAGAGCTTAAGTGGAAGAGTCAGATTTTAATCTGTAATGTTTTATCACCTTTGCCTTTTTATTTTTTGCAGGCAACCCCCACCCTAACAAGTGCTACAGTATCTAAAAATCCATCCTTCCTCTTCCACTGTTGGGCTCCAGGTGCACCAATCCATCATCTTTTTTTTTTTTTTTTTTTTTTATTGAGACAGTCTCGCTCTGCCGCCCAGGCTGGAGTGCAGTGGCCGGATCTCAGCTCACTGCAAGCTCCGCCTCCCGGGTTCACGCCATTCTCCTGCCTCAGCCTCCCGAGTAGCTGGGACTATAGGCGCCCGCCACCTCGCCGGCTAGTTTTTTGTATTTTTAAAGTAGAGACGGGGTTTCACCATGTCAGCCAGGATGGTCTCGATCTCCTGACCTCGTGATCCACCCGTCTCGGCCTCCCAAAGTGCTGGGATTTCAGGCTTGAGCCACCGCGCCCAGCCCCAATCCATCATCTTAACACTATTTACTGCAGAGTTTGTCTCAGCAAAAGGTTGGGTGAATGTGAATTGCACTAAAGAGCCTTTAGTGTCCACACAGTCTAGTGCCTGCTTGGGGAGTTTGCACTTGCTGCTTTTATCTGCCAGGAACAATCTCGGGCTTTTCCTCCTTCTGGGAAGTTCCTACTGGGATCCCAGCTTAGAATTCCTGTCCTCAGGGCAGTCTGACACTCTCCCCATCCCCAGGTGTATCTGTATCTCGTGCTTTCCTATCAACCTATGTATTTTCTACACACACTTGTCATAAATGCAATCAATTCATGGTTCAGTGTTCTCCTCCCCCACTGCTCTCTGAATTTTGGAGGGGTAGGACAGTCTTATCTTGCTTTACATTGTATCTCTTTGCATCACATGCAGTAGGTTTGTATCTGGCCCAGAGTAGGCATCTAACAAATATTTATTGCATGAATGAATGGATACATAAAATACCATAAGGTAATCTCGTCCTCAGTGCAGTTCTCTGTATAGCAAAGAAAAAATATGAGTCAGAGGAAGTCCCTGTATCCTTGCCCAAGGTCATACAGCTGGTGTGAAGGAGCAGGACTGGCATCAGGCGGGGGCACACCTTGGACCCAGGGGGACCCCATCCCTGATCCAAAATTCCCATTTCCCATCTGGCCCTAGGAAGCTGGGCGCTGCCTTTGAAGAAGTTGGCCCAACACCGCTGTTCCAGAAGAGAGAAGCCTAGTCAGAAGTGTAAGTGTGACAGTCAGTCTCCTTGCACAATTGCCCGGTTTTGGTTGGTTTGTTCCCCCACCTTATTGCTATTTAAATACAGTTTTGATGATTTTGTTTGCTTTGGAAGAAGAAAATAAAGATTCACAGAAGGTATAAAATTGCATATTATTTACCCCAGAGAAGAAAGCAGTCCCCCTAGTAAATACGCATTGAAGCATTTTTATTTGTATTTGTATTTTTTTAAAGATGTTTAAATAGACCCAGTAGACCGTAATATCTCTTTACAGAGTTGGTGCCATCTATTGATTAAATATGCATTTATACATTTCTTCCGCTACTTTTTTTAAATAAAAGAGACATATGTTTTAATCATATAATAGACCTACAAGAACTGATCAGTGAAAACACGTATTTCTGTGTTTCCTTAAGGCAGATCATATTAGGCATAGCAATTTAAACAATCATTTCCTGCTATACATCGAAGTGTGTTAAATGTGAATTTCATTAGAAGACTCAGAGTATGCTCCTGTGTGTGCATGTGTGTGGACTAGGAGAAATGTTGGTAGAATAAATGGGTGTTTTTAAAACAAAAATATAGTTGACAGGGAAAGGTGAAAGAATGTGAACTCTGGAGTAAGAAAGACCTCAGTTTCCTTGCCACTTATTAGGCTTAGAGGAGGGACTTGAGACTCTCTGTAACTTGTTTTATTTATTTATTTATTTATTTAATTTATTTAATTAATTTATTTTTTTGAGACGGAGTCTCGCTCTGTCGCCCAGGCTGGAGTGCAGTGGCCGGATCTCAGCTCACTGCAAGCTCCGCCTCCCGGGTTCACGCCATTCTCCTGCCTCAGCCTCCCGAGTAGCTGGGACTACAGGCGCCGCCACCACGCCTAGCTAGTTTTTTGTATTTTTAGTAGAGACGGGGTTTCACCGTGTTAGCCAGGATGGTCTCGATCTCCTGACCTTGTGATCCGCCCGCCTCGGCCTCCCAAAGTGCTGGGATTACAGGCTTGAGCCACTGCGCCCGGCCTTGTTCTATTTATTTATCTGTGAAATGGGCTGGCAATAAAGGTACAGAGAAAATTTATGAAGTTCCTAGGATTGTGATTGGCCCACTACAGTTTAAGGACAGTTTGTTCCTCTCTGGCCACTAGCTATTGAGTGGTAGTGTGTGCCCCTCTTTCCTGGAGTGGGGTTGGGACTGCACGGAATGTACCTCCATGTCCTCAGGTGCTACCGCACAGGCAGCGCCGGGACTCGGTCCCCTCCTAGGCTGCCAGTGCTGCTCCTTCTCTCTCCTTGTGGTTAAGAGTGCCAGTGGTGAAGGCAAGCCTTGAACTGGGGCTCCACGCCTGGGCAGCTCTGCAATGTTGGGGATGTCATTAAAACTCTTTGAGCTCCAGTCTCCCCCTCTAGGCTGTGTGGGTGACAGATAAATAGGGGATTTGTAAGGTCAATACCTGAGTAATTGGCATGTGCATATTCAATAAAATGATAGTGCCTAACATGATAATTTCTTCTAGGGAATCACTCACTTTGGAAACAGAAAAACCCAGGATTAAATTTGGGCTGCCACTAACTAGCTGTGTGACCTCGGATAAATTACCTAACCTCTCTAAGTCTCGGTTTCTTCATCTCTCTAAAAGGCGTAATTACACCTTCATAGAGGACACAGATAGGAATTGACTGTGATAATGTTTTTTTAAAAAAAATCTAGCCTGCAGAGGGCGAATACATGATGTCTGTTATCCGTAGAATGCCATCAGTCACCACGTCCTCCTAACTCTTCTGCGTTCCACACACAACCCCCTTCTTTTCCTCTTCCACCTCTACCACCAGTTCCAGGATCTATCAAACTTGGGCCATGCCTACTAACAAGTATGCTTGCCACAATCCCTCCTGCACACTTCACCCAGATTGATTTCCATAAATTAACTCCCTCTCATTCACAGCACTCCCCTGCTCAAAAAGAAATTAACTTTTTTTTCCCAGCAGGGGGGAATTTCTGAATCACTGGTCTAGGATTCAAGGTCTTTCTCTCTTGGTCTCCCATCTCCTCCCCTAACTCCCTCCTGCAAGGTTTCTGGCTGTGTCTGCTCTCTTCCCGTCTGTCTCAAGAGACGTCCGTCTCATTTCTGTGGCCTATCTTGTCTCTCCCACCATTTCAAGTCAGTTGTGTTCTCCAGTGGATTCAGCCACTGGTAATAATTCTGGATTTCTGCAGGATTCCAGCATTACCTAAAGGATTCACATATCAATTTGCTTGTGAACCACATGTGTGCAGTGATGAGGTATATACACAATTCGACTCGAATACTATGTATGTGTCCTATTATTTTTTATGTACATTCGCAAAGTCACAATGCTAACTTTTGGCTGATCTCTTGAAATATATTGCATGCCCTTTATAGATAAGAACAAATCATATTCTTCATATTCCCAGCCTTGAAAAAATGACTATGTTAAGTAGGTACTTCATGAGTGTCAGCGGATGATACGATCATCATCTGTTTTCTGTTGTTCTGCTGAAGTTTTCTGACTTGTTCATAAGGAGGGAAGTAATCAATTGTTTTACTTCTTTAAAAATAAACAGGATTTATTTTCTAGAAGGAGAAGAGCTCAGTCAGGCCCAAAGAACTTGTTGGCAATTGGCTGCTTTATAAAAACGTTGTGGATTTTGCAGTAGGACAGACCTAGGTTTTTATCCTAACTCATTAGCCACTGAATCACTCTCAACTTCATTTGAAAATTCAGGGGTCATAATGCCTACAAGGAAGGACTCTGGTGAGGATTAACTAAAGTGATAGAGGTGAATACCTGCCCATAGTAGGTGACTTGGGAAAACTTTGGGAATTGCAGCAAAGGAGGAAGGGAGAATTATCTCCTGTGGAGTGTCACACACAGACCTCAAGGTGTGGACACATGGAACTGGGAAGGAATCCAAGCCACTTGAGGTCTTTGGAGGGCACTTGGGACAGAAATAGTCTGCTTAGTCCCTTCTCTAATACCTAGTGCTATCTTGATCACAGACCCTCCAAGTTCAGCATATAGTTCAGTGGCAGCATAACTCAGTCAGCAAGGTGTGCTGCCTACAAGCATGTGTTAGGGAGGGCAAGCAGGCCGTTTTAGAGCAGGGGAAAGTTCTGGGGTTTCTCACACCCAGAGATACTGCCTCCCTGTGTAAACTGTCTGTGTAAACTGCTGTTCCAGAGGAAGGGACAGACTGGACCCTGAAAAGGAGAAACAAGAAAAAAGAAAAAAAAAAACAGAAGGAAGCCACAGGTATCCTTCCCTGGCCTTCTCCTCGTGAAGATTTCCGATGACTTCAGCAAGTTTCCGCCTCCTTGAGATCTAATCTGAATCTGTCCCTGCCTATGCTGTAATCATAGCAATTGTTTGGGCTTCTATAGCATCTTGCCTTGGTAGAGTTTCAGAATGCTCTGATTGTGGGGAACTGGCCAATTCTCCTTGCATCGTTGGTTTAAAACTATAACATGCCCATCTCCTTGCTGGGAAAACCAATTGCTTCCAAGTGCTGTTAATGGCCGAATGGAGGGGTGGGGTGCAGATTTAAATGTCTGAGCTCTCCCTGTGGGTAGCAGTTCCTGCTCCATCCCTGCCTGGAGACTAGGAAGAAGGAAAAATGATAAGGAACTGGCGTGGGCATTAGTCACATTTCTGCCAAGCAACCTTTCTTTCGTGGTGTGCCCTGAGCCCTGCTGGCAGTGCCAGGCCCTCTCCACTGCCCACCAAGGAGCTCGTGTGTGTTCACGTGTCCACGTGAGCCCCACACCAACATACTCACACAGATAGCAACACGCAGGGCTGTGCTCCGGCGAGGGAGTGAGTGAGGGGCCGGCTTCGACTCCCCCTTGGAGTCAAGCCTTCCAAGCAGGAAAGTCTCCTTGCGTCGCTCAGGAGAGTGGAGCCAATGCGTGCCTTGGAGGAGGTCTGCTCTGAGCCCTGTACAGATTGGTGCTGATGATTCTTACCAGTTGTGTGTATGTGCAAGAAAAAAAATCAGAGACGCTGCCTGCCTGCTCCCATCTCTCGCGCTCTCTCTCTCTCTTCTGCTCTCTCCCTCCCTTTGCAAACATTGGATTTAAACCTGCTCAGAATTCAGCACAGAGGAAGGCAGCAGTGGTAGCAGCAGCAGAAGCAGTAGCAAGCCCGGCAGCTGAGAGCACCGCAGCGTCGAGATGTACCATCCTGCCTACTGGGTCGTCTTCTCGGTGACAACTGCCCTGCTCTTCATCCCAGGTACCGTGGAGGGGAACGGTGTTTTCTCTCTCGGGCGATTGTACGACGTGAGAGCAGGAGAGGCAGCGGGGAGATGGAGAGGCAAGGAGGAAGGGGTGAGGACAGGGAGTGTGAGATGCATGTGAGTGAGAGAGGTAGGCTTGCTGTGTGCACGCACACACACACACACACACACACGCAAATGCTTTCAGCACGGGATTTGCTCTCTATTCCGGGGATCCAGTGAGCTGGGTTCGAGATCTGCACCATGCTGTGAGGCACTGCTGTTTCAGTGAAAGGCACCAAGTGGCATTAACCAGTTGTGGTCCCGGGGGTAGGAGAAGAGGGGTTTGAACTCCCAGCCATAAATCCTTCTTGCTGCCTATGTTGGGACCTGCAGGGTGGAAGGGGCACTCTCTCTTCTCTCTCAGTCGTGGTGGTGTCTCTCTGTTTCTGAATCAGTCCAGATCTCTGCACCTCCCTGTCTCTCTCTCTGTCTCTTTTCTCTCTTTCTCCACCTCTCCCCACTCTCCTCCTCCCTCCCTTCCTTCGGAACTGCTTTCCCCTACCCTCTCCCCCTGGAGCTCCTTCTCAGCCCCATCCCTCCTTCTCCGCTCACTCATCTGCTCCTGCATTTCTTGTAACACAGACCTTCTACTGCCTGCCATCCTTTCTTTATCCTTCCACCAAATGGGCAGATTATGCCCTTGAAATTCGGAATCCTGTCAGTATCTCCCTGTTCCTTACATCAGGAATGTGCATTTCCCTTGGCAGAATTTGGAATGCCCCTGCTGAGGGAAGGTTGGAAATTTGGATTTGCCTAATTCTCCCCAGCCCCTTCCCCACCTTGTCTAATGATTTAAATGTGATCCCACCTCTCACAGCAGTTACTTGTTTGGGGAAAACAAATCTGCAGTGACACAGGTAAGATGCTGCAATCCTACCAAAATGAGCTTAGCAGAAGCATTGCAAAATCCAAGGCATCTTAATAGATTTGATAATTGCACAGGAGTCCTTTGCAAGCAGACAACTGAATGCCTGCAGGCATCTTTCAAACAATGCCGAAGGGGCTAGGTTATGCTTGCCAAGGTTTTAGGCAGCAGCAAAAGTGTCGGTTTCCATACCAAACCCCGCACAGTCAGGATCTCTTTTTTTTCCCCCAAATTGTGATACATGCATTGGATTAAACATTAGCTTAAACCTAAATTTTCATACATATATACCCAGACATGAATGCTAAGATTTTAAAACCTTACCTATCTTTTTTTAGGTAAAACATACAATTTTATGTTTTTATATTCAGTATTACTTGGTAGGGTTTTGTGGAAATATTTTGGGGATGTTGTTTTTAATAATGTAATTCCCTGAGTAGTCCTAAGATGCCAAAGTGAAATCAGAAAAATGGAAGTTTACTGGGGAGAAAGAAGAGAGGATCAACTAAAACAAGTAATCCAGCCTTTAATGTTTTGTAACGCCTTGTGAAGATGGCACTTTTTAAAGCAGGGATGGGCTCTGCATAACCATGTTCCCAGCTGTTTGTTTTAGGCTGACCAAGAAGTTCAGAGTGGGGTTTTGTAGTTGCTGTTCTTCCAAATGCCAGCAGCATCCTAGGGGGTTCAGCCTGGGCGGCTGTGCTCAGCAGGGAAGGCAGAGCCAGCGGAACACTCAGTACCTGCCTGAGCCTGGTAGAGGGAGCCAGGTGGGTGCACTGGGTCCGCCGCAGGAGAAGACAAACTTTCCTGCGTAGGCAAGTCCCCGGCTGGACGGCAGCTCCGGGGGGCCTCCTCATACCCGCTTCCCCTCCTCTCACTGTGCTGGAGCAAAGATCAGGACTCCCATCCCGAGGGAATTCTGGCTGTGTGGATGCGCCCCTCACGGCGGAAATCAGAACATTACACTTTAGAAAGCAAGGCAGGGGGGTGAGCCCCAGTCTGCCGAAGCTGCATTGCAGTGCGCCCTGAAGGAGCCAGGAGCCAGGGTGAGACCTCCCTCTAGGGGTCCCGTGGCACTGCACTGGGGGGAGCAGGCAGACCTTGCTTGCAGGAGAAGTACCCATAACTAAAGCAGGCTGAGGGAAAGGAGGATGCACCTGTGCCCCTGTCTGAATGTCCTGAGTGTGGTGGACGACAATGACAAGCCATCCCCTGGTCTTCTGGGGGAGGGCAGGGCACGGACATCGCTGCAACGTCCCCTGTCTCTGAAGAGTCTGTTACCTGCTTTGAGGGCTCCTCTTATGCTAATTGTGTCAGGAGCCCGGGAAGAACAAGAACAGGGAGGAGAAAAAGTTAGCCTTAGAAGGTGTAAGTGAAAGAACGCTTCACATCTTGAGGGGTTCCTGTGGGAAACCTGGCTGGATCTGGAAGTTCTGATGAGCTGCCATGGCTTACTTGTGACTTCTCCTGTCTCTTTTCTTTTACTTCCTGTTATAGCTTTAGACTTTTTTTTCTTTGTTTCAAATGATGACGCTTTTTCTCCCACAGGGATTAATACCAGCTTGTTAGCCACTTACTTTCCCTGTGTCTAAAGACCGAAGGCTGATGTAATAATGGAACCTTGACCTGGTTAGGCCTTGATGCCATTTTATTCTGCAGCTTCTATTTCTTCGTAAAACACGTTTCCATCCCAGAATAATTTTAAGGTTAATGCTGTTGTCGCCTGGTACCTTCCACGGGGAGACTGATGTCACAGATAGCTTTTCTAGGCAGAATTTCTGGGATGGAAAAGACGGTCACACGTGGAGACAGTGATGAACCCACACCCAAGACAGGGCAGAGGGCCAGTGGCCAATTGACTTGTCACGCTAGAGACACAGTCTGAGGCGCTGGACACCCCTGGTGGGGGTAAGTCTGTTGTTCCAGTAGGAGGAGAGAGAGTCTGGGCTGGTGGCCTCCTTGACCTTGGGTCTGGGGGCTCTGTAGGAAGCAGGAAGCGAATACTGCTAAATACATGCATCAGAATCACCTAGGAGGAGAGAGGCCGGTTAAAATGTGGAGTCCCTGTCCTCATCTCAGCATTTGGAGCTAGCATCCCAGATCCTTCTGATGACCTGCAAACCACTCTGTCTGTCACTTAAAACCTGTGCCCGTGGCGTACAGTATTTGAGTATTTGAGTCAAAACCCATCTTCTTCCTGCTTTTTCTCCTCCAACTTTGAGAAATGGCTCTGTGGCCATGGGGCAGGGTGGAGTAAGGGGGAGAAGGTGTTGTCATTGCCAGCAGCCTCAGTTCCTGAGGTGTGGTGCTGCCCAATGCCTGCCAGGGTCCAGCGCCATGATGCAAGGATTGCTAACCTGGAAGGCTTCTTTGCTCAAATTCAGACCATGACTTCCTGTTTGTCCCCTTCTTCTTGGCCCATCATTGTCTTGTGAGTCTAAGCAGGGATGTTAGCTGGGAGGGGTCCCCATTTACCCAACCTGGACTGAGCTGTGTCTTCATGCACTGATCTGTGAGCCCTGGTTCTGGCTACAGCTTCATCTCTTGCACCTTAAACAGGATTTGCCTGTTTAGGGTCAGAAAACCCTGGGCTTGGATAGAAAATTCCCCGAGGTTTAGAATTCCTCCTTCTCCAGCACACACCTTCCTGCTACTTCCTTCAGGGAAGTCCCCAAATCTTGAGTTTCTGGGCTGGGATGTTTGGCTTTGGGGTAAGGCCTGGGGGTGGGCTCTACAGCCAAGTTTTGATGAATTCCTTTCCTGCTCCTTAGCCTCTCACCAGCACAGAGCCAGGGAACCTGCTAAGAGTGCCTGATGTGCACAAGGGGTCTAGTGGGGGAATCCACACGCCAGACTCACTAAGAAAGAGATAGGAACGAGGATGGAGCATCTGGTCATGAGCAAGTCCTCAACATCCTTTAGGCCATCATGGATTCATGCCATCATGTGGCCCCCAATCCCTTAAAAATGATTGACATGTTAATAAGGTTAGACCGCGTCGTCTGCATTCAGCACGGGCCCAGTGGCAATAGCAGGCGCTGAGAAGGAGATAGCGTCAGCTGCCTCATGAAGATGGCTTTTTCAGTAGCCTGGAGCTCAGCAGCACTACTCAACCTGAGATTAATCAGAGATCCTGACGGGCCTGAGGTTCTCCCATGTTCCCGGGTCCTGTCTGCCTTTGTGCTTTCTCAAATTCTTAGCAACCTTGGCCACATCTCTGTAACCTAGAAAATTACAGAATGAGATTCTTTAAACAGCTGGCACTTGCCTGCATTTGTTGTCTGGCAGCTCTGGGCCTGGGTCTCCCATGCCAGCTACTGGGAACTACCTCTGGTGGTTACAGCCTCAAATCCGTGTCAGGGTTGCCTGGGGCTGAGTGCACTTCTCTTTAGGTGGGACTCCCCCCAAGCCTCTAAGTATGCTGAAAGCTGAGAGTGATCTCTTTGATTAGTTGCTTTTTGAGGCTTATTTGGTTGGTTCAAGACATCCTCTAAGTCTCAGTTTACCAATCTGTAGAATGGGTTCCAGCCATATATGAAGCTTGTTTCCAATTGGACAGAGTAGCTGAACACCTGGGTTAGATGATAACAAATAAACATTTGTAAAATTTTATTATTAAAAAAACTCATCCTGGTCCTCTAGGAACAGGGCAAAGAGAGATGGCAACTCACGTGTTGGAGGAGAGAGGACGTTCCTTATTGTTTAAAATGGGAGAAGATAAGGTAGAATCATACTGATCATGTATGTATGTCTTTGTCACAGTGATGAAAATTAGTAAAAGACAATCTAGTCCTTCATTTATTGACCAAGACTTTATATAGGTTCTGATTAAACACAATGCATTAAGATATTCTCCTGCCTCAAAAGCCATTAATCCAGTAAAATAGGAAGATATTAAGCTTTTTCTTCTTTTTGACCCCCAGTGAAATATACATTCTGACTTTGAACTTTTAGGTCTCAGTTTTTCTGCTGTAGAAAACTAGGGCAACAGATATGGCACCTTTGGTCTCCCAAAACAGTGTTTTGTGGTATTTCTGGCGGGGTGCTGGATGCATGGACTTGTACATCAGCCTTGGACAGCTGGAACTCCAGGAGCCCCGTCTAATAACCTTTGGCCTATGGGCACTGACTTTCCTGGTGCTGGTCCGCTGGACAGGGACCCCCTCAGCCTGCAGCCCTGTTTGCAGATGGACTGCTGCCACCCGCCTGCAGCTGCCTGGGGCTGGAGACAGAAGAGATACGGAAGCGAACTGTGATTCCTGTCAGTGAGCTCAAGTGTCAGCCCCCAGATGGTCTGTGGCTGCTGACAAACCAGGCTGTCAGGAGCAGTGGATGTTAGCACCTCTGATACTGACTGGCACTTTCCAGACAGCGAGGGCCCGGCAGGTGGCTTCACCTTTGGGCGGCTCTGCTCTCCCACTCTCTCTGATCCCAGTCCTTAGTGCAGGGCTAGGTCCCGAGGACATTTGTCCCTCTTGCCTTTTATGCTGTTGGTGGGATACCCAGACTTAGAATTTGTTACTTATCTGCAAAGCCTTGGTTGCCTCTGCATTTTCCCTTAGGGGTGGGGATAGCTGTAACACAGTAGGGCATGGACGTAGTTCCACTTGCTGGATTTATACACCACTCACTTGATACCCCAAGATGGTGGTATTTGTATGGCTCAGGGAAGGATTAAAGGTAGCTCTGAGAAGGGAGCCAAAAGAAATCTAAAACCAGGGAGAAGCTTGAAGACGAATGTGCTTGCTACCGCCTTCCTCTAGGCATGTGAACATACATTCCCTCCTCTCTTCCTCACTACGCTCTTGCCAACCATAGATGCGTGCCCCTTCCTGCACGCATATACACGCAAGGCACACGTGCATTTCCAAGCCAGAGTTTAGCTACTCCCAAAATCACATTCACAGCTCTTTAAGGAAAGCAAGTCCTCCCTCTTGCCTTCTATATCTGCCTTTCCAGAACTCCCCACCGTAGCCCCCGGCCTTGGTGCTCTCCCTGTGGGCACACATGGCAGGAGGCCCACAAGCTGCCTGTGCCAGACATGGCCATACATATGTGAGTGCTTCTTCCTAGTAACGCAGAGACTCCCTGCACATCCACCCACTCGCCTCTGAGCCCCAGAGCCAGTAAGTAGGTGCTAGAGGCAGGACTTGCGCTTGTCTCCCATCACCTCCTGTCCCCGCCCCCACCCCAGACCTCTTGGTTCGGAGAGGCTGGGGGCCATCCTGCAGTCACTAGACTAACTTAATTAAAAGTTTACAAAGTGCTTTGAGAACCCCCTGGGCAATGTGTTGGGGAAGTGCAAAGGATTATCATTATGATGCAGGTGCATTCTCGTTAATGAGCGGAGATGCTGTGCTGAGAGACCCCCGGAAAGGCCAAGATGAATCGATACAGTAGGACACAGGCCATTGATTGGAATGGCTGCTTGCGCTTAGCATGGGAAATAAGTGACAATCAGATTGCACACTGAACTCCAACGTGGAGAAAACCAGGCTCTCTGGCACTTCAAGGGGCAGAGTCTCTCAAATGGCCTGAGTGGTCATTCTTGAACTTTTATTCCTGGGGAATTTGCAGATGGTACTTTACCACACTTGGGAGTTACGAATGGTTTTAGAATCACAGTGGTCTCATGCCTTATGGATCATCTGGAACAATTTATCTTTGGTCTCATTTGTTCCGCACTAAGAGACTGTGAGGTAGGCAGGGTAGATGTGGCTCTATTGTGACCTGATCTTCGTGTTGCCTAAAACCCTGTGTAGACTTCTTGATGACTTCAGAATAGACTTCGAAACACTTCAAGTGACCCACAAGGCCACGATCTGGGCCTGCGTCCATCTAGCTTCATCTCCAGCTCTCTGCCTTTCCGGTTCTGGGCTTTAGTCACTCTGGACAACCTCAGTTCTGCAGACAAGGCATGTTCCCTCCTTCCTCAAAGGCTTCACCTGTCAGGTTACCTGAGCTTGAAAAGTCTGATCGTCTTATCATTTTTTCTGACTACACATCCTTTCCATCCTGCAGAGCTCAGCTTAAACACTGCTTTCCTGGGGAACATTCTTTATGCTTTAAAGTAGGCGAGGCCTCCCTGTTTATTGTGGAAGTCCTTGGAACCAGGTTCCTCTTTTCTAAAACTGTGAGTCCATATATTTATAACTAATTCTTGATTTTATGTCTCTCTTTCCTCCCTGGACCATTGTTTATACAGGCAGATACCACACCTGTTTTGTTCTCCAATATATTCTCAGTGCCTAGCACGAGTGGGAGAGAGCAAGTGCTCAAACAGTATTTGTTGAACAAATGAATGAGAGAACGAATGAATGAATACATAAATACTGAGTGCTCACTTACTTTAGTTCCATCCCACTGAGCTCACTTACTTCTGTTCCATCTCCACTGAGAAGTAAGCTCACTTACTTCTGTTCCATCTCCACTGAGAAGTAAGCTCACTTACTTCTGTTCCATCCCACTGAGTCCTCAAAGGCGTTGAGGCCCCCAGGTTGGCCTGCCCAGCAGCTTCTCCTCTGCAGTGTGAGGGCAAGAAGTTTGGGGATGTGCCTTTCTTCTGAGAGACGGGAATGTGCAGGGAATGCTTATAATGATTAGTCATTCCAGTGTTCTTGCTTGTCAATAAACACCAGCTCTGAGCTACCGACCAAACACACATGCAGCAGCACAGAGCTGGAGAGCACACTTTTGGATCTCACATCACACACTGCGACAGACACGCCTGAGAGTGTGAGTCGTTCCGTAAACACAGATGTGGGCCCTAATGTGGGCTATTGGTTTAATACAAACTAAAATTACTCAGCACATTTAACCAGGGTGTCTGTTGAAATGTCCCCGATTATTTGAAATTTAGAGTCATGCCCACGGCGCTAACAAGTAAAAACTGTACCGATCAAAAGGAAAATTCTGCTGTTCATAGGAAGTACCGTGTTGGGTTAGAGATACAAAAATGCAGTGGCATAGCAGAGGGTCATGAATGGTCAATCAATGCTTAAATGGGTCGATGTTCATATGGAAAAGGTAAAAAGCAGCTTAGTAAACCACAGGATATAAAAAAGGGTGCTGTATCACTTCTTGCACCTACTCATTTATCACAGTCTGGCCTATTTCAGAGTTGCTATTATATGGCTATGAGATTCTGAATGGCAGAGATCTTGACTTATCTCTGAATACTCTACAGTACCAAGCACATTCATTTATTCAACATGTGATTTATTGAGTGATTACTATGTGACAAATACTATGCTAGACATTGGGAATGTATGCCTGAACAAAAATTGTTATGGTTCCTGCTCTCATGAAGTTTACAGTCCAGAGGGAGAGACAGACATGCGTCAAACAAACACCCGTATAATTGTGAAATCACGACTGAGATAAAACTATGGAAGGGGAGGTGTGTGGTGCTGTGATTGCCTGTCAGGAGAGCTTGATCTTGCCAAGGAGGCTGGTGAAGCCTTCGTTATGAAAGTGACAATTGAACAGAGATATGAAGGTGGATGAGTAGAAATTATCCAAACCCAAGAGCAAAGACCAAAGGAAGAGGCAGAATGAATAGAATGGGCAGAAGTCCTGTAGCATGAAGAATCAGAGCACATTCTCCCACCTGGCTGGAGTGTAGAGGAAGAAAGCATGGGTCAAGATGAGGCTGGCAGGCTGGTAACGGGTCAGAAGATGAAGACAGCCCTTGAAGGTCATGTGAATCATTTTGGTCTTTATCCAAGCAAGAATGGAACTCCATTGATGTGATTCATGATTTACATTTTTTTATTCTTGTTCTTGTTGCAGTTTGCAGAATGGATTGGGAAAGAACAAACCGGGAAGGGGTAGGCTAGTTGGAAGACTACTGTAGTAGTTCAGACAGGAGATGGCTGTGCCTTGGAACTTAGGAAATATTGGTTGGAATGGAGACACGAATGTGTTTGAGAGGCTTTAAAAGAAAGTTGTAGGTGAGAGTCAGAATATACAGAACTGAAATCTAAAAGTCTCCCCACTCTCAGCACTAACACCCCTGGGAGAATGCTGAGAAGAACATCTGTCCTCAGGTTCCTGCTTGTATGTGATCTCTTTCAGTTTAGGTGTGATCTTGTCCTGGAACAAGGAATAGGTTGTTTTTAGAAATCCCATACTTCTTGGCAGTCTAATAATCTCAATCTCTTAACTGGTGTCCTCTCTGGGTCTAATGTAGGGCGTAAAATTGAATAACTTGATTTCTCTATCCTTCAAAAATATTACAAAAAGCCCTAGTTGTGTTTTATCTGCTGGATTCTGCTTGTGGTTGTTTCCTCCTGGAAGAAACCAGGCATTTTAGAGATGCTCTAAATGGACCCCAAAGTAGCTTGTGGCCACCAAGATGCAACTATTTCACAAATATTATCATGATGTAAAGTATGTATGACCTTCCCATGGCCCACCGCCTGGACACCTCTGAGCAGAGAGTGGCATCTATGTCTGGCTCCATACAAACATTTTTTAAATTGCAGTAATTTATTTAAAAAGTGAGAGGTCCTTGGAATCAAAAGGGACCTTGGAAATTGTCTAGTTGAGTGCTTTCATTTTATAGATGAAGAACTCGGGCAAAGGGCATTTGAGTGTCTGACCTGAAGTCACGTAGTCAGATAGTGACTGAGCCCCCTCTTGAATTCAGCTCTTCTCATCACCTGTCGGGTGTCATATCAACATCATAGTGAAGGGTTGGACTGAACTTTGCCTCCCAATCTGGTACCTTGCTGGAAAATGGAACTATAACCTTGGCCATTATTCTTCCCTTGAAGCTCTCTTACCTTGGTGTACAAAGAGCGCTGTGGAACAGGTAGCTCCAAGTTCCCTCTTACCCACAGATTAGAGTCCAGGTCAGAAACAAACAAACAGAAGCCCTGTCTCCTTCAGAGGCATTTACATACTTTGAACGACCTTTGTAAGGAACTGTGAGACTTCCAGAAATACCTTGCTCCTTGATATGCAGAAGAATATGTTCAGGGTAGTACAATACCAAATGCCAGATATGTGTCAACTTGACTTGTTTGGTCTACACACCATGACAGGTACCTGATTTTATCATCACTTCACTATCAAAACATCTATTTTTAAATATCTGGTTGGGCTTGGCTCTGCACTAAGCCAAGAGAAAAGCTATACTGAGAATCCCACAGTCTCTATATTAATGATTCATGCTAAATGGTGGCATAGAGTGTACAAATCACATACATGTGCAGCATGACTATTTTGTGTGCTACTTAGGGAAGAACCAAATGCACTAAGTCTTCTTACCTCCCCACTCCTAACACCAGTGCACTGCCTTCACAGTCGACAACATAGGCATGGGTGCAGTCAAAACAGTAGGTCCAAAAGAGCCGTAGACAAATGTAGAACAGGAAGCCAGAGTTCAGACTCAAAACCATGCCAGATATGGTCAGATGGTAGCAGGCTGAAGCAGGACAGTGGGGAGGCCACGCCCCTATAGGAATTTCCATTTCTAGAAAGAAAGGCCGACAGAAGCTTTTGGCTTCTCCGAATAAGCTAACCTGGTTCTCCTGAACAGCCCAGTGCCAAGGGATTTCCCGTACCCCTGAAAGAGAGGAGGATGTTGGAAGAGAGAATGTGGCAGATGGAAATAGCCCATCAGCTTACAGGCTCCAAGAGAAGCTGGAGTTTCCTTGGGAGTCCCCTGGCTTTATCCCATGGAGGAGAGGAGTGCCCAATCTTACTTGGCACTGGGATGGATGCCTCTTTGGGTGAAGCCCAGATGGGAAGGAACGATGAAAACCACTATCAGCATTTTGCATCTTTTTCTGGTGGGCCCCACCCTCCTTTTGTTTGGGGAGAATTCTTGGGAGTCAATGGATACTACCTTATAACTGCCATCAGTTTAGCCTACAATGTCCATGAGGATTGGGCCACTTCTTTGTTATGGCCCAGATGACTGTTTCTTTTCTTCTTTCACTTAAATTATTTATTTTTAAAGCCATTAGCTATCCTGCCACCACCTTGTGGAAGGAAGCACGGACTTTCTGATCTAGGACACGGCCTCTGACTTTGCCTCTCAGCTTATGAACCCAGTGATCTTGGGCAAGCAGTTTAATGTACTGAATACCTTTAATTCTCTCTGTAAAATCCAAAAGAACTGTTTTGCCTCATTCCCAAAGTGGACCCAAAGGTCGGAAGAGGAGCCGGATGGACCCACCCCTTCTGAAGTGCTGTGCAGTTCCAGGTTGCCAGGTCTCCTTGCCTTGCTTCGGAAGGCGACTCTTGTCTGGGCATTTCTCCTCCATTTTCTGTGACTTCCTCTCTCGCTGGCTAGGACGGCTTGTGATGATAACTAGCAGTGGAGTGCATGCCAGAGAGTCTGTGACTCTTGTTTTGGAGCAGGAGGCCTATCCAGGGAACTCCTGCATTCACTTCCCAGGCATGAGTCAATGTTTGGTTTGCCTCTTTTTTTCCCATGGAGAGCACTGGGAAGTGGCTTATGTTTCCCCAGCTGAGCCTTGCCAGAGAACATGGACTCTGCCATTTGGGTTGTGATGAGAGACCTGAAACGGGTTCAGAAAGAGCTCCACCATGGAGCCTCAAGTCAAGCTAAAAGTGCTCTCCGGCTCCATGAAGACCAGGCCTGGCTGATAATGCCCGCCTCTTACGGCTGCAGTCACTACTAAAAGTAGAACTTTAGGGAACGGTGTTTGGCTGGAGAATACTCTTTTGTGGACAGAGGGGTCCTCTTTGATGCTACTGAACACGTATTGGAAAGGGGCCTGACTGATTTCCGTACACATGGGCTGATGAGTGCATCCCTAGAGGTTAGATTTGTCTTTGCTCAGGCCCAAGGGGAAACCACAGCATCATCTCAGGTCCCCACAAAGCCTTGCACCCATGCTGGGCTAAGTCCAGAATGAGCACCACGGATTCAGCACCGTTGTTCTTCTGCTTGCGTGGGAGAAAGGGGCTGCCTTTCTGGAATCGGTCATACGCCCATCTTGTCCTCTGCCCTAATCCGGCAGGCCCAGCTTCTTGGGAGCCTCAGAAAAAGACCCAGCTCAAGCAGGGATGGGGAGCTGGCCTGCAGTTCTGAAAAGGGCCCTTGAGACCAGGAGCCTCCCATGCAAACTGCACTTGGGAGGAGTCCTTCTGTCTGTGCTGCCAGCTGTGTCTTCTGGGCAGCAAAAGCCCACAAGGACTCCAGCATAAACTGGGTCTGGAGGACAGTGGAGCTCTTTGTACCTTACCCACACACTGAGTCTTTGTCTTGCCAGAGGTGGGGTGGAGAGCTGCTCTAGCCTTCCTTTGGAACTAGAAAATTCATTCTTCATTATGTCTTCATATTCATAAAGGGCTCCGAGCCTCACTTTGTATGGGCAGACTCTCAGAAATGTAAGATGGCACCATCTAGCTTTGCTTGTGAGCTGCTCAGCACCCAGCCCCAGATCTTTCTCACATGCAGTAGAAGCTATGTTGATGTGGTCAAATTTCATAGAGACAGTGGATGCTACTTTAGAAGGCAATTAGACACAGCTAAGCTTGGCTGGTTGAAGTCGGGTTTGTCTGGCAGGCACATGTGCCTATGGATTAGAGGTGCGGGAGAAGCCACGGACACTTTTACTCAGTCAGTATTCCAGAAGCACCACTGCAGCACGTGGGCCTGGGAGGGCAAGAGGTGTGCTTGTTATCAAGGTCACATTTTATGCTGTGGCTGAAGAGCAGAAACACAAGAGAGAGAGTTCAGGAAGATAGGGGAGGTGGGAGAAATCAAGGAAGATGCATTATAGCTTTTTTCCCCCTCGTAAAAAGCGTCTTATAATCTTGGTTCCCCTTTATTTTCAACTGTTCATGATTGTTTTTTAGCTACATTTTGGTGGTGATATCTGGGAACAGAGTGACTGTGACAGATTTTTCAGTAAAGTTTCCCCCGTCCCTCTGTTGTGTCTCTCCCAGATGCTGGCTGTAGGACTTGCTTCACCATCAACAGATCTCACGCTTAGGTCTATGGCTGGACTTTATTTTTCCTCAAATATTTTCTCAAATAAATTAATACATAAAAATATCTTAATTATGCATTCAGAATTTCCTGAAGTCTCCTCTTTTGTATTGCATTGAACATTTGGTGGTAGGTGGCAGAGTGAAGCCAGAAAACCAAGGTTAGAACTAGGTGGAAAGTTAGGAAGAAAGCGGGACTAGGAATGTCTGGAAACCAGAGACGAGGAAGGGCAAAGGTGAAGCCCAGGCCACCCAGCACCCCAGCACAAGGGCTTCTGGGACAGAGACGGAGGCAGAAGATGAGTCAGTCACCCTGCTCACAGTGCACCAGGGAGAAGGAATCCTGAGCCCTCAGGATGTTCCTGTATAGGCCGAGGACCTTCCGTGTTGAAGAGGAGGAGAGAGGCTTTCAGGGACTGTTACCCACAGGGCAAGCACCTCTGTGGGCTGCTCCTTGCCTGACATACCAGAGGGCAAGTTGCAGCGATCAGACATGGCAGAACCCTAGGGGGCGGGCACAGGGCATCTCAGCATGGACAGAAGCTGCCGCAGATCTTCCAACTTGCCACTGTTCACAGCCCAGCCCCAAATACATCAGGACCTGCCACTGTCCACGCCCCAGCCCCACACACACCAGCACCTGCACACTGCCCAACCATAGGCACACACACACCTGTGCATGCAAATTTATATGCACACACTTACACACACACTTGCATACACACCCACACCCGCACACACTTACACACAAACATCCATGCACACACACTTGTACACACAGATACCCATACCTGCCCACACTTACACACAAACCCATTCATGCACATCCCTATGCATACACACACACACACACACACCATGCCTGCACACCACCCACCCATATGAGCACACACACCCACCCCCACACAACACTTATACCCCCACACAACACTTATACACACTCCCATACACATTACACACATACATACCTCGCCTATATCCACACACACCACCCACCCCACCCACACACAACCATGCACACTCATCTACACACACCACATACACATATGCACACCACACTCCTCTTGTGAACCTCTTTTTGCTCATGAGGGTCTTTTGGAGGCTGTGTCTGTAACATCAGAGGCAGAAGTGCCAGGGGCTCTTCCTTGGAGCTGGTTGTGCTAGAGAAAGAGACGCTTCCTGGGCATCAGAAATGGAGAAAGTGAGGACCCCAGTCATCCTCCTTGTCCATTCTGTGCCTGATGCTCAGCAAGGTGCACAGCCTTTACTGTTCCCACCCTGCACACAAGGTAGCCATGGCACCGCCTGAACGAGTGGCTGTGGTTACTCAGTCATTCACTCTGGCTCAGAAAACTCCTTTAGTCCTTACCTCCCTTCTTCAGAAACACCTTGTTCTTCCTGAGATGTGTCCCTCCATTCCGTTCTGTGGCCCGGCGCTGCTCACTGCTGCTTGGACCCTGGCACCGATGACTTTGCCCAGGAGTCAGCCCGGCTCTAATTAGTTTTCTGTCCCCTAAGACGATGCCTCTCAGATCCCTTCCCACAGCTCTTTGTCCTGATGCCTGGGTTTCTGTCTGTGCAGTCCAGACCCCGCCGTCCTAGCGGTAAGTTGCGGGGAGTTACCCCCACTCCCTGACTCCCTGTTGCCCCTTATCACCCGAAGGAATTCCGCTTTTATTACACCAGCTGTACACGATCACCTTCCACTATTAAAAAATTAAGACCCACTGTATTATCAGTGGGCTCCCAAATTCTTGTTTATGAGCTCCCATGGTTTTTACAAAAAACATTTTAAGCATGCACATACAGTATATATCTATGCATATATAAATGATACGTATGTTACTACTACACATGTATAGTAATATATAAACACTACACATATTTTTTCTCATATATAATGATAAAAAGGGTAAGATAAATAGATAAAAATAGGAATTCTGATATTCCTTCCTTTCACATCCATATATCACTCAGAGGACCCTTGGGGACAAGCACCACTTTGGAGACCATTGCAGAGAGTCATGCCACGTGACTGGGAACGGAGTCCAGACAGAAATGTCAAATCATTCTTGGCAAGATGCTTCTAATGACTTGGCTCTGACTGTCTCCCTCTGGGACTTCGCGTGGGGATGTGTCCTTGGCCACAGCTCACTCTGGATGTGGGTACAGTGCCATTGCTACGAAAGACCCCGTCTTGCGGCAGCTGTAATGTTCTTCAACAATGCTATCTTTGTGGTAAAAATGAGTAACACATCAGTGAATGCAGACCTGCATCCACAATATTCTGTTGTTTATTTAAAAAAAAAAAAGACCACTGAAAGGAAATAAATGCAAAACAGTCTTTGCAAGAAGAAAAGGCCAAAGACAGGGACCATCCATCCCCATGGCTCATAATTCTCCATCTCCAGGGTTCTCCGCCTTCTCCCTCTCTGTCCCGGCTCTGCACCGGGGACCATACACTCTGGGGACACTGAGGCCTTAGCTTTCCTGGTTTAGGCTGGAAAGCACCCTTGTCCCTGAGGAGAAATTCAGCTGAGGTAGGGCTGGACTTTTCCAAAAGAGATATTATTAAAACATATTCATGGAGATACACGGAAAAGAGCAAAACTCGGAAGAACTGGAAGTGGATGCCTCTTCCCAGTATCGTTTTTATCCTGAAGTGACTGGAGTCCAGCCCCAGCCCCGGCGGTGGTGGCCTGAGTGCGTCCCCCAGACCTTTGGCCGTGGGAGGTGTGAGTGACCAGGAGCCTTGGTGGTGGCTCCGAAGCCCCTGACGGTGACGGCTCCCAGGTGGTGTCTCTCAGCCATAACAGAACGCAGTGGAGAGAGCGAGTCAGGTCCACGGTGGGAGATGCGTCTCCTCTGATGGAGACAGACACGAAGTCACCCCAGGCGCCTCGGAGCTTCCCCGGAGCTGCGCTGCGCCGTCCGCCTCCAGCCACCGGCCGCCGGCCTTGCTGTCCCTCCGCGGGGCCGCCGTCCCCGGGCTCTCCCAGCTCCGGTGGCTGCTGCCCGGCTTCTCTCCCAGCTGTTCCTCGGGATAAGCGCCCTGCACGTGCGGACCCGTCCTGACGTCTGGTCGGTGGAGGACGAGGCTGGCAGGTGTGGGAACCAGCGCCCGGCTCCACTGATCAGCTTCTGGTCTGTGACTTGCTCAACTGCTCACTCTGCGAAGTGAACTAGGACTCACTGATGGAGCTGTGAGGACTGGGAAATCTTTAAGACCAGGAGAAACTTTTTTTTTTTTTTTGCCTCTTCTTGGCAGAATCCAGGAGCCCTGCCTTGACCCTTGAGGAAATTAAACATGTTTTAACATGTTCCCCCAAATTTCTCACTTGAGTTTCTGGCTTCTCTGGACTGATCGTAAAGGTGCTTCCTTTCCCTCTTGATGCACCCTAAGTCCATGACAATTGATCTTCTCTGTGTTTCTCATATTCCTGGTTGGTTATCTGGGGCGTAGTCACTGTGTGGCTCATAAAGCCGGTCTACCCTTCAGTAATGTTCCTGTTCTTGATTCTTATGGTTTTGTATTAGTTTCTCGAACTGATTTTTCTATTATCCCCATGGCATGGCTTTTCAACCCTGGCACTCTTGACGTTTTAGGCACAATCGTTCTTTGTTGTGTGAATCTCCTGTGCACTGTATGATGTTCAGCAGCATCCCTGGCCCCACTCATCGGATGCCAGTGGCACTTTTTGAGCTGTGACAGCCCAAAATGTCTCTAGACATAGCCAAATGCCCCCTGGGGAACAAAATCATTCCTGGTTGAGAACCACTGCTCTGTGATTGTAAATGGTCAGTGCAGTATCCTAGCAACCCCTCTAGCTGAAGAGAGTTGTCTCCCTCCCAGCTGGTGAAAGATGGCCTTCTCTTCTTGTATCGTAGGACTGCACCTCTGACCTGCTCTGGTTCAAGTCTGTGAGGAGCTTCTGGTTCTCAGCTTATGTGTTTCCCTGGAAATTCAGTTTATCCAGAACCTGTAAATCAAGTCATCAAATTTTTCATCTTTTCCAGATGCTCTCTAATGAATACTTTTAAGGGATAGCTAATAATATGAACATATTTGATGATAACACTATTAGGTATAATAGTAGGGTTGTTCTAGAGTGGTATATCTGGAATAAATTAGATATGAGAAGGCTTGCATCATAGCTGCATTATTAAGTTAGCTGAACTGACTCTCTCAATGAGCGTGTGATTTTTACTAGGAAATGGTTCCAGTAACTTTCTTTAGGGCAGACTTCGATATTTTAGTCTACTCTCTTGAGGGTACACAGGAGTGAGAGTGACAGCTCAGACAAATTTCCTATAGACAAATACATAAAGCTAAACTAAAAGGCAGTATTTAAAATCAGTGGGTTATAAATAACAGTGCAGACCGACGTACAGTTATGGCAATAGAGTTTTGAGATCAGTTTAGAGAACTGAGCCAATTTGAAAGGAAAGGAGTCTCCTACCATAAAAAAGTGAGAATTGTCCTAAATATTTAATAAAGGACTCTTGACTTTAGTCTTTAGGTTACTTCTTAGTGAAAAGGAGGGGCCGTTGGCAGGACATTCAGAGTACCCTGTATCTCCCTGCAATAATTTCAGTAACAGGAGATGCCAAGCACTCCAGATGAGGAGGAAGGGAGCACACATGGGACTCTGACATAGAGCTGGCAAACAGGAAATAAGAGTGTTTGATTTTTCCCTCACTCTTCAGTGCCTTTTGGGAGAGACTTACCAGCTAAGGAATCAAGCCCACATTCCAGAGGCCAGTGTCTCCAAAGCTCCAAAACTATAGGGAGCAGCCAAGTCACCTCCCTTGCACACAGTCACTGCAGAAGGCATACGTGAAGGTTATTTGGCCAGTATCCCCTGTATCGGTTCCTCATTGCATCAAAGTCTCTTACGATCCCTGTTGCAAACACTGACAATGCTGTAGCTCCAAGGTCTTGCAGACGCCGGGTGATGTGAACCACTACCACAGTCTGGGGTGTCTTTGTTTTCATTTCTTGACCAGCCTTGAAGTGTCTCTTTGTCTTGCATAATTTGCTCTCCAATTCTCTGTGGCAGACTTCTCCACAGCCCTAGAGGGGCTTGGTGTGTAGGGACTGACCCTTTGGGATACTGAATCATGATTTTTTCCTATATTCAACTGACCTCCTGGCTCGATTTCTTTGCTGCTGTGTTCCTGACAACAACAATTTTAGATGCTAAACTCTTAATCTGTGTAATGCAGCTCATGAATTAAGATCTTTTCATGAACCATTATAAATGCCAAATTTAGTTTAGATAAAAGCTACTTCCTTGCAAAACTCCATAGGCAACAACTAATTCTACAAGGTCGTTATGCAACAGGTATCGGTTATGCACTCACTTTCTACCAGGCACTAGAGGCTCAGGATGGTGAGATGTCTAAGACAAAGCCACTCTCCTTGAGTGCTTCACTCAGGGAGACACAATCCTGTAAACACATTAACAAAACACAATGTACTGCTTCTGCAATCTTTTGCATAAACAATCCTATGGAAGCGCAAAGAAGGAAGAAACTAGCTCTGCCAGGTTTCTTCAGGGAGGCTTCCCAGATGAGATGACATTTGAGTTGGGTTTTTAAAGGATGAGAATTGCATTAACCACATGCACTGATGTTTGGGGATTGGCTGGGAAACAGGAAACGGGGTAAAGCCGTGGAAGAAAGGAGTAATCCAAGCCAACTTCCAAATTGCAGTGTTGAGAAAAATGGCAGTGCTCTGTGATCTAAGCAGCAATGCTCTTGTCGTGCTGAAGATTTGGTTTGTGTCATTTAAATGTCAGAAAAATAACGAATGGGGCTGGTGAAACCTGAACTTTTAATAACCCCACATGTTTCTCAATGTCCATGTTATAAATGGAGTCAAAGGTGTGAGAAACCATTTTTTTTTTAACGTTTGGAGCTTCTCACATTATCAGAGGCATGGTGCATCTCTCCTCATATTCTTCTGTTGTATTTACTCCCAGAGAGAATTGCTACCTCTAGGTTTATAAATTCCAGACAGCAGGTCCAATAAGAAGAAATTCAGCTTTACACCTTGAAAGATTTGTTTTAATTGTAGAGTGTGCTCATATTTCAGGA
Source organism: Macaca thibetana thibetana (assembly GCF_024542745.1). Lineage (NCBI taxonomy): Eukaryota > Metazoa > Chordata > Mammalia > Primates > Cercopithecidae > Macaca > Macaca thibetana. The sequence continues at coordinate 124,829,179 of NC_065591.1, read as the reverse complement.
TAAAGGTGTATTTAGTTGCTCAGTGACTTCTTGAAAATGGGTTTATATGGTGTGATATTGTGATATAATAAGAAATATGTATTGGTCTCTTCCCTGGTTCCTGAGACAAAGCTGCTAACATCCTCGTAGATAGGGGTCCTAGGAGAATCTTCTGTTCTAATATTTAGTCTTTGGCTCTGGTTTCTGACATGGAACTCCTAAGACCTTCATAATTTCCTGAGTGATAGGCTAGTCTGACACAGAGATCCTAAATACCTCAGAATATCCTGGGGGAGAAGAACACCTTTTTGCCCCAATAAGGCAACTCTTTGGTAGGCTCCTGGATGGACTCACGATGGGATCTGGTTGCCAGGGGAACCATCCATGTGATTGGAAGGTTGGGACTTCCAGTTGTTCCCCTGAGATTTGGGAAAAGGGGAGAGGGGCTGAAGGTTGAGCTAATCACCAGTGGCTAATAACGTAATTAGTCGTGCCTGTGTAATAAAGCTTCCACTAAAAAGCCAAAGGACAGAATTCAGAGAGCTTCTGGATTGTTGAAGACATGGAGGTGCCTGGAGGATGGTGCCGAGAGAGGACATGGGAGACTGCACCACTTCCCCATACCTTACTCCATTCATTCCTTCCCTCTGGCTGTTCATCTGTAGCCTTTGTGACATGGTTTATGACAAGCGGGTAGAATGTAAGCAGAGAGTTTCCCTGAGTTCTGTGAGCTGCTCTAGTAAATTAATCAAAGACTGGATGGTAGGTGTGGGAATCTAGAACGTTAATCAAACACAGGTAAGTAGGTTTGGGACAAATCCTGATTTGTCGCTGGTTGGTCAGAAGCACAGATCCTAACCTGGAGCTTTCTAATGGCCTCTGAAGCGGAGTAGCCTTATGGGACTGAGCCCTTAACCTACAGGATCTGAGGCTCTTAGAACACCCAGCTGGCGTCCATCAGAGAATTGCTTAGTGTGTGAGGAACCCCCTAGTCCACAACATCTGGTGTCAAAAGTGTGTTGAGTGACTCTGTGAGAATAGGAGAAACAGATTCTTTTGTTCCTATCTTTTCAGACATGGCCATTGCTTTTTAACTCATTCATTCAACGAATGAAGAGTAACTAGCAGCATGGGCCAAACACTATTCTAGGACTTTGGATGCAACAGCAAATAAAACAGACTAAGAGTTCTGCCCTTAGGAAGCTTACTTACTAGTGGGGAAAATCTTATAATACACAACACACATAGCATGTAGATAAATTTGATAGTATGTTTGAACAACTGAAGAAATATGGAAAAAAGGAAAACAAAAAGTACATCAGGCTATGGAGACTGGGATTATGGGGAAGAGAGTTGCAATTGTAAACAGGCTAGTCTGGCCAGGCCTCACAGGAGGCCACACTTGGGCAGAGATGTGAAAGGGGTAAAGGAGTTTGGAAAGGGCGTTCCAGGCAGAAGGACTGGCTGGTGCAGGACCTCAGGGCATGAGTGAATCTGCCCGGCTTATTCAAGCAACAGTCAAGAGGCAAGTGAGGCTCAAGCAGAGTAAGCAAGTGGGAAGAGAGTAGCAGGAGATGTGGGAGGGGAGGTTTTTAAAGGATGAGGGACCTTATTGGGGCACCCAGTTAGCCACACAGTCCTCTGTAAGAAGTTCGGCTTTTATTCTGAGTCAGATGAGGAGCTCATTCAGATTTTTAGCAGAGGAGTAGCAGGACTCGATTTTTTTAAAAGAACATTCTGGTTGCTAAAACTTAGAGGCAGAGACCAGTTAGGAAGATACTGCCATAATCCAAGCAGAGGAAGGTAGCTTGGAACAGGGAGACTGCAGAGGAAATGATAATGGAAGATTACGGCTACGGCTGTAGCTGAAGGCAGGGTCACCAGGATGGCAGAATCAGGTGAGAGAGAATGGATTCAAGGAGGACTCCAAATTGTTTGATCTGTACAATTGGAAGGATAAAGTTGACACCAACTGCAATGAGATCTATTGGTGGAACAGGGCTTTAGGGAGGGACCAGGAGTTTCCTTTGGATGTGTTGAACTTGAGGTGGCTATGGGGCATGTTGAATAGGCAGTTGGATTTGTAATGAGACTGGAGAGTGTGTGTGTGTGTGTGTGTGTGTGTGTGTGTGTCAGTGGCTGGCATATCAATGACATGTAAAGCCACAAGACTGCATGAGATCACAGGAAAAGGAATGCAGAAAGGGAAGAGAAGAGAGTCCAACATGCAGCTCTGGGGAACTTCAACTTTAAAAGAGGGGAGGGAGATGATTACATAGAAGCATGACGAGTTCATCTATGGTAACCTGTGGGTCAGGTGGTAAATGGGTCAAAGTAACTACCTTGCTTGGCTTGCAGGCTTTACGTTGGCACAAAGGTCTTGACCACATGCCATCCCAAATCACTGCAGGACACAGTTAAAGGAACAAAGGCAGTGCTATTAAAGTACAGACTCCATTTATAGCAGTCCCTTAAGTATTTAGTGCTGGGGCATGAAGAAAAGCCCAAGAGAGGGGGAAGCTAATTCTATGCCCGCAAACGATTTGCATCATAAGGAACCTTAAGACTATTTAAGCCAAACAGCCTGAATCACAAACGAGAAGGCTTGTGGTGTGGAAGTAAACTGATCTAATCAGGCTCACACAGCAACTTGTGGCAGAATCAGGTACAGAAATGAGCTCTAATTACTTCCAGGCAGTGCACTTTCCTCTATACCCTCTTCCATCTTGCAGGAAGTTTACTCTATAGCATACAAAGGAAATGATATTCTGAAAATCTGGTAGCATCTCTCCTTAGCCTGTGATGGCAAGACTTGAACCACAGACACAATCAAGGGGTCTCCTGGTGGTCCAGGGACAGCCTGGGCACTGCTCCCTGGCTGCTCAAACTTCTGTGTCAGGAAGTGCACTCCCTACCCAGGGCCAGCTCGGAACAGGCTGGGTGACTGCAGAGACGCACGCTGCAGTGTTAGGAGTGTCAGATGGTAAGCAAGCCTGTAGCAGAACTCTCCGCTTAAGAACCACCAAGGTTAGGGTAATGTGCCTGCTGAGGGGAATGGATGTGGGCATGAGGTAGGACCCCCACAGCCTTTAAGAAGAGACACCCAAGAGGTGGTGCCTCACAAAGGAAGGGTAATCAATGAGTACTTGTGGAGTAAATGGAGCCTTACATAGAAAAGGTAGTGAGTACTCATGGAGTAAATGAGTGATCCACCTAAGAGAAACAGCTTCATAAGCAGGTTAGCTAGAGAGGAGAGAAGCCAATGCCTTCTAACAACCCATATGACTTTGGGCAGCTTGGTTAACCTCTCTGGAACTTAGTGTTTCTGCCCAGAAATGAGATTGGAGCTCCCGACTTAGAGCTGTGGGAGAAGGTTGATTGAGAGTCGTCATAGGAAGCGTGAGAGGATTTTCAAGACAATCTCAGAGTAAGTATGGAACAGCATTGCCACCATCGCCAAGTTGCAGAAGGGCTGAGCTTACTAGCAAAGACATGAAATAAACCCAAATGCCCATCAATGATAGAGTGGATAAAGAAAATGTGATACATATACCCCATGGAAAACTATGCAGCCATGAAACTGAATGAGATAATGTCCTTTGCAGGGATATGGAAGAAACTGGAAACCATTATCCTCAGCAAACTAACACCAGAATAGAAAACCAAACACCACATGTTCTCACTTACAAGTGGAAGCTGAACAATGAGAACATACGGACACAGGGAAGGGAACATCATAGAATGGGGCCTGTCAGTGGGGTGGGGTGGGGGTTGAGGGAGAACATCAGGATAAATAGCTAATGCATCCAGGCCTTGATACCTAGGTGATGGATTGACAGGTGCAGCAAACCACCATGACACACGTTTACCAATGTAACAAACCTGCACGTCCTGCACGTGTATCCCAGAACATAAAATTTAAAAATATTGTTATGGAGATCAATACAGTGCTTCAGCACTGTGCCTGACACATAGGCACTCAGTAAATGGTAGTCATTTAAAAATTTTAAAAAAGAAAATAAAAACAAACGTGTGTGTGTATGTGTGTGTGTGTGTGTGTGTGTATCGAAAAAGAGACAGGGCTGAGCGAAAGTCAGGAGTGGTACAGTGGGAAGCACAGCCCCTGTTGCTCTGTCCCGTCCTCTTGACTGGAAGGTGCTGGGGTAAGCAGAGCAAGAGGTGAGGCACAGCAAGTGTTCATTCTTGATTCTTGAGGTCGTTTTCAGTGCTTTCCTTGCTGTTTGGTGCGCGCCCAGCTACATCCGGTGTGGAGGGACAAGGCAGCTGACACAGGCAGATGCGATCTGTAGTGTAAAGTCACGGGGAGAGAGGACGTTTGACAGATCCCTTCACAATTCCTTCCATTCTTCCCCGCTCCTCCAAGTGATCGGGAGGCTCAGGCCAGTTCCTTATGAGGCCAGAGGGAGCATCGCCTGCAGCAACCCAGATAATTCCTGTGGGCTGGACTTGCGGTGTGCAGGCAGGTCAGCCGGGGCCATGACTGCTGAGCTTGCAAGGGGTTCCCCTCCAAGGGCATGAAGCCTTTACTAAAACTGCCTAACTTGCTCCATTTGGGAAACTGAGGGCAGAAACCACCCGGGATTGTTACATAGAAAGTGCAAATAAAGGCTCAGAGAAAGAAGATATTGATATCCAATGGCTCTTGTCCTTATTCTTTTTGCTCAAAGTGTGGTTCCTAGACCAGCAGTATGGAAATGAAGAATCCCGGGCTGCAACCAGGCCTATAACCTCCCTCTGATTGGTACCCAAACCCAGCCCAAGCACATTTTCTTCCAAGTAGCCTTTCCTGGCCACTGCACACAATAAAAGCTCTTCCTTTACTACCTCCCAGAGCAATGGCTCTCAACGTTGGCTGCACTTCAGAACAACCTGGGGAGCTTACAACAACCACAACACCCAGGCCCTGCTCCCCTGAATTCTGAAGTAATTGATCAGGGTAGGAAATCAGATATTAATATTTTTGAAAAGCTTCCCTGGTAATCCTAATATCTAGTGTTGGGAAAAACCATCTTAGAGCATGCATTATTGGCTCTGAATCATTTAAGATTTTTTTTTTTTTTTTTTTTTTTTTTTTGGAGACATTGTTTCACTCTGTCACCCAGGCTGGAGTGCAGTGGTGTGATCTCAGCTCACTGCAACCTCCGCCTTCCAGGTTAAAGTGATTCTCCTGCCTCAGCTTCGCAAGTAGCTGGGATTACAGGGGCCCATCACCACGCCTGGCTAACTTTTGTATGTTTTTAGTAGAGATGGAGTTTCACCATGTTGGCCAGGCTGGTCTTGAACTCCTGATCTCAAGTGGTCCACCCGCCTTGGCCTCCCAAAGTGCTGGCATTGCAAGCGTGAGCCACCATCCCCAGCCTGAGATTTTAAGGATTTATTCTCTCAGTGGTCACTTCTACAACTGGCTTAACATTATTGTCACCATAATCAGAAAGTTAACTTGAGGACAGGAATTATCTCTAGTTCCTAGAGTCAGTGCTTATGACCAGGTGAGCGAAGCTCTAGGAATCAGCTCCCCTGAACTCTGTTCTTGTAAGCATCACTGGCTGTGTGGCCCCCGGACTTCCTCAGCCCCGATTTCCTCTCTATGAAAGAAGACGGTGGTAGATGACCCCCTGAGGTGCTGCCTGTGCTGATATTTTATAATTCTAATGAGCACTTGGAAAATGCGGATTGATCGCAGCCAGCCCACTGCCTGGAGCCTGCTACTGCACCCATTTCAGCATGGTGTCCCATCCTCCTGCTCCGCAGAGGGAAGTGCTGAGCTGGAGTTCTCCCCTCTGAAGCTGCGTCTTCTCAGTCTGGTGTCAGGCTTGCCTGGGGCCCTCTTCACGAAGCCTTAGCCCAGTCCACGGGGTTTCTTAGTCCTCAGGCCCTCAGGCTGGGCCAGCGGGCAGTGGGTAATGGTCTTCCCTGTTTTGATCCTCACTTATGGAGCAAGGGGGAAATAGGCACATTTTAAAATCAGCAGTCACAGGATGAAAATGGGAAGTGGGGGAAAGATCCACATACAGGGATAAAAAACATATCAGAGCAGTCAGATGCCTGTTGGGTCTGGAAGAAAGAACGTGGACAAGTGGGGGCACTATGGGAACCACAGATTCCAATGGAAAAATGTGGTCTAGTGCAGAGGCAGGCAGCCATCCCGAACTTGCACAGGGCCAGCTCTGGAGGCATGTACCAAGTGCGTTCTCCTGCCTTCTGCCCCAGGACAGCACGTGGACAGTGACGTTTGCTGATTAAACAGTAACCATTCTGTTCGTGGTACCAGGGTAACATTTTTCTGCTCATGTGGCTGGGACAATGCCATGCACTGTTTCCTGCAGCCACTACTTCCACTGATTTTATCAGGGATGACTAGAGCCACCTCATTTTTCCTTCTGCCTGGTAGTGTTCCCACACTGTTCTCCCAGGATCCTTGTCTCAGACTCATTTGAAATAATAATAAAATAGTGTTGCTAATCCATTCACAGATTTCCTGAGAGATCACAATGCCAGAGCAGGTAGAGACCATCTCCTGCCACAGATTGTGCTGGAAGCTTTTGGGGATTAGTGAGCTCATGTCAGCAAAGCCCTCTGAGCCCCCGCACTCATTACCACTGAGCATTTTGGAGGTGCTTTTTATGTGCCAAGCCGTTTGCAGGCACTTGGGAATTAACCCTCTCAGGGCTCTGGGGAGTTCTTTGTTCTACTCTTTAAAACTCAGAAAAAGTAATTCAAGAATTTTGACTGAATGTAGGGTTAAGGCCTGTGGCTTTCCGTTCCTCTTTACTGTGGGACCTGGGACAAGACACTTTCTTTCCAGGGGCCTCCATTCTTTTAAACATTGGGAAGGAATGAAAATATCTACCTTTGTCACACCACAGAATGTGTGGGTCCCAGGTGCTATTGATGGAGAGGCACATTTAGAAAATAGGAAGAAATACCTTGCTAATGTAAGATACTATTATTCTAACATTGTGCTTCCATTGGGTTGGCTGATACTTATTAGAGAGACTTGTTTTGTGCTGGGTGAATACCACAATCCTAATCTCAAGGGGAAGAAAATGGTGCGAACTTCTAACCAGTAGGTCCTAGTCCTCAGCCCATTTGGAAAAGAGGCCTGTGACTGAGGAAGAAGGTCTGCCGAGAGTGTGAAGACAGAACTCGCATATTCAGTCATCACTTCTAGTGGAGCAGGTTTCATGGGGCCTTCATGCAGGCAGAGAGGAAGGAAGTGGTGATAGTTACGATTCTTGTCCTCTTTCTAAGGAGGCAAGAGAAAAACTTTGTTCTCTTCCTTTTGGGAGGCATCAGTTCACATCATTGCTTATTTATGGTGAACGTCTATAAGACGGGGGCACTGGAGGCCAATGTTCGTGGGTGGCAAAGCGAAACTGAGTCGATGGAAAATGTGAGGCTGAGACCAGGTTTCTGGGATGAAGTCTGAGGTGTCAGTGGAAGATGGGTGTGGGAGAGAGAAACAGTGAGGGTCAGCGTGCAGAAGGAGTGAAGTGGAGAAGAGGAAGCAGACTGAGGGAGGAGGAGGACAGGTCCCTTTGGTGGTAGGAGGTTCCTGAGTAGGCACTGAGCTTCAGCCAGAGTCAGCTATCAGAACAAGCCTGGATTCTGTGTTCTCCCTGGGCTTTCTCCCCATGGAGAGTCTGCCCGGTAGCCAGGCTCACCTGTTGAAGAAAACCAGGAGCTGGCCCTGCGAGGTCCTCTTGTACCTGCCCCGGAGGCTTCCTGCCCCCTTCTCTCCAGTACCAGCTCCAAGATGTTATCCATCTCAAAAGGCCAGGTCTTAATCCCTTCCCAATAAGCACTGAAACTATTAACAGATACTTGAAAAAGATGGTGTTGCTTTTGTATTTTCCTAGAGAGGGAATTCTGGGGTTTGGTGAGGTCGAGGGTCTTTCTCTAAGGTCATGTGGTGTGAGGCAGTGGGAGAGCCTGCGATCGCCTCAGTGCTGACCTCTGCATGGCCTGAAAGCCTGCTGCTCAGCCCCTGTGCCTGCTACATTCATCTGTCCTGTCCCCTTAGGGGGTGTCTCAACCTTTCTTAGTCTGTCACATGTAAGGTCCCTGTTGGCCATTTTTGCTTCTGTATTTTAATGGTTTGGACTAATTCCCACTTTATTTTTGTATTTATTTTAACACAATCACTTATAATGAGGCTAATGACATTTTGTCTCCATGGTGGCGCATTTTAATTTGGTCTTGAAAATGTCAAAGCGATCAGGCAATTTGGTATCTCAGAAACACAAAACCTAGCAGGGACAATGGTTCCTCTCTTCGTCATTTCATCTCCCTTGTTATCTGCTAGCTCCTGGGGCCACCCTGTCCCATTTGGCCGCTTCTCAATGCTGGCGTGGATGAAGATCAGCAGAAAAACATCGCTACAACGAAGGCGGGAGCTCCCGTGGCTGGCTCTGTCCAGTAGGTGCGGCTGGCACAATTAATCAGCTCTCAGCACTCACACAAGTCTGTTATGGAAGCGGGGCAGTCTTTTACTGATGGTGTTTCTGTAGCCATCTTTGTCCTTCCACCGCGCCAGGGGCTTCCTCTGCTCCTGCCTGCAGTCTTCGTTCTCTGGCTTTCTAATTCTTTCCTTGAAGATAGGGTCAGCAAATGTATTTTGTGAAGGGTCAGATAGAAACTATTTTAGACTTTGTGAACCTCATACAGTATCTCAAATTCTTCTTCTTTTCAAAATTCTTAAAAATGCAAAAAATATTGCTTAGTTTGCAAACCACATGAGATGTCAGGCAACCTTGGATTTGGGGGTGCTGAGTGGAAGTGTTTCAGGGGGTTTGGCTTGAGGAGCTTAATCTAGTCTCTCTTCAGGACAGGCCTGCCTTGCCTCGCAGAGCCCCGTACAGTGACTTTCCTGAGGTCAGGTGGAAGGTCAGTTCTCGGAAGGTTGAGGACGTAGCGAGTCTCCGCAGAGGGCTGATTTGGTTTCCTTTGAGAATGTGAGACCCGGGGCTGGCTGAGTCTTCCTTAGGAAGCCCGTCTTGGTCCGTGCTTGTCCGAATCTGGAGCTCACTTGTCCTCGTCTTGCCTTTCCTCCTCTTCCCGCCTTCCCTGCCCTACACTTCTGGCTGTCCGTCTCCTCCGCACCCTGCTTATTCCTTGGGAGGAAGAGGATGGATCGACTCTGCAGATGGGGCCAGTTTTGTCTTTTCTTCAGTGCCCAGGCTTGCTTCTCAGAGGCTCATCTTTGAGATGGAAGTCAGAGTGGCGGAAGGCAGGGGTTCTTGGTGTGGTAAAATCTTTAGGTCAAACTGGGGAAGCTCCCAGCGTGACCCGGATAGATCCCGTGTCCCAGGAATTGCCTCGTGCAGGCTTCTCTGTAGAAACCACTTTATCAATCTTGTTGTCAGCTTTTCCATGTAGTAAGAATACTTTATCTCTATAAAGCAGCAATAAGTGGACAGCATAATATATTTCACTTTTAATAAGGTGTTGCCAGTTGCACACACTCTGTAGAGCGATTAGTGTCAAAAGTGGCTAATCAATGGAGGAGCTGCATTTGGGTGTTTACAGACTCCCAGGATTTACAGCTGGGCTTGGAGGAGCTGTGGCCGCAACACGGAGGTTGACAGAGGGGTTGTTGACCAGCTGAGGTTAACTCCACTGACCCTGCATGTTTCTAAAGCTTCTCAAAGGCAGTCTTTGCCTTGTATTATGATGCTGGGTCTGGGAGTTGTAAGGTAGTGATGGTTCCCCAGAGCTCATAGGGCCAGGGAAACAACATGAGTTTAGGGATCCCGTAGATCTGAATTTCAAACCTAACTTAAAGATGCTACTGAAAGATGACTTCTAGGCCAGCACATTTTTCTGAAACTCACTTTCTTGTATGCAAAAAGGACATGAGAAAAGCATAACGGAGCTTAGACTGTAGATCCTTTTTGCATTCCCAGCCCTCAAATCCCGTGTCCTTTCAAATTGTGGCATTCCTGCCCCATCAATGCTAATAAGGAGAAGGGAAGTTTTTCAGAAATTAAGTCCAGAGTAGATTGTGCATCTTGTCCTGAACAACTTAGCTGGGAACTGTCCTGATTTTAAAACTGAAAGCCCTATAACCTGAGAGCTCTCAGTCCCAGGAAAACCAGGATGGCTGGCTCTCCTCAGTCCCATGCAGAAGGCCGTCTCCTGTCACAGGTGAGGGGCTCCAGTGTTGCCATTACCATCTCAGGAATTCTGGCCACACATTTAAACACAGACAACAGCACACATCTCCTGAGAAGTAGAATAGCGGGACCAGTCCCCAGGCTAGGAAGCAACTGGCCCAGTACTGTGTTACCTGAGGACTTGGACTGAAAATCAAAGGATCTGGCTACAACATTCTTAGATTCCTTTCTTCCCTGAAAATGGTGATCATTTAGTTGAGCCGTGGAAGGGAGAAGAGATACTTGGTTTCTCTTTTCCTGTGCAGTTATATGTTTAGAGGTTCTGCCTGTGGATTCATGCCACACCCCACTCAGAGCGTCCCTTCACCCAGCTCACTCCAGCTCTGGTCATGACCTCAGCACTGCTCCAGGTGGGGCGAGGGAGCAGCCCCTCCTGCTTTCCCAGGGAGCACTGCTCCAGGTGGGGCGAGGGAGCAGCCCCTCCTGCTTTCCCAGGGAGTTAGTCAGCCAGTTTGGACGAGGATGCTGGCGTGTATGGGAGCAGCATGGACTGCGTCACCCTGCCTCGGCCACTGGCCAGTCACCCTGCCTCTGTCTGTCCCTTTTGCAGGGCGGGGGCAGGATAGGGGATGGGCTCTAAGCTGCTGCTCTATGGCGTCATTTCTCACTTTGCAGAGAACACACAGCTGGGGAGAGCACAGCAGAGTTCACCTGGTGCTCCTCAGTCATTGAGACGGGGCTCAAGCCTGGGCACCATGTCTCTCGAGGCAAAGTTGTGCCGGCTTCTTTTCTTCTCTGCCACGCTTCTGCCAAAGGCCGACTTGTCCTCCACAGTCAGAGATGCACTTTGGCCACTGGAGAAGTGTGGGAGGGTGAACCACGGAAGGAAAGGGGGGTGAGAGGAGAGGCTGGGTGGGGAAATGGGTAGGAGGCAGCAGTGGGCCTGGAAGGGGTGGCTGTGGAGGAGATGCTTTGCAGGAAGGAAAGGCAGGAATGAGCACAGCCTCAAGGCATGTTGGTGGGCAGAAAGGATGCTGGATTAGGACGGAGGAGAAGTGAAGAGCCCGGGCTGGTGAGGAGGGAGAGCTGCTCAGAGGCCTGGAGTGCCCTGTGGAGGAGGTTATGTGACTCACATCGAAGATGGCCAGTGCACCCTGTGGGGAGTCTTGGTCACTACCTGGCTCGGGTGGTTTGAAGCCCCTGCACGTCCCCGTGAAGCCACCTCCCCTCACAGCACCCTGCAGGCAGAGGGAACGGACTGACTTCCCCCAAGAAGTTCCATATCAAGCCAACTGGGGTGGGGGGGAAAGTGTAGCTTTATTTGATATATGATCCCAGAGCTAACCCCATGGGACTATGTCTTCTCTTTCTTTTTTTTTTTTTTTTTTTTTTTTTTGAGACGGAGTCTCGCTCTGTCGCCCAGGCTGGAGTGCAGTGGCGCGATCTCGGCTCACTGCAAGCTCCGTCTCCCGGGTTCCCGCCATTCTCCTGCCTCAGCCTCCTGAGTAGCTGGGACTACAGGCGCCCACAACCGCGCCCGGCTAATTTTTTGTATTTTTAGTAGAGACGGGGTTTCACCGTGGTCTCAATCTCCTGACCTTGTGATCCGCCCGCCTCGGCCTCCCAAAGTGCTGGGATTATAGGCGTGAGCCACCGCGCCCTGCCTGTCTTCTCTTTCTTATATAACAAGAGAGCTTTCAGGAAGTCAGTTATCTGATTTAAAATATTATTTCAAATGTTCGTTGGGTACGTTTTGGAAGGGATGGCAGACCAATATAAAAGGGACATGTAGTTAATTGGTTTTGACCATGAAAACGTAAACCAGGGCTATAATCAATTACTTTTGCAAGCATGATTAGGTTATGACGTGTATTTGGATTTCACTAGCCGCACTGGACAGTGGGGGGCTCCCTAGGAAGTCTTCGATGAAGGGGAACGTCATCCCCAGAGCGAGCACACAGTTTGCATTGCCTGCGGACAGTGTGTAGGAGCTGGCGCTTGTCTGTCTCCATGTTCTGTTTGTGGTGATCCCTTACTATGGGCAAGGAGCCAACACTGCACAGTGTGGGTAGTGGGAGCAGGGGGGAGATTGGAGCTCCTCAGCACTCTCTGTCCCAGCAGAATGGCTAGTGGTGCTGGAGCTGCCACCGGTTTTTGTTCTTCCTTTTCTGCTAGGACCGTCTCAGCTCCAAGCCTCCAAGACCCCACGCCCCCATCTGCCCGCCCCAGGAGCCCTGTGCTGTGCACTCGCCCTCTGCAGGCTTCCTAATTGCGAGAAGTCATCTCCCCTTCCTACTCAGACTCCTCCCTCTCTACTTCCCTGCCTTCTTTCTCAGTTCAGTTAAGTCCCGGTCTCCGGGTTTGTTCTCAAAATTCGAAGGTTTCTATTTTCACACCTCAGTAATTGGTGCTATCCGTTGAAAGTAACTCTGGGAACTCCAGCCTGCTGGGGTCAGGAAGAATTGAATTGAATTAAGGGAGTAGAAATTGGCTAGATGCAGGAGGAGGACTCGAGCCAGGTAATTTTCCTCCCGTGCAGGAGCTGCCATGGGAGCTGGCTGGTGGGCACCTTGCCTTGTCTCCTGGTCCCTTAATGGGAGTCCTGCAGGGGAGGTGGTGGGAAGGGAGTGAGGCTTCCTGCCTGGCCTTGCCCTCAGCCCAGGGCATGACACTGGAGACTTGAGAAATATACCCAGTGCCAGGAAAAGGCATTATGTCAGTGAAATGACATTGGAGTATTTAAATATGCAAAACACCCTCTGTTTTTAACAGCATAATGGCCTGGAGAGAAGCTGACAGAAGCCAGGATTCTCTTGGTGACGGGAGCTAATCCAACCACTGTTCACGCCAGGGTGGCAGACACAGCTCCACTGACCTGGGTCTCAGGGAGGCAGGTCCGACCCCCGGTCACTGCTCACAGGCGCTCTGTGCTAGTGCTGAGATGAGACGAAAGAGTGATTTTTGCTATTTCTCCTTTGATGTTTGGAATTGAATTAATCCTTTGATTTAAAAAAATTAGCCAGGTGCGGTGGCTCATGCCTGTAATCCCAGCACTTTGGGAGGCTGAGGCGGGTGGATCATGAGGTCAAGAGTTCAAGACCAGCCTGGCCAAGATGGTGAAACCCTGTCTCTACTAAAAACACAAAAATTAGCTGGGCGTGGTGCACACGCCTGTAATCCTAGCTACTTGGGAGGCTGAGGAAGGAGAATCGCTTGAACCCGGGGGGCGGAGGTTGCAGTGAGCCGAGATCACACCATTGCACTCCAGTCTGGATGACAGAGTGAGACTCCCTCTCAAAAAAAAAAGAAAAAAGAAAAAAAATATTTTCTGCTGGTGTTGTTGATCATTTGTTTTTGATCTCCAGGAAGGTTTTCCAATTATTATTATTTTAAAAAATGCCAACAAACCTCATCTACTCCCAGGCAGCAGGTGTGTGACCCTTCTTCCAGGCTGTGAGCTATTCTCTCCCAAATCCATCAGTGACTCTGCCTGCAGGGTAGAGATGAACTATGAGTGCAGCCCACAAAGAGCCTCAAAATCTCAAAGCACGGGGCTTCCCTTGGGGCCAAGGAAAGGTCAGAACAGTGAGTACAGTGGCAAAGGGTTTAAGGTTCCATTTCTGCCCCACAGGAGGGGAGGCCGGCGATCATTAACATATACACTGACGTATGTATTTTTTCCCGATTGGAAATGTAACACATGTTAACACTATTTGGATAGCAGAAGAAAATATTAAACAAAGCTAGGCATCGTTTTTCTTTCATATTGGGAATGCAATAGAGATGTTGTGTAAGGAAACTTGCTTGCATGCCAACTAATTCCTCTGACCCCGCCTGCCCCTCTGTCCGAAATTCCTGGTTCCCAAGACCTTTTCCCTCACTCTCCACTTTCCATACAGGTTGGTTTGCTGCCAGGTCAGCAAAAACGTTGACTTCTGGAGGGAGCTGGATGGCTTTTCAGCTTGTCCTCAGTGGACAGGCAGCGCTGTGTCACCGTCCTTCAGTGACTGCAGTGGCATAAATACCACGGTGGTACCAGGTTAAGATCCAACGCTGGCCCTGTAGCTTCCCGGCTTGGGATTTGTGGACTTGAACATGTAACAGAACCTCATGGTGCCTCATTGTACTCATCTGTACAGCGGTAACAGTCTTGCCACATACCACATAGCGTTCTTGTAAACATAAAGTCATCATTCCATGTGAGAGCCTGTCGAGTTCCGTACCTCCATCCATGGTAGCTATTCTTCTTATCTAAAGTGACCACAGGTCACTCCTCTGGCCTGCCTTGTTTTATAAGATTCATTTCTCATGCTTACATCCTTTTTGCAGTTCTCCTTTGGGACCTCCCTGATTTTCGTATCCTTCCCATCAAGTGGAGCATAAAACCAGATGCGCGACGCTGCTGGACTCTGGTTGTAACAAGGCTTGCGGGCTTGCATCTATGTGCCTCCATTTGTCTTGCAGCTGAGACTGCACTTGTTCTTTGAGTAACTGTTAAGCTTTAGCCAGATTTGTGTAAATGGGTGGGGAGAAGGACCCACTACATTTTCAAGTGCGGTTGTCTTAGGCCCTGGGGGGCCCAGATGGTGCGAGGAAGGCTGCAGAGAAGGGGCCCTGTGAGACTTTGTGCCCGGTTTTCCGGTGGTGCTGTGGTCCTGATTCTCTTTTCTCTGACCCTCCTGGGTCTCATCTGTATCTTTTCACTGCCTCAGTCTGTCTGTCTCCTCTTCTGTCTCCCTCTGTCTCTGGCCCTTCCACATTTGGCTCTGGCCTTGTCTCAACTTCGTGTCTTGACCCAGCAAAGGTAGAATTTCAGGCCTTCCTTGCCAGCTTTGGGAGGCAGTAAAGCAGAAAACGCAGGGAAGCCAGGAGAGGTGCTCCTAGGAGAGACCTGGGCTCACCCTGGACTCCAAACCGGACCCCTTCAGTGCTCCTGTACACACTCAGAGGTGTTTTGAATGAAGGGAAGCCTTGGAGCAACTGCTGCTTGCCCAGCACCCTCTCCTCACCTCTCCTGTGGTGCAGAGATGCTGCCTTGGCCCCCGGCCCCCACACAGTCTGGCCTGTAATTTATACAAGTGCAGCTGACGTTCCCTTTTAAATTGACAAAAGCAGAGGATGGAGCCTGGGAAGCCCTCTGACCCTGGTGCCCTGGTCCATGAAAATGACAGGCAGTGTGCAGTGCACTGTCTCTTGATGCACTTGCAGTGGGGAAATGCTGGTTAATTTGCCAAGACTCAGAGGTGACCCAGGTTTAATAAAGAGGATTAATGGATTTGAGCTAAAGGTCTTGGCTGTTTCAAGCAGATAGCCTCTTCCTTCTAAGACGGTTTGCAGGCTTTTGCTGAGTTCCTTCTCTTTGGGGAAATAGCTCAAACTGCCTATTTAAAGGGGCCTTCCTTTTTCTTTCCTGCTTGACACTAGCTGGACTGAGTTGGCCGTGGTGTGCTCTGTATGCATACTCAAAGCCAGAGGCATGAGGGCCCAAAGGAGAAATGCTGTTAACAAGAGCAACAGTGACCAAAATCTCACTTTCATATTGTGCTGGTGGGAGCTTCCACCTGTCCAGAAAGCATCTCAGTAACAAGAATCAAAACTCTTAAAATATTAGAATTCAGGAGATTAGTTATTAAGCAAATCGGGGGAGACCAGAGAAAGGTGAAGCTCAATGAAAGGAAATCCAAAAAATGAAACAAGAAGTGAAGGGAGAAATATTCAAGGAAATAGAAAGCTTAAAGAAAAAACTATCAAAAAATCAGGGAACTTTGGACACACTTTTAGAAATGCAAAATGCTCTGGAAACTCTCAACAATAGAATTGAACAAGTAGAATAAAGAAATTCAGAGCTTGAAGAAAAGGCCTTCAAATTAACCCAATCCAACAAAGACAAAGAAAAAAGGATAAGAAAATACGAACAAAGACTCCAAGAAGTTTGGGATTATGTTAAACGACCAAGCATAAGAATAATTGCTGAAAAAGCATTCAACAAAATCCAGCATCCCTTTATGATTAAAACTCTCAGCAAAATCATCATACAAGGGACACACTTTAATGTAACAAAAGCCATCTATGACTAACCCACAGCCAATATAATACTGAATGCAGAAAAGTTGAAAGCATTCCCCCTGAGAACGGGAAAAGACAAGGATGCCCACTCTCGCCACTCCTCTTCAACATAGTACTGGAAGTCCTAGCTGGAGAAATCCAGACAAGGGAAAGAAATAAACGGCATCCAAATCGGTAAAGAGAAAGTCAAACTGTCCCTGTTTGCTGACAATATAATCATTTACCTTAGGACTCCTAAGGTAAGGACTCCTCCAGAAAGTTCCTAGAACTGATGAAAGAATTCAGCAAAGTTTCCGGATACAAGTTTGATGTATGCAAATCAGTGGCTCTTCTATATACCAACAGTGACCAGGTGGAGAATCAAATTAAGAACTCAACCCTTTCTTACAATAGCTGCAAAATCTATAAAATACTTAGGAATATACCTAACAAAGGAATAGAAAGACCTCTACAAGGAAAACTACAAAACAATGCTGAAAGAAATCATAGATGACACAAACAAATGGAAACACATCCCACGCTCATGGATGGGTAGAATCAATATTGTGAACATGACCATACTGCCAAAAGCAATCTACAAATTCAACACATCCCCATCAAAATACCACCATCATTCTTCATGGAGTTAGAGAAAACAATTCTAAAATCCATATAGAACCAAAAAAGAACCTGCATAGCCAAAGCAAGATTAAGCAAAAAGGACAAATCTGGAGGCATCACACTACCTGATTTCAAACTATACTATAAGGCCATAGTCAGCAAAACAGCATGGCACTGGTATAAAAATAGACACATAGACCAATGGAACAGAATAGAGAACCCAGAATTAAACCCAAATACTTAGAGCCAACTAATCTTTGACGAAGCAAACGAAAACATGAAGTAGGGCAAGGACTCCTTTTTCAACAAATGATGCTGGGATAATTGGCTAGCCACATGTAGAAGAATGAAACTGGATCCTCATCTCTCATCTTATACAAAAGTCAACTCAAGATGGATTAAGGACTTAAGCCTAAGATCTGAAACTATAAAAATTCTAGAAAATAACATTGGAAAAACCCTTCCAGATATTGGCTTAGGCAAGGAATTCATAACCAAGAACCCAAAAGCAAATACAATAAAAACAAAGATAAATAGCTGGGACCTAATTAACAAAAGTGCTTTTGCAGGGCAAAAGGAACAGTCAGCAGAGTTAACAGACAACCCACAGAGGGGGAGAAAATCTTCACAATCTATACATCTGACAAAGGACTGATATCCAGAATCTACAACAAACTCAAATCAGTAAGAAAAAAAAAATCCCATCAAAAAGTGGGTTAAGGACACAAATAGACAATTCTCAAAAGAAGATATAAAAATGGCCAACAGACATATGAAAAATTGTTCAGTATCACTAATGATCAGGGAAATGCAAATCAGAACCACAATGCGATATCACCTTACTCCTGCAAGAATGGCCATAATAAAAAAAAATCATAAAACAGTAGACGTGGGTGCGGATGCTGTCATCAGGGAACACTTCTACGCTGCTGGTGGGAATGTAAACTAGTACAGTCACTATGGAAAACAGTGTGGAGATTCCTTAAAGAACTAAAAGGAGAACTACCATTAGATCCAGCCATCCCACTACTGGGTATCTACCCAGAGGAAAAGAAGTCATTATTTGAAAAATATACTTGCACACGCATGTTTATAGCAGCACAATTCACAATTGCAAAATCGTGGAACCAACCCAAATACCAATCAATCAATGAGTGGATAAAGAGACTGTGGTGTGTGTGTGTGTATATATATATATATATATATACACATACATACACACACACACACACACACACAATGGAATACTACTCAGCCATAAAAAAAGAATGAATTAATGGCATTTGCAGTGACCTGAATGAGACTGGAGACTATTATTCTAAGTGAAGTAACTCAGGAATGGAAAACCAAACATCATATGTTCTTACTGATATGGGGGAACTAAGCTATGAGGACGCAAAGGCATAAGAATGATACAATGAACTTTGGGGGCTTGGGGAAAGAGTGGCAGGGGGCAAGGGATAAAAGACTACAAATATGGTACAATGTATATTGCTTGGGTGATGGGTGCACCAAACTCTCACAAATCTCCACTAAAGAAGTTACTCATGTAACCAAATACCACCTGTATCCCAATAACCTATGGAAAAATAAAACTTAAAAAACTCTTAAAATATTATGCATACCCTTTGACACAACAATTTTATTTTTATGATTTTTTCTTATGTGGTGATTAAGGTGACTGCAATAATGTCCACCAAATACGTGCTTATATTTTTTAATGGAGATAAAGAGATGTATAACAATAGGGAAATAGGTTGCACTGCCTTTATGCAGTGGAATAATGGTTATTAAGAAAAGATGTTGTAGAAGTGTTTTATTGGTTTGAAATATGTTCATGGGTTTTAAATGCTTCGTTTAATTAAACTCATTTTTGTAAAAAAAAAAAAAGTATGCATGTACACATAGGTGAAGGCTGTGCACCCATGTGACTGAATGAGATTTGAGGTGACTTTATTTTGGTGCCTTGTTTTATTTATCCTCACTTTCTAGTTCTTATTTCTACAGTTGTATGTCATTTGTGTAATAATGGCAGCAAGAGCCCTTCGTGGATCTCCCCAGAGGGTGCTGGGCGGTCCCTGTGGCCTGCCTGGCATGCGAGGCTCCAGGCTCAAGCAGGCTGGCTTCCTGTGCTCTTGTCATCTTCTCTTAGAAGGGTGCAGGCCAGAGGCTCCCAGCCAGGTTGGGGGTGGCCTTCTCGGGGGCAAGGTTGTGAGCTCCTCAATCTCATGCTTGTCATCGTTGGTCCCAGGTGGCATGTTGGAGAGTGTCGAGGGGAGAGGAGACCTCAGTTTGAGATGCGGATACTGGGCTCCAAGGGACTGACAGGTGGTCCTTCCCAAAGGGAGCAGAGCCTAATTGAACCCTTCTCCTTGCCTCATGGTGGTGCCTGATGCTTCTTATGGCCTATTCTCCAGTGTGCCTTTCTGTCCTGTTTTAAGTGACTCCCACAGGGACAGTGCTGCTGTATTCCCAAGGAGACTGCTGCTGTGTCTAATAGACTATTCTGCCACGTAATAGACCTCGCAGTTAGGACATTCCCTCAAGTTTCCATTAGCCACTAAGTGCTTATAAATTTCCCTTTAATATTTATTCAGAAATTTTACTGAGCACTGAATTTAAACTTTTTTTTTTTTTGGCAGTAATTGCCTGCTTAGCTCTTATCTGTCTCCCTGATATATAAACTTCAGGATTACTTTTTATTTTCCCCTTTGATCGTTGGGCATCATTGTCTCCAACTTAATTCTTTTGCAACCCTGGGACGTGTTTTAGTCTCTAATGACTTATCTCTCCATTCATATGGCCATGTCTTACTTTGTTATGAAAAAACCCCAGCTACTTCTGAGCAGCTTTTT
This sequence comes from Macaca thibetana thibetana, assembly GCF_024542745.1. NCBI lineage: Eukaryota > Metazoa > Chordata > Mammalia > Primates > Cercopithecidae > Macaca > Macaca thibetana. Next base: position 124,809,543 of record NC_065591.1, on the reverse strand, counting down.
TACCCATGATTTTAGCCTCAAATCTTCATGACGTTTGAGTTGCTCCTCCCTTTGCTTTTCTATACGGCTGTTATCAAGGGTAGAAAAAGTGTGGGTGAAAAGCTGATTTGGAATAAGAGTTTCGTCTCCTAGGGGATTAAGTACTAAAAGAAAAAAAGGCAAAAAGCATCCATATGAGGCCAGCGTTCAGTGGGAAACACATGCTTGTGAAATGGATCCTCTCCCAGAGAAGCAGAACGCAGCGCGGCAGGGAGGCAGGCGATTCCCAGCTCTGCTGTAGCTCTCCGTGGTCCCCGCTCCCGCTCTTCCCTTCCCGTCCACTCGGTCTGCACCTTTGGCCAGGCTACGTCTTTCCTGAGAGCAGGACACAGCACCGGCGAGCTCTGCCTGCTGAAAAAGCCTATGCAGTCATGATGAGAGCTTCCCACGTGGTCCTTCTGTGGATGAGACCCCATGTATGATTCTAGGCACTGAGGTGAGCACGCTTGCCTCATCTCCTCTCCTACCCCAGGCTATTCTAAGTTTTAATCAAGGTGTAACACTTGCTGTGGGAGCCCAGGATAGCAAGGTCTCATGAGTGAGAATACAAGCGTTCTGCTATTTCTGGGTCTTCCCTGATTGGAGTTCCTGATCCTTCTTTCACTTTTCCTGACCTCATGTTCCCCCTGGCATTTCGGCTCTGCTAACTGAATGGTAAATGCTCAGTGCTTCCCTTTCCTGATGTGCTGGAGGCGACTCTCTCTCCAAGGAACTGGGGCCAGAACAGGGGGTTCCTGTCTGCAGAAAGGGATCGACGAGAAGATTTCAAAGCTCATGATGCTGCCGCAGTCTGCCTCAGTCGGCCGCAGTCACATTCTGCCTCTGGGCAGTTTGCTGGGATTCCTCACGTAGCTTATGGGTACTTCTTACCCATGTTTCCCCTTTCCCAGTGCTCCCTGATGTCCTTAGTGGAAATAGAAAGCAGGAATTCCTTAGGCAAGGATCTACAGAGAGGATGGGGGAAATATCGTTCATGAGCAGGAGCCAAACTATAACCACACAGTAAGAATGTTCCCAGCCCAGCCTCTTCTCTTCCCGAGAGGACCATTACAGTGACATCGATCAAATGAAGTATTTTTCTTTCCTCACCTAGTGTGTCGTGGTGCCTTCCACAAATGAGTGGAAAGAGTCACTTTTCAAGGCTGAGTGATGCTGAGGGGAAGGTGTAAAGTGACTAGGAAGCCTCAACACAGGTGGGACATGAGTCCGGGCAAGCCCAGCAACGGAGTGTCCGGGCTGACTTCTGCACACCCATTGGTTGCCTCCTTGCTTCTCTTCCTGCCTGAGGTTGTCAACCTGGGCATCATCCGATACAGCACAGACCTTACTCAGTTCATTGACCTTTGATCAGCTTTCCTCTAGAATTTCACACTCCTGACTTTTCATTCACTCACTCATTCATTCGATAAATGTTTAATAAACACTTACCCATTCTCTGTCAGGCAGTGTTCTAGACACGGGGGATATGGCAGCAAGCAAGACACTTAGCAATTCTGCCTTCATGCAGCTTCCATTCCAGTGAGAAGAGGTAGACAGTTAAAAAAATAAATAAACTCTATGGTAGAAGGGGATAAGAGTTATGGAACAGCATAACGTTGATGGGGTCTAGGGTGGAGGAAGATGACATTTTACAGATGTAAAGGGGATGAGGTAGCAAGCCATGAGGAGAGCCATCTGGGATGCAGCCTATCTGCTGATGTAGAATTATGGCTGGTATATTGGAAGGAGGCCTCAATCATCAAAAAAAAAGCAAGAAAGGAGGAGAGACTGCCAGCAGGAGCTTTTATTCTTGTTGAGTTGGAAAGTCATTGGAAGACCATTGTCCACAGAGGAGTGGCATGGTCTCACTTGTATTTCCTGGGCTGAGCTGGGCTTCCATGTTGAGAGGAGGCGGCCTATTTGGAAGCATATTTGCCTTTTCTTGGGATTCTCACTTTCATTGGCTTTAGTAGCTCACTCCTGACCCTCGTTTTACTTCACTGACCCTGCCTGCCATCCTGGGCCTCCACATGCTTCACTGATTCCTGTATGAATTTATGTCTTACAGAATATGAGGTTCAAAAGATGAAAAATTAGGAATATACAATGTTCAAGTGTATCTGCATGTAAAATACAAAGAACTCACAACATGAGTGAAATATTGAACTACAAAAAGAGCAGGTCATTTGGAGATTTTTCATCTTTAATATGTAGGTCAGGATGGAAATCTCAGAAAGGTGGGTTCCTGCTGAGAATTACAACCTCATGCCACTTCGTTTTTATTCTCACCCTCAGAACTTTTCTCTTACAGGCGTCCTGGGCACAGTGGTATGCAGGTAAAAACATGCTCTCTGAAGGAGTAAAACAAGCCCTGATGTGTAGCATTTGCTGATTTTAGGGTATAAATCTTTAGCCATAGCTGATTTTAAGCTACTAATGTATTTGGTATGAGGTAGCTAAATCTCCACTTTTATTTAGGATAATGGTCTCCAGTTCCACGCATGTTGCTGTAAAAGACATTTCATTTTTTATGACTGAGTAGTATTCCACGGTGTGTCCCTGTATGTAAGATATATATATATGTGTGTGTGTATATGTACGTGTGTGTATATATGTGTGTGTGTATATATGTAATCCTTCTTTCACTTTTCCTGTGTATACACACGCACACACACACACACACGTGTGCATTTTCCTCATTTCTCTGTTGGTGGACACTTAGCTTGATTCCATAACTTTGCTATTGTAAATAGTGCTGTAATAAACATATGAGTGCAGGTGTCTTTTTGAAATAATGATTTATTTCCCTTTGGGTAGATACCCAGTAGTGGGATTGCTGGATTGAATGGTAGTTCTATTTTGTATTAATTTACATTACACCAACAGTGTATAAGTGTTTTCTAGTCTCTGCATCCTCACTAACATCTGTTGTTTTTTGAGTTTTTAGTAATAGTCATTCTGACTGGTGTAAGATAGTAACTTATTGTGTTTTAATGTGCATTTCTCTGATTAGTGATGTTGAGCACTTTTAATATGTTTGCTGACCATTTGTATGTCTTGCTTTGAAAAATATCTGTTTATGTCCTTTGTCCCCTTTTAAATGGGGTTGTTTTTTATTTGTTGAGTTGTTTGCGTTCCTTGTGGATTCTGGAATTAGCCCTTTGTCAGATGCATAGTTTACAGATTTTTTTTTAAAACCATTCTTTAGGTGGTCTGTTGACTTTGTTGATTGTTTCTTTTGCTGTACAGAAGCTCTTAGTTTAATTAAATCCCATTTATCTATTTTTGGCTTTGCTGCAGTTGCTTTTGGGAACTTGGTCATAAATTCTCTGGCTACGCCAATGTCCAGAAGAGTTTTTCTTAGACTTTCTTTCTAGGATTTTTATAGTTCCAGGAGTTACCTTTAGGTCTTTAATCCATCTTGAGTTTTTGCATATGGTGAGAGATAGGGGTCCAGTTTCATTCTTCGGCATATGGGTATCCAATTTTTCCAACACCATTTAGTGAAGAGGGTGTCCTTTCCCTGGTGCAGATTTTTGTTGATCCTGTCAAAGATCAGTTGGTTGTAGGTATGTGGCTTTTTTGTGGGGGGGGGGGGGAGGGGAATTCTCTCCTCTGTCCCATTGATCTATGTGTGTATTTTTATGTCAGTAAAAATGATTTATTTCCCTTTGGGTAGATACCCAGTAGTGGGATTGCTGGATTGAATGGTAGTTCTATTTTGTATTAATTTACATTACACCAACAGTGTATAAGTGTTTTCTAGTCTCTGCATCCTCACTAACATCTGTTGTTTTTTGAGTTTTTAGTAATAGTCATTCTGACTGGTGTAAGATAGTAACTTATTGTGTTTTAATGTGCATTTCTCTGATTAGTGATGTTGAGCACTTTTAATATGTTTGCTGACCATTTGTATGTCTTGCTTTGAAAAATATCTGTTTATGTCCTTTGTCCCCTTTTAAATGGGGTTGTTTTTTATTTGTTGAGTTGTTTGCGTTCCTTGTGGATTCTGGAATTAGCCCTTTGTCAGATGCATAGTTTACAGATTTTAAAAGCTGCAGTTTACCATGCAGCTTTGGTTACCATAGCCTCAAAGTATAATTTGAAGTCATGTAGTGTGATGCTTCCAGCTTTGTTATTTTTGCTTAGGATTGCCGTGGTTATTCTGGTTTTTATTTTGTCCCATATAAGATTTAGCATTGTTTTTTATAATTCTGTGAAACATGACATTGCTAATTTGATAAAGATTGCATTGAATCTGTAGATTGCTTTGGTCAGTAATGATTCTTCCAATCCATAAGCATGGGATTTTTTTTCATTTATTTGTGTCATCTATGATTTATTTCATTATAATTTTGTAGGTATCTTTCACCTTCTTGGTTACATATATTCCTAGGTATTTTATTTTCTTTAGTTGTTGTAAATGGGATTGCATTCTTGATTTAGCCCTTGGTTAGATCATCACTGGTGTATGGAAACTACTGATTTCTGTTAATTTTGTATCCTGAAACTTTATGAAGTTTGATTATCTAATATAAGAGATTTTTGGTGATATCTTTAGAGTTTTCTACATATAAGATCATATCATCATTGAACAAGGATAATGCGACTTCTTTTCCAATTTGAATGCCTTTTATTTTTTCTCTTGCCTGATTGCTCTGGCAAGGACTTCCGGTACTATGTAGAATAGAAATGATAAAAGTGGGCATCTTTGTCTTGTTCCATTTCTTAGAGGGAATGCTTTCAACTTTTCTGTTAAGTAAGATGTTGGCTGTGAGTTTGTTGCATATGCCCTTTATTATGTTGAGGTGTGTTCCTTCTATGCCTACTTTATTGAAGATGTTTATCATGAATGGATGCTGAATTGTATGCTCTTCTGCATCTATTGAAATGATAATATGATTTTTGTCCTTTTTTATGTATGCAATATATCACATTTACTGATTTGTATATGTTTAACCATCCTTGCATCCCTGGGATGAATCCCACCTCATCATTGTGCATTATCTTTTTGATGTGTCCTTGGATTTAGTTTGCTACAGAATGACTTCTTATTGATTAGTTAAGCACCAACATCACTGAGATTCTAATTGGGATTACCTTAAATTTACACACACACACACACACACACACACACACACACACACACACACACACTTGGTATCTCTACAATATTGAGATTTCCCAATAACATCACACATTCAATAAATATCTATTTAGGATCTATTGCTAGAAACTATCCTTGCCTCTGAGATAGACAAGATTGCCAAAGTTCCTGCTGTTATTGGACTTAAACATTCTGCAGAGTGGTGTGGGGAGGACTCATGATAAGCAGATAAATAAAATAAAATAAAATAAAATAAAAGGACCATTTCAGATAATGTATGCACTGTGAAGAGAAAAACACCAGGTTGATCAAACAGAACATAATTGAGAGGAAGTCTGTTTGGATGGTATATTCAGGAAACCTTCACAGAGAGAGTGAAGTTTTAGCTGAGACTTGATCACAAGAAGTCAGCTAAGGACAAATTTGAGAGAAAAGCATTTTAGACAGAGGGAACAGCCAGTACACAAGCCCTAAGCTGGGAACTACAAGGTCCATTTGAAAAGATCACAAAAAGACCAGTAGGGAGCACACTACAAAATGAAGTATTTTCTCCCTGGTCAGAGATATAGACAAGGATTAGATCATGTAAAGTCTTAGGGGTCATGATAAAAGATTTGGATATTATTCTAAATACAGTAAGAAGCTTTTGGAGGGTTTTGAGTATAAGAGAATGATTTGATTTGTAATTTACCAGCTTATTCTAGTTTCTTACAAGAATGGATTATGTGTGTGTTGATAGAGGAAAGAGAGGAGGTAGGAAGCTATTTAGAAAACTGTTGATGTAATCAGAATGAACAATGATGGGGGCTCTGGAATATGGCAGTAACAGCGGAGTTGAGGGAAGCTAATGGATTTGGCATATGTTTTAGAAATAGAACCAGAGAGTTTTTGATGCATTGGTTATGTGGGGGGTGGAGGGGAAGAGGGAGAGAGATAGACAGGGAAAGGAGAGATAGAGAGAGGGAAAGGAGAGAGAGAGGAAAAGACAGACAGACAGACAGAGAGAGAGAGAGAGAGAGAGAGAGAGAGAGAAACAAGACTGCAAAGAATAAGGAATCGCTGCATACTCTGTGTGTACTCTAAAGTACCATCCGAGTAGAGATGGCAGGAGGCAAGTGGAGTTACAAGTCCTGAGTTCAAAGAAGCGTTGTACTAGTGTAGATATTTGAGAATCATTAGTATATCATTATCTGTTAAAGCCATTGGTCTGGATAAGATTCTCAGGGAAGAGGCTGTTAAGAGAGCTCTGAGGAACTCCCACATAGGCATCAAGGAAAGGAAGACTCAGTAGAGGAGGCCATGAAGGAGCAAGCATTGGGATAGGAAGAAAAACCTGATAATGTAATTCTGAGGAAGACAAAAAAAAAAAAAGGAAGTGTTTAAAAAGAGGTGGCTTGGCCGGGCGCGGTGGCTCAAGCCTGTAATCCCAGCACTTTGGGAGGCGGAGGCGGGTGGATCACGAGGTCAGGAAATCGAGACCATCCTGGCTAACATGGTGAAACCCCGTCTCTACTAAAAATACAAAAAAAACTAGCCGGGCGTGGTGGCGGGCGCCTGTAGTCCCAGCTACTCGGAGGCTGAGGCAGGAGAATGGCGTGAACCTGGGAGGTGGAGCTTGCAGTGAGCCGAGATCGCGCCACTGCACTCCAGCCTGGGTGACACAGCGCGAGACTCCGTCTCAAAAAAAAAAAAAAAAAAAAAAATAAAATAAAATAAAATAAAAAAAATAAAAAGAGGTGGCTACTATGTAGGAAGTTGCTGGTAGTCAAATATGATGAAGGCAGAAGACAGATTCTTCAGCCCTTGGGAACTGGCAATACAAAAGTGATTGGTGACCTTCACCAGAGTGATTACAAAGACGTGTTGAGTTTGGAAGCTTGACTGGAGTTGAGGAAACGATGAAACACAAGAAACAGAAATACAGTCAATTTTTGTCATTTGTGGTAATGTTCTATAAAATCATCACAAACATTCTCTTAGGGAATATGAAACCATTGCTCCTAGAGGAAATACAGGGTTAGGTTCCTGGAAGCTTCTGGTTCTTTATTGGGTTATGTGTGTTTTTGCACAAAGACTTAATTCATATATATTATTGATTCATGTACATTGAACCCAACAGCACTATAACTCATGCTTAAACAAAGATCTTCTAACACACATATTTTCTCGGTAAGGCACATTATAGACTTCTTGCACTTATGAATACTATACAGCAATTTAGCCCTATGCCTGTGGGCTATTTTAAACAGTAAAATCACCAACAAAAAGTAAAAGAAAAAAATAGAAAAAACATCACACTAAGTAGACTGAAACATTGGACAAGAAAGCAGAGCACCACCTTGATTAACCTCACCTTGGAATGTGCATGCCAGGCAACTCAAATGTTTTTACTGCTTTGCACACATCCACAAATGACCAGAAACGCTCTCTAAGTATTGATTTGTGGCTATAAATAATTTTTAGCAAGTAGGTGGATTTGCATATATGGAACCCAGAATAATGCAGATGGAATGTACCAACTCTAGGGAACTCTTTGGAGATGTTTTGCTGCAAGCTTTGATGTGGTGATGCAGGTCTTATTTCAGTTTCTTATAATGTTACGGGTGTTTATATGAGAGGACTGATCTGGTACAGAGAGAAACTTGACAATGCAGAAAGAAAAATTGTTTCCTGAGCAAAGTCTCCAATAAGATGAGAAGAGTTGGAATCTAGATCACCAGTGAAAAGGGTAGTTTTTGATTAGAGCAGCAAGAGTTAGTTCATCATGGGCAACTTCCCTGTTCATTCAGGACATTAAAAAAATTTCCTCCATAATTTTTGTAGTTTTATTTATGTAGGTTTTGTGCATTTCTTATTAGATTAATTCCTAGGTATGTCACACATTCTGATGTTTTGAAGGGGTTTCCCTTATAACTGTACTTTATAACTGCTTAATGCTGGTGTAAAAGAAAGCTATTGCTTTTTGTATATTTCTTTCATATCCAGTCACTTTATTGAATGCTTAGCAAGTTTTTGTTTTTAAATGAAGTGTTTGTATTTTTAGGAAGACAACTATGTTATTTTTGGATGATAATAGATGTATCTCTTTTTTTCTCAGTGTTTATTTAAAACTCTAAAATAGTATTGAATACTTTTTTTATTCCCATGCTTATGGAATTGCTTTCTGTGTTTCAAAATTTAATATAATATTTGCTGTTAGTTTTTGCTATAAAGATTTATGTACTTTAGGAAATTTCCTGTTTTCCTATTTTTTTTTTTACATTTTTCTTCATTATGAATAGTTGTCAATTTTAACAGCTATTAGCTATTAAGTATATAATTTAACAACTGTAATAATATTGTTGGATGCCAAGAAAGTACTTCCCCTTTATATTTTAATGTAACAACTTATCATTGATAAATCTTTGCTAGTTGAAATCTTCTAGTATCCATAACATGAACTCTACTTGGATATGGTACAATTTTTAATATGCTGCTAAATTCTATTTTACTATTGTTTTACAATATACACATTAGTAAAATTGGTCTAAATCTTTTCTAGTTAGATTTTGTCTCAGCATGATTGTAGCCTTATAAATGAATTTGAAAAGTTTCTGCTTACTTTTTTCCTGTGGTTTTTACTATCTGTTATGTGTCCTCAGTTTTTGATTTCCTTCCTTGGCTCTGTTCTTTGGCAACATATCCACTGCCTACCTATGGATTTGGCTGTCACTTCTAGGTGTGCACCTGCCAATCCCTCCTTTTTGTCTCAGTTCTCTGAGTTACCAACTCGTATTTCCAGCTGCTGGCCGGGTTTTTTTTTTGAATTTAGAATCTTAGGTATAGAATATTGAATATCTCATTCATGGTACATTATCATCATTGGACCGTGCAGTTAAGACCTTTTTCTTGTTTTATTTATGGAGTTGTTCTTTGATATCCCCATTTTCCACCACCATCCCCCTGTAAAGAATAATTCAAACACATTTAATGTGTGCTTTTTAGGCTCTTGCATCTATCTCTCTATCTATCTATTTATCTATCTACTATCTAATCTATCTATCTGTTCATCTATGAATCTGTCTATCTATCTAATCTGTCCATCTGTCTATCTATCTATCTATCTATCTATCTACCTACCTATCTATCTGTCTTTCATCTATGAATCTATTTATCTAATCTATCAATCATCTATTCATCTATAAATATGTCTCTATAAGTCTATGAATCTATCTTTCCATCTATCATCTATGTATTCATCCTATCTATCTATCTATCTATCTATCTATCTATCTATCTATCTATCTATAAATCTCTCTCTATGCATCTATGAATCTATCTAATCTGCCTATTCTAATTTATCTATCAATCATCTATTTATCTAATCTGTCTATCTACCTAATCTATCATCTGTATATCTATTTATTCATCTACAAATCTATCTATAAATCTCTATGAATCTATTTAACGTAATCTGTCATCCATTCATCTATCTAATCTATCATCTTTGTATCTAATCTGTTTATCATCTATTTATCTATCCATCTATAAATCTATCTATAAGACTATCTCTTTTTCTCTCCATTTATCAGTCTATCTAATCTGCCTATTATCTATCTATTTATCTAATCTATCAATCATCTATTTATCTATGTTATCTATCATATCTATTATCTATCTATCTATCTATCAAACTGTCTGTCTATCTAGCTGTCTATCTATCTATCTATCTATCTATCTATCTATCTATCTATCTACTCTAGTCTCCATTTCCAGCTACAATGCTATGGATGTCCGACTCTTCACTTTCTTCAGTACTTCCTAAATTTTGCCATTCTTCCAGATACAAACTGATATTTCATTTTTGTTTTACCTCAACATTTTTCTAATTACTAAATAATTTTATTTTTATATATTTGTAAGGAATTTGTTTTTTCTCCTCTTAAAATTTCTCATTCAAATATTTTGCCCACATTTTTAATGAGGTTATTGTCTTTTTCCTTATATGCATTCTTTGTATATTCCAAATACTAGCCATATCAGTTTTTAGACACTTCAAATATCGTTTTCTAGTCTATTATTATCTGTTAATTCTACCTATCATGTCCTCTGTTGAAGTGAATTTTTAATTTCAATGTGATCAAATGTATATATTTTTTGTGTAACATTTTGGGCTTTTGTTTAAGCAAACATTCTCTACCCCAGGTCATGAAGATATTCTTCTATTTTTTTTTTTTTTCTGTTAAATGCTCAGTTTTACCCTCATCATAGATTAATTTTTAATCTATCCCGTGTCTATCTTTGAATGTTGAGTTAAATAGATAACAAGCTTTATTTTTCTCCATATAATAAGCTAGTATTCATAACATCAATTTTCTTCGTCCCATTTATTATGCTGCCATCTTTATTGAATCTTAAAGCTCTGGTAGCTGATTTCAGTGGTGACAGAACAGGCCCATTTTGCCCAAGGTGACGCGGGACAGAGGTAACAGGAGCACTCAGCAGCCTCCTCCCACTCACCCCTCCCTGCCATGCCCTGGCCACCCTCCCTGCCGGTCGTGGCCACTGCCTCCCCTCCCTCCCACTCAGCTGTAAGGCAGCACCCAGACCCTCCAGGGGTTTTTCACAGACGCTGTTGATATTTTTGCTGTTGTAAATTTGTAAAACACATGCTTTCCCATATGAAACCAGTGAACCAGATATGCTAACAAGGAACACCTCGCTGGCCACCCTTAACTGCATCTTGTCTGCCGCCTCAAATGCAGGACGTCTGATTTCAAACTCCCATTTCCTCTCAAATGTTCTCCTCCCATGTCACCGATGACACAGGTGACATCATTGTCCTCCCAAATATCTGTGACTCCTCCCACCAACATCGATCTATACCGATGAGTTGTGATGAGCTGAAAACCCAGCTTCAGGCTTCCCTGAATTTTCAGTTACTGTGCTTTTCTGACTTCCTTGCCTCCACTTCCCAGGCTGTGCCTTAGTGACAGGGCTATCTGCTTTACTCTGATCCTGGTTCCCCTAAGTGCCAAAGTTTCAGCTTTATGGAGACTGCACCACTTGGAATTTCTTTAGTACAGACTCCTTCTCATGACACTCGAAGCCCATTAGGTTTCTGACCTCAGCCTTCTCTCTCATCTCCTAGAAATCAGACCTTCAGGTCGGTCTGTTTTACTTGCTATCCCTGGAATAGAAGGGCCTCAGTGTCCCAAGCCTTCTTCCTGTATTCCTCCATCCACTTGAATCGTCAACACCTTACATTAGTTTTGTTTAAAGGTTATGAACACTGTCCTGCACATTATTTCATTGAACTTTCCCCACTTTTTTTCTGTCTCATCTCACCCTGTGTAAATTTAAACTCTTTCTCGAGGCTTAACTCAGATAGACCTCTGATACAGCACTTATTGTAGTCATAGCTTATTTTTCATACTGGAACAAAACCTATAATAAACAATGGATTTCACCACTGATTTAAGAGACAGGATCTTTTGTGGACCTCTGCTACAAAATAATTCCTATGGATGGCCTGAATGAATTTTATTTTCTCTAGTTAAAATTGTAGCCACAGTTACCTACATTATTATCATTTTTTTTTTTTTTTTTTTTGGCGGGGGAGAAGAATTATGGTATAATGGCAGAAACTTGGGTTCTAATACTGTGTCTGCCCCTGGAAAGCCATGTGGCCATTGGTCAGTAACTTCCCCTCTCTGGGCTTCACTCTTCTCTCCTGTAAAATGAGGTGATTAGATTCTTATTCTTCAAGGGTCTTTTAAGCTCTAATGTTATATTTGATTATAAACTCTTTTGGGACAGAGGCAGCCTGGTGTACTTTCGTATTTATAAGCTGTTCAATGAATGTCTCAAATTGAATTAGCTTCATGATGAAATCCTGGTCCCAAATTTGTGTTACAACTTCACAGTCATATGTGGTTAATCTCGATAAAGTTATTTAGCACTGGTGAGCTATTCATCTCAGTAATCTCTTCAGTTATCCTTGCCACCTATGTCTACAAAGGCCTGGCTAGAGTCCCCAAGTGCCTGGGCCCCACTGAGTGTGAACAAAAGCCTTTGCATTCTTGGTGCCATGGCATGTAATTAAGTGGAAAATAATTCCAGCACAGCACAGAAGACTTTATACACAAAGCAAGTAATTTTGGTTCAAATTATTCAATCATCTCATTCCATATTGTATCAACTACAGGCAAAGCTCTATGGTAGATGCCACTGAGCTTAAAAATACAAATGGAGCATGAGCCTCTGTAAGCAGTTTATCTCCAACTTAGGAAAGTCAGATATGGAGGGCACTGGAATAGATGCATAATAATACAAGACAGTTAGCTGGCACAAGGTTTCAGAGGAAGGAGATAGTGTTTTACAGAAAAGGGATCAGAGTTTCACGCATGATAGGAGGTTTAATCCAGACCTTGTAGAGAATGGATAGGACTTTAGTCAGAAGAAGAGCCTGAGTGATGCTGCCTGAGGGCATAGTTCAAGTCTCAAAGAGGGAGCAGAGCACAAACCAGACACTGTGGCTCTTAAGTCATGTGGTGAGCAAGTGGAAGGCACAAGGCCCTGAACACTGGTAAGGATGGGACAAGCACACACTTGCTGAACTCAGAAAAAGCAGAAGGCGGTGGGGTGCTGAGGTGCAGGGCAAGACCAAAGCCTGGTTCTACCACTCCAGGCTACATGAACAAGGACAAGACAGGCAACCCTCCGGACCACAGTTTCCTCATCTGTCAAATAGACAGTGATAATAGCACCTCACAAGATGTGAGAGGTTCAACAGGGCCAGTTCAGGGAAAGGGTTCACCAGTGAATGGATGAGCAAGCATGGGTTAGCTGTAGATGTAGGTGATCAGGACTGAGACCAAGCCATCCGATCAAGGGAAGGGAAGGGCTGGATGTGCTGGGATGCCTGCTCTAAGAAGGAGAAAGTGGGGAGCCCAGAGCACTGTGTGTCTTGGGATGGGGTCCACAGAATGAGCGTGCAGATATTGGTTGTTAGGCATTGCGCCTTTTAAAAACATTCCCCTTTTTCTTGATTTCGAGGTGACAAGCCCCCTGGGCTGACTCCTTGGATGGTGCTCAGAAAGCAAGTGGTATTTGCAAGGCAAGCTTAGAGTTCAGTGCTCTTTGAAAGCCAGGCCAGGTCTTAGCATCATGGGTGGAAAGGCCGGTGGTGGCTTTTCTCAAGGATGTGCACGATGGAGGTGGAGTCTGAAGATATAATTCAGCCATGGGTGACATTTATTCAGTGGGTGTGTGTGGCCCACTGTGGTGTGGAGCTGGTTCCCAGCATATGGGCTCCTCAAGAGTGTGCGGCTTGGGTGGGGCCCAAATGGGCGAGGACCCCACTCAACAGTGTGAGCAGTGGCAGGGTCAGTTGTGTGACGCTTCACCTGAGTCACTGTAGGATACCTTTGGTGTGCTGCCCTCCTTGCCTCCGAGCTCTACAAGAAGCCCTTCAGGGCCTGTGTGCACAGCAAAGTCTGTTCTGCGAGGGCTCTTGGCTGGGGCTGCGTTTCTGACAGTAATGATAACACATAGACTGTGGAGCTTCCAGGTTGCCGATTTACCTGTCTTAACTCCTTTAATCTGCTCTGGTCACGACTCAGGCTGAGGTAGGGCTGAGCCCACCCCAAGAATATCCCTTACATTTGGTGTGGTGTGTTGACGTGTACTGGGACTCTACAGAGCCGATATTGCTTGTGATGGCCATGAATGTGTCGCTGTGCACGAGAATCCTCTGGGGAATGCTTGTGGAAAATGCAGACACCTGGGCCTTAGCCTGAGTTTCTGATTCAATGGGTTTCAGGTGGGCTGAGGTACTGTCTCTGTTACAGTTCCTCCAAGAGGTTCAGCTGCAGGCAGCTCATGGACCGACTGAGAAATACAGATTTGTGGAGTGCTTGCTATGGGCCAAGAATTGTGCTAAATGCTACATAAGTCATTTTATGCATCCTTTAACGTGAGTACTGTTATTATCTCCATTATACAGATACAAAAGAAAAGCAATAAAACAACCCAAGGCTTAGGTAGATTAAGTGATTTGCCCAAGATAAAAATGCTACAAAGTGATGGCCTGGGATGAAATTAGGATGGTGTGACTTGTTTCTTTACTTAACTCCGGTGTCTCAGGTGCTGCAGCTCCAGGGTGAGTTTATTAGATAGCAGGCATTCAGAATTGAAAAAAAAAATGGTTACTGTCATGCGCGTCCGTGTGGGGAGACCACCAAACAGGCTTTGTGTGAGCAGCATGGCTGTTTATTTCACCTGGGTGCAGGCGGGCTGAGTCCGAAAAGAGAGTCAGTGAAGGGAGATAAGGGTGGGGCCGTTTCATAGGATTTGGGCTGGTAAAGGAAAATTACAGTCAAAGGGGGGTTGTTCTCTGGTGGGTAGGAGTGGGGGTCACAAGGTGCTCCGTGGGGGAGCTTTTTGAGCCAGGATGAGCCAGGAAAAGGAATTTCACAAGGTAATGTCATCGCTTAAGGCAAGGACCGGCCGTTTTCACTTCTTTTGTGGTGGAATGTCATCGGTTAAGGCGGGGCAGGGCATTTTCACTTCTTTTGTGATTCTTCAGTTACTTCAGGCCATCTGGGCATATACGTGCAAGTCACAGGGGATGTGATGGCTTGGCTTGGGCTCAGAGGCCTGACATTCGTGCCTTCTTATATTAATAAGAAAAATAAAACAAAATAGTGTGACGTGTTGGGGCGGCGAAAATTTTTGGGGGGTGGTGTTGAGAGAGAATGGGCGATGTTTCTCAGGGCTGCTTCAAGCGGGATTAGGGGGCGCGCGTGGGAACCTAGAGTGGGAGAGATTAAGCTGAAGGAAGATTTTGTGGTAAGGGGTGATATTGTGGGGTCGTTAGAAGAAACACTTGTCATATTGAATGATTGGTGATGGCCTGGATACGGTTTTGTATGAATTGAAAAACTAAACGGAAGACACAGGTATTGAAGGACTAAGAATTGGCAGGACCTAGGACATCCAATTATAGAGTGCCCAAGGAGGTTCAGCATAGCCCTGCCAGCAAAGATTATTTATTTACTTTAAGAGGGAATTTAGAGTGGCGGTTTGGGATAGCACTAGGAGATATCAGCTGTGATGGCTTGGAGAAACAGTGTAAACCGGCAGTGTAAACACGAGCAGGGCATTTATGGGTAGTTGAGAACGGTGAATAGGAGTATGACTAGACAGAAGACAGTAGTGATGAAAGTTTCTGGGGTGCAGTCTAAGTTGTTCCGGTGTCTGGAATGAGACTAGGACCTAATAAAAAGGAGTGTCCACACAGGAGCTCAAATGGGCTGGAACCTGTAGCATTCCGAGGACAGGCCTGAATTCTGAGGCGGGAAAGTAGTAAAAGTATTGACTAGTCCTTTTTAAGTTGGTGACTGAGCTTGGTGAGGTGTGTTTTTAAAAGACCATTAGTCCATTCTGCCTTTCCTGAAGATTGAGGACGGTAAAAGATATAAAGGTTTCACTGAATACCAAGAGCCTGAGAAACTGCTCGGGTCATTTGACTATTAAAGGCTGGTCTGTTTTCAGACTGTATAGAAGCAGGAAGGCCAAACCGAGGAATTATGTCTGACAGAAGGGAAGAAATGACCGCGGTGGCCTTCTCAGACCCTGTGGGAAAGGCCTCTGCCCATCCAGTGAAAGTGTCTACCTAGACTAAGAAGTATTTTAGTTTTCTGACATGTGAGTAAAGTTAATTTGCCAGTCCTGGGCAGGGGCAAATCCTCGAGCTTAATGTGTAGGAAAGTGGGGGTGGGGGGGGGGCCTGCACAATCCCTGAGGGGTAGTAGAATAGCAGATGGAACACTGAGAAGTGATCTCCTTGAGGACAGATTTCTAGGATGGAAAGGAAATGAGAGGTTCTAAGAGATGGGCTAGCGGCTTGTAACCTACATGGAAGAGGTTATGAAATGACGACAGAATAGAATGGGCCTGTGAGGCTGGAAGGAGATATTTTCCTTGGTCTAAGAACCATTTGCCTTGTGTGTGAAGACATTGATAGGTAGAAGTTTCAGAGGGGGAGCAGGTGGGAGTGGCTGATGTGAAGGAGGAAAACTGCCCTGAGGGATAGAAGTTGGAACCTAGCTGCTTTTTTAGCTAACTTACCAGCATAAGCATTGTCCTGAGCAATGGGATCTGATGCCTTTTGATGGCTGCTTTTTTAGCTACCTTATCAGCATCAGCGTTGTCTTGAGCAAAGGTTGGGGGAAGAAAAATAGATTTTGGAAGTTATGAGAACTGTAGACAGTTGAGCATAGTTTGTGATTTTTAGGGCCTCTAACAGTATTAAAGCGGTGGCAGCCGCTGCGCGCAGATATGAGGGCTAGGCTAAAACAGTAAGAAGTTGTTTGAACAGAAAGGCTACAGGACGCGGTCCTGGCTCTTGTGTAAGAATTCTGTCCGCACTAACCGTGCCTAGGAAGGAAACGAGTTGTTTTGTAGAAGGGATTGGGGTTTGGGAGATTAGCCGGACATGATCAGCAGGGAGAGCACGTGTGTTTTTACGATAATTATGCTGAGATAGGTAACAGATGAGGAAGAAATTTGGGCTTGACTGAAGTAATGGGGGCTGTCTGTGAAGCCTTGCAGCAGTACAGCCCAGGTAATTTGCTGAGCCTGATGGGTGTCAGGGTCAGTCCAAGTGAAAGCAAAGAGAGGCCGGGATGAAGGGTGTAAAGGAATAGTAAAGAACGTATGTTTGAGATCTAGAACAGAATGATGGGTTGTGGAGGGAGGTATTGAGAATAGGAGAGTATATGGCTTTGGCACCACGGGGTGGATAGGCAAAACAATTTGGTTGGTAAGGTGCAGATCTTGAACTAACCTGTAAGCCTTGTCTAGTTTTAGGACAGGTAAAATGGGGGGAATTGTAAGGGGAGTTCACAGGCTTTAAAAGGCCATGTTGTAGCAGGCAAGTAATAACAGGCTTTAATCCTTTTAAAACGTGCTGCGGGATGGGATGTTGGCATTGAGTGGGGTAAGGGCGATTAGGTTTTAATGAGATGGTAAGGGGTGCATGATCAATTGCCAATGAGAGGTATCCTATGATTGTGGGTTAAGGTGGGGGATACGAGGGGAGGAGGATGCGAAGGAGGCTTTGAACTGGGGGAAAAGGCAGCAATGAGGTGTGGCTGTAGCCTAGGAATAGTCAGGGAAGCAGATAATTTAGTTAAAATGTCTTGGCCTAATAAGGGAACTGGGCAGGTGGGGATAACTGAAAAGGAGTGCATAAAAGAATGTTGTCCAAGTTGGCACCAGATTTGGGGAGTTTTAAGAGGTTTTAGAAGCCTGACCGTCAATACCCACAACAGTTATGGAGGCAACGGAAACAGGCCCTTGAAAGGAAGGTAATGTGGAGTGGGTAGCCTTCGTATTGATTAAGAAGGGGACGGACTTACCCTCTACTGTAAGAGTTACCCAAAGCATCTGTGATGGTCCAGGAGGCTTCCGAGGCGATGGGGCAGCGTCGATCTTCAGCCGCTAAGCCGAGAAGGTCTGGGAAGGAGTCAGTCAGAGAGTCCTGGGCCAGAGCTCCAGGGGCTCTGGGAGTGGCTGCTGAGCGAATTGGACAGTCCGATTTCCAGTAGGGTCGCGCACAGGTGGGACACGGCTTAGGAGGAACCTCGGGCTGCGGGCATTCCTTGGCCTAATGGCCAGATTTCCGGCACTTGTAGCAAGCTCCTGGGGGAGGAGGTTCTGGAGGAACCCCTGGCAGCTGCGGTTCAGGCGTTTGGAGTTGTGTGCTGGAGATGTGGCTGAGGTTTGTCTCACAGTGGAGGCAAAGAATTGCAACTCAGAAATAAGTTGCTACTTGGCTGCCTCTACTCTATTATTGTACACCTTCAAGGCGAGGTTCATTAAGTCCTGTTGTGGGGTTTGAGGGCCGGAATTTAATTTTGGGGGTTTATTTAATGTCGGGAGCGGATTGGGTAATAAAATAAAATGCATATTAAGAATAAGACGGCCTTCTGACCTTTCAGGGTCTAGGACTGAAAAGCATCTCGGGATTGCTGCTAAACAGGCCATGAACTGGGCCAAGCTTTTCATATTTGATGAAAAAGAGCCTAAATGCTAACTGATTTGAGAGAGGTCGGATAAAGAAAAAGGAACATTAACCTTGACTATGCCTTTAGCTCTATCCACTTTTTTAAGAGGAAATTTCTGGGCAGGTGGGGGAGGGCTAGTCGCGGAATGAAACTATAAGCCAGACTATAAAAGGCCTATAAACCAGACTATAAACGAAACTGTAAGCCAGACTATAAAAGGACTATAGGTTGGGGGAGCAGAGACTGAGGAAAAATTGGGACCTAGCTCAGCCTGGCGAGGAGGGGAGAGGTCAGATGGGTCTGTAGAAAGGGATGATTTTTAGAAAGACTCAGCAATGCTTGGGGTTGGGACTGAGGGGACAGGCGGGAAGGAAAGAAGGAGGATTTGGGACGAGTTGCACTGGGAACAGAGACTAGGGAGGGACCGATGTGTAAAAGAATGCCTGGACGTCATGCATCTCAGGCCATTTGCCCATTTTATGACACGAATTATTTAGATCTTGTAGCATGGAAAAATCTAAAGTGCCGTTTTCTCCTATTTAGAGCCATTGTCAAGTTTGTATTGGGGCCAAGCGGTGTTGCAGAAGAAGATGAGGCGTTTAGGTTTTAGGTCAGGTGTGAGTTGAAGAGGTTTTCAGTTCTTGAGAACACAGGCTGAGGGAGAAGAAGGAGGAATGGAGGGTGGAAGGTGCCCACAGTGAAGGAGGCAAGTCCAGAGAAAAGAAAGAGTAGAGATACTGGGAGAAGGAGTTCGGGGGTTCTTGCCCCCTAGAAAAGCGGGAAAGGGGTCGGGGAGCAGAAATAAAGTATTGGGGCGCAAAAATAAGAGGTTGGGGTTCTTGCCCCTCCCCCAGAAAAGCAGATAAGGGGTAGAGACAGGGACCTGGGTAGGGGTTGGGGTGCTTGCCCCTCCCCCAGAAAAGCGTGACTTGCCGCTTAGGGTGAAGGACCAAGGCAGGCGTCCCCGCAGTGTGGTCAGACACCTCTGAAACATGGGTGAGTAATCAGAGGTGTCCCTGCAATGATTAAACACCAAGGGAAGGCTGCCTTCCCCAGTCCGTGACCGGCGCCGGCGTTTTGGGTTCCACAGATAAAACGGTGTCTCCTTTGTCTCTACCAGAAAATGAAAGGAATTGAAATTAAGAGAAGGGAGAGATTGAAGGGTGGCGCCAAGATTGAAAGGAGAAAGAGGTCGAGAGATAGCGAGAGAGGTTGAAGAAGAGAGTAAAAAAGGGGCCGCTTACCTGATTTAAAATTGGTGAGATATTCCTTGGGCTGTTGGGTCTGAGGACCCGAGGTCGTAGGTGGATCTTTCTCATGGAGCAAAGAGCAGGAGGACAGGGGATTGATCTCCCAAGGGAGGTCCCCTGATCTGAGTCACAGCACCAAAATGTCATGCGGGTCCGTGTGAAGAGACCACCAAACAGGCTTTGTGTGAGCAACATGGCTGTTTATTTCACCTGGGTGCAGGTGGGCTGAGTCCAAAAAGAGTCAGGGAAGGGAGATAAGGGTGGGGCTGTTTTATAAGATTTGGGTAGGTAAAGGAAAATTACAGTTCTCTGGTGGGCAGGAGTGGGGGTCACAAGGTGCTCAGTGGGGGAACTTTTTCAGCCAGGATGAGCCAGGAAAAGGAATTTCACAAGATCATATCATCGCTTAAGGCAAGGACCGGCCATTTTCACTTCTTTTGTGGTGGAATGTCATCGGTTAAGGCGAGGCAGGGCATTTGCACTTCTTTTGTGATTCCTCAGTTACTTCAGGCCATCTGGGCTTATACATGCAAGTCACAGGGGATGTGATGGCTTGGCTTGGGCTCAGAGGCCTGACAGTTACGGCATCAGTTCTCAAGGAATTCAAATTCTAATATTAAAGGCATAAGCAAATATGAAATGAGACATGTAATTGAAATCTCAAAATAGTGTATCACATGGAGACATGAAACCGAAAGTACTGTTTTAGTTTGTCTGTAGTTTAGGTTGGCTTCAATGGCCTTTCAAAGGAAGTAGATCCTGCACTTCAATTATTTGTCTTACTCCATTTGTCTTACATAACTTCTAGAAGAAAGGTGGCTTGAAAGAAACCAATCAATTTGCAAGATACAGTGATTCTCTTAAGCAGTCCAGGTGGTATATTTGGGGTTGGGACATGGAGGATGCTGTGAGCCATTCCTTCTCCCCATGACCCCGCAAACTATGGCACCATCTACGCACTGAGAGCACAGATGCTCCCTGTTCTCTCAAATTCAGGTCCGAGATCCTTGGTCAGGTCACTAAAATCTCTTGCTCAGAGTCAAACCTGTTCCTCGCTAACATGGACTGGGGAACTTCTCTGTAATGGAAGGAGGAGGAGGTGCTGGAGGGAGAGGCTGGGGAGAAGGGCTAGTCTGGTAAGACTGTGATGCAGGGAGAGGCAAGCAGGAGGCCACAACAGAGGCTGTTTCCTTCATCCTCCTGCCGTTCCCAATGTCTCGAAGCTCAGAATGCTCTCCAGGGGTTTGGGGATTCTGTCCTGCTACTCTGATGCATCTTAGCCAAAGCAGATTTGCCCCTTTTCCAATAAAGGCAAACCAAAATGTAATCTATAATTATCATTACTAATTCCACTTAATTAGTCACAAGCCAGCAGCCAAATTGGCTTTCTCATAATTATCTGATAAGCAGTAAGCACATCTCATAGATTATAATTAACACTACTTAATTAAAATCTAATATACATACACCCTTTCCTCAAAATATATCTAATTTGGTTCACAACAGCAGTGGATAAAATCTCTTCTTTGGTTACCCCTGCAACGTATTTCAAGTTGTCACTGTCCTTTCAGTCTCTGAAGAGAACTGAGGGCAAATTGTACATAGTTTGGTTATTCTTTCAGAAAGTTATAAATGTTCTCCCCAGGAGACTGAGAAAAGTCTCTAGGAAGATCCTTCCTCTCTCTTGAAGGATCTTCCCAGACTAAGGAATGCCTGGCCCATGATGCACATGCAACTGGTTTGTGCTTCCTGCCAAGGACATCCCAGGTCCCAACTTAGATTTCTTTACGTTTTCCTTACGTGGACAGTGTAGAAAAGGTCCTGTCCACCTCTACTCTAAAAGAAAAAAAAATCCCCATCAAACTTCCACCCATAATCCTAGCCTGAATTTTGAAAATGAATGGGATTCAAAGCCTTTTTGAAATCCTGAATGGCTGCGATGTGCATCTTCCACCCACTGCCACCTCTAGCGCACTGAGGCTCGCAGGTGTCTGATGTTGTATTCGTGGGAGTGCTGACTGGGATTAGAAGCCAGGGCATTCACCGTGTTGAAAGTGAAAAGATCTATTCTTTGTGAAATTGCTAGCCTCCCATTCCTCAGAGACAAGCCCAGAGCACAGGTTAAAGGGGACCAGAGACAGTTATTATTTTGCATCCTCTGAAAGCTATGCTAAACAGAAGGCAAAGAGTGATGGCTACTCTTCATGTGCTGAAGACAGAAGAGGGCAAAGAGGAAAACGTGGGGAAAAACAACTGTAATGGAAAAGCAACCAAACTTTTTCTAAGTGTAGGCATCCCCTTAATGGGCAGGGGGCACTGCTGGGCTTGTAACTGACCTTCCTGTGGCAAACCACAGGGAGGGTTGTGTGCAGTTAAACTGCATTTCCCGAGGGTCCTGTTTTGTAGAAGTCAGCCCTCTGCCATTGAGTCTTATCTGCCTCTCGCCATTCACACCCAGTCCAGTTCCTGAAGATGGAGGGAAAACAATACATGCCTTCTGTATTGATACCGTAGTTTATGAATGGCCAACTTATTTTTAGACAGGTTTCTGGGAGGAGGTTTTATACTCTGATGTCAGAACGTAAATGATGACAAGGAGAGCCAGCGGAGGTGTGAAATGGGCCAAAACCACCGGCCCTCCGGGGTGCTTCTCACTGCTCGCCCTGTCTTGCTGTTCTCCGCCACACTCCTGGTATTAATCATCACCAGGACAAAGTCTGCCTTTCCTGCCAGATGATCTGCTTCAGGAATGCAAGTGTCGGGATTACTTTGTTCACTGCTGCATTGCCCACTACCTCCATAGGGTCCAACACATCACAAATGCCCAATATATTTCTGTTGAATGAATAAATGAATGAATGTCCTGTGACTTCTTTCCTATTGACAAATAAGCAAATTCACTAGCAATGATTGCTACACAGGGAAAACATTTGAAATCTGAACTGTGCGATTGAACCCATTTTCAGTGATACTAAGTTTCTCCTATGAAGTTTATTTTGGATCAGAAAAAAACAACAATCAGTAGAAAAAGGGTATGTAGAATTTGTCTTGGTGTTTCTTCTCTCTCATTACTCACTTCTCTCTGTGTACCCCAATCAGGCCATTTGGCCAGTGGGTCAGTCTGCAGCAACTTTGACAGGCTTTGGGAGAGTAGGTAGATGTTGTACTGTCCATCTACTTATAGTTCCATCAAGGGAGTAGCTGCAAGTCCCCAGAGAATGACCCTCTATGTTGAGAATTACCTTAATGGGTTTTTGGCCCAAACATGTTTTCCCGACATGCCTTGGGCTCCTGTTTACTTTGCCGGGTCAATGGGGTGGTGACAGCTGTGTGAATATGGGGAGGGCCCTGTCTAGGCCATGGTTTTGCTGGTGGTCCTTAGAAGCTTTTGAAGCTGTTTTGTCTTTCATCTTCTTTGCACACCCAGGGAGATTTCCAAATGGATGCAGCTTGCTCCTCACTAGCCACTGCCCCTGGGAGGGCTCCACAGTCATCTTACCTACCATCCATTCTCCCACCAGGCAAGGACCTTTGATTTCTGTATCTTGGCTGAAAGCATTTTCATCCTGTAGGAATGATCTCAGGGGAGACACTCAGTTTATCCTGTTCTTTGACTGAAGCGGCCTCGGCCACCTAATCCGCCATCCACGCTGGGCTTTCTGTAATACGCTGGGTTTAAATAAATTATATTTTCAAAGGTTAAGACTGGATTTCAGCAGCCAACTCTCCTGCTGATGTCTCTCTTATTTTCTCAACCTAAGAAAAAGAGTGAGAGTTGGTAGGTTTATGAAGGAAAGAGATTGTTCCTGCAATCCCATCTGTGAAGATGCTATTAATTCTTTTGCAAAATCTCGAATCCTTCCTTGTCCCTTGTGTGACTGCCATGGGACAGAGAGGACGTTTTCTGTCTGGTGCTTCTTGTTCGGAAAGTCCACGAGCATAGGCTGACTGCTGTGGGGCTGTCTCTTTGTCTGTACCATTCAATGCAAGAGGGAGAGAATGGATTAAAAAAAAAACAAAAGAAAGTAGAAAATGGTTGGAGGAGGAGAAAGGTGAAAAGAGAGGAAGAGAAATAAGTGATTGTTTCTCCTGAGGTCTTCTCAAGAGGTGACTATTTGTTGCATTTGCATCCTATGTGGCTTGAAATATTTGTATTGTCTGGGGCGTGATGTTAAGTGGCAAAACAAACAAACAAACAAAAACAACCAAAACCCTACACATAATAAAGAATAAAAACACAATTTCTGAAATATTCAGTTGTGTAGGAATACTATTATTTTTAAAAATGCCAAAATATTTCCATGACAGCAACAGGGTATAGAAGAGCAGCCAGGGCCTCCTTGTTTCAGGCCCGGGGAGTAAAGGTGGCATGTCCCAGGGACTGCCGAAAACTTTCTCGGTAACCGTGGTAGGTGCCTGCACTGCTTGGCAGGATGTGCTTCCTTGGCAGGAGCATTCCCTCCCATATGTGTGCACGTCACGGGTACCTCCTGAGCATCCTCTCTCTTTGACATAATCTCTGAAGGAAGCAGGCACTTGCTATGCGCACTCAAAGGCCAGTGCCCCAGCACATCCGAGTCTCCCCACCCTCCTCTCCTATATTCTCTCTCACCCCGACTTCCTGCCATCTGTCTTCATGCAAAGAATGAGTCTGAAAGAAGTAGGTTCAGGCCAAGTCTTGGAGGGCAACCAGAGTGAGCTGGGTTCTGCGGGTCCATGCTCCTCCAGCCCCACCCTTCTCTCCTTCAAGAATCCACCTCTCCAGGAATCATGGTCACCTTGCCCCATACCCCCAGCCGCAGTAGGGCTGGAGATGCCTTTTCTGTGCTTCCACAGCATCCTATGATTTTACCTGACTTTAAACTTACTGCAGTACAGGAAACTCATCTAATTCTTATTCTTCTTCTACATGAGACCGTAATCTCTTCAAGAATAACATGCTTACCTAGAACAGTGGCTGGTAAACAGCTGGTGATTGATAACAGCCTTTTGAATTCATAAATGAAAGGCATTCTAGTTGTTCACTTTAGAAGCAGGTGGACCTGATAAAAATGAGAAACGTGATTGACAGCTGGGACTTTTACAATGTGTGTTACAAAGAGTCCATCTACTTTCCTCTCTGGGCTCCGGTCCTTTATAGCAGACTGTGATATTCTTGGCGTGAATCACGTACCATGCATTCTAGTTCAGTCAGATACTGGCCAGTTAAGAGCGCTCAAGGGATATTAAATTCATGTTTACATTAAGAATATAACTATTTATGATAACAAGATGTAAGCTAATTTGCTCATTAAATGAAATAAATAAAATAAATAGCAGCAAGTAGGAAAAAATAGAACATAAAAAGATGATGGGGTCTTGTATGTACCAAAGAGTTATACTATTTCTATTCTTAGCTAGTCAGTAATAGCTTTGCTTTAACCCTTTTTAGCTCAGCTCATTCTCAATTAGTTTAATCCGCTCCAATCACAAATACATCTTTATTAAAGTGTTACTCTCTCAAATATTGTGCTGAGTATAGTGTATTCTTAAAAAGCTTTATAAGTGTGTACAACATTTCCTTCTTCTTTTTCTGGTTATTAGTATGCAGATAGTTCTTGGGAAGCCAACACTTCCACCAGCCCTGCCCATGTGGTTTGGATGTACTGGGCACAAAGCTAGCTCCAGGGATGGCCAGTGAGCCAGGCCTGGCCAGTGGAAGCAACAAGAAATGGGCAGGGGCCCAGATCTGTCCCATGAGACTGAACTCTGAGACTTATGTGGAATAGTTGGGAAGATTATGCATGGAGATCTCAAAATGGCTCCCCTTTCTTTCTGACTCTCCTCTGATTTTGTTTTCCTTTGTTCTCTGTGGGGTGCTTTTTTGTGTAACAAAATATGAAGTAATCTTGTTCACTAACCAACCCCTATTTCCTTGTCTCTAAGTACTTGACTCAGCAATTCAACTTTTTAAAGGGGTTGAAATTATTGAAAATTGCAGGCAACTTTAAAGTCAGCAAACCTATTTAGCCTCACAATTTTAAAGTAAGAATGAACAAACATTTTCACAGGAACTTCGATGCTGCAGGAGAAAGCTAGCATCCTTTTATCAAACAGACACAATGTGTTTTGTTTTCAATGGAGGCCATCTCCTCATCCTCAGGTCTCTCTGTCTGGGTTTATTTAAAATTTGAGACTAGGTTAGGTTTCTGTGCTGTTTCCTGCCATTAACCTTTGTCAACCTTGTTGCCTGCCCTAGGGCGAGGCCAAAGTCAAGTTCCAGAAGTAGTCTAGAGATATTATACACTATTATACACTCATCTGTCCTGAAGAATGATTTGAAGTCTCAGCCTTTGTGAGCTCCCAGTATGAAACAGAGAGGGAGAGACAGTCGCAGGCACAGAAAATGCAGCATCATTATGGTTCTTTGTCCCTTGGAAAAGTGGTAAAATGTCCCTTGGGTTAACTGTGGGCCGTTAGTGTGTGGGCAGGTGGAGTTGGACGCGGAATCACTGGAGGGCTGGGACAGGGCTGGGGAAGGTGGTGCAGCAGTGCTTCCTGCTCAGGTTATTGGGATCCTGTCAGTATCTCCATACCCGGGGAAGAGACTGCCAATTGCTGCAGGGTCTGTTCACAGATATTTTCAGCTAATCTTGGACTTTCATTTGCCAGAAACACTGGAAGATTTGTCTTCACAGATGAGAAAAAAATGAAAGGATTCCTCAGAGTAGGAAGACAAAACATAATTGCCACAGGCTATTTCTGGATCCGAGGACTATTTGGGGCTCTGCTGGCAGTCTCAGCATTCAAACTCTGCAAGACACCCTGTTGGGCCTGGGTGATGTGGCCCTGAGAGCTCCCCGATCCCCTAAAACAGCTCTCAGCTGAGCAGGATGGCAGCCGAAGCTCGGGATTTGCCTGATCTGCATCACATCATTATGGAAGTAAGAGCCATTCCGTTCGTGGTGGAAACCTCTTCTCCACCTTTGCCCAGGTGGCAATGACTCTCTGAAACACTGCTCCCTAAATGCCCTCAGGACTTTCTTGTGCCTGACTGGGACATGTAAGCAGTGCTGCTTCCTCCAAGACACATGGCCCATT
The DNA here is from genome assembly GCF_024542745.1 of Macaca thibetana thibetana. Taxonomy (NCBI): domain Eukaryota; kingdom Metazoa; phylum Chordata; class Mammalia; order Primates; family Cercopithecidae; genus Macaca; species Macaca thibetana. The sequence continues at coordinate 124,783,036 of NC_065591.1, read as the reverse complement.
GTCTCCTATTTCTCTGTGATCCTGAGAAGATAACGCAGAGAAATGCATTTCTATTGAGAAGCCATATTTTACCACTAAAGTTTCACCAGGCAAAGGCTTGGCCCGGCTTCTGGCATTTGCAGAGGATTTGAGGATTAGTGGTAAAATGTTGTGTGCAGAAAAGAAAAGCAACTAAAAGAGCTTCATATCTGAAAGACAGTGTGTTAAAAGGGTTCACTTGTCTTTTTGACAGTAGAAAAAAGAATCAAACTTAACTTTTCATTCTCACTTCCATCCTGTAATCCACATCCTTAAACTACAAGTGTCTTTTCTCTACTCCCTCTGTCCTCAACGACTCCTGACCCCAGTCTCTCTTTATAGTATATCCATGTTTTGAAAATAACCTATTCAATTTTAGACCCCATCGTGAGCGTCATGGAAACATTTTACTATTCTGTTTCTCAGATCTTTATGACATAATCTTTCTGTTTCAGCTCAAGTAGTCTGTAAAATATGCTGTAAGTATTCTATTGCTTATTCCACTCCAGTTTTTTTTTCTTGTTTTTTTTTTTTTTTTAAGAAATCATGTTTCATATTTTAAAAGATACAGAACAGAATACAGTGGAATATCTGTGTCTTTCTTCCATCCCTATGCCTCAGCCAACCAGTTCCCTCTCCCAAGATGATCAATGTCATTAGTTCTCAGTATCCTTCCAAAATCTTATATGCATATACAAGCCAATATTCTCTCTAGCTCTCTGTCTCTTCCTCTTACATAAATGATAGCATACAGTATACTCAGTTCTGCATCTTGCCCTTTTACCTACCAACATTTCTTGGAGATCATTCCATATCAGTATATAAAGACTTCTTCAGTCTATTTTACATATTCCTTTGATTGCTTCTCCATCCATTCCATTCTTCTGCTTCTCTGAAATCTTCCTTTCAAGTTCTGACTTCAGTGCTACTTCTCTTAGGAAGCCATCCCTAGTCATTCCAACCTCCCAGTGATCCCTCCCAATGCTGAGCTACAGACTTTTGTTTGTTTTCTGAACTACTCATTTCTTGTATCGCTAGCTGTCTTTAATGTTCTTGGGTTGTAGCTTTCCGTATAGACTGTGATGTCTTCAAGGACAGGGATCATGTCTTATCCGCTTTGTAGCTCCTATAACACTACATCATCTAACAGAAGCCTTTTCCTTAGTAGGGATGCAGTTAGTTTGTTGATTTGGTGCAGTTCAGGGAACAACATTTGCCAACTCTGCCTTTTCAGAGAGTCTGTGTCAGAGACCAGCTTTGTGTGGATTGACCCTAAATGATCTCTCTAGTCACAAAAAGTCTTCGTAAGCATCTCTGGAAATGCAAATAAGTGTGGCTTACCTGAGCAAGGCACAAAGGACTACATTCCCATCCCTGTTTGCCTTCAATGGTTAGTTGCTCTTTTCACTTTTTCCTCCAAAAGTCAGCCTATAGGTGGGGTCTGCCAAAGCACAAAGTGCAGTAGAAAGATTAGCTCTAGTGGTCAGATGTGTTAGGGTCAAGTCCACTTCAGGATGACTGGCAGAATCACGGCATTCTGCTAGGTTTCCAGAAATCCTACTGCTGGTCAGGGCTGCAGGGACCAGGGAAAGAAAGGACATCACACTTTGCCAACTTTCTCACTTGCCCTCCTTCCTTGTGACATTTGCCAGATTGTCTGGGACCAGCTGTGTGAGCTGCATCTGTCACAGGGACGGGGGAGCTGTGTGGCTTTTCCACCCTCTGGTCAGCTTCTCTCTGGGGACTTTCTCCACCATGAGATTGTCCTTAGATTAAGCAAATAATTTCACATTAGTCTAATTAATTCTAATAGACTCATTAGTTCAGTCTTAGAGCTCATTCTCAAGGGAGTGATGGTCAAAAGCTGTGAAGAGTGTTTTCTTTTGTGAGAAAATCATGTTGTTTTCTTTCACGTTGGGATTTCAAACTTGACTTCTGGGATTAAAAAAAAAAATCTCCAGTTTCATGGAGTTCCATTAGCTTCCGACCCGATCCATAGAGTCAACATCCTCTGATGAAGGTTTCCCCTTGAAAATGGAGGTCTCTGCGATTGTTCTGGGATTGCAGGGCAGGTAGAATAAATCAGGTCTCAACTTTAAGTAGCTTATTGCAGTGTAATTTGGGAAGACTAAGTGTAAACAAATAAAATGATGACTACTGTAAGGCAATGCTGTCTAAGTGTCAGAGACGGTAGGAATTTTAAATGTTTAGAGGTGGCAGAGATTTCAAATTTGAAAGACTCCTTAAGAATGAGCAGAATTTTATAAGAGACAAAGAAAGGTGAGAGGCGTTTAAGATACAGAGGAGAGCATGTCCAGGTAGGATCTATAAAAACCTGGGTTTTTTCATAAATAGTCAGAGGAGCACTTGAGCTGAAGGAGAACTTCTGTGTTGGAGATGAGGGCATTGCAGGCTTAGAAAGCCAGTTGGGTCAGACTGAGGAATCTGAAGGTCAAGTTTAGAGATGAGGATTCTTCCTGAAAGCAACGAAAACTCCTCAAGGCCTCTTGTGAAGAGAGAACAATTGGAGCACTTGTTTAGGAAAAACAAACAGGTGATAACATATCAATTGGAGCAATTGTTTAGGAAAAACAAACAGGTGATAACATATGGCGTGGATTGAAGTGGGCTGAGGCTGGAGTAGGGTGAAACGAGCAGAAAGGAATGAGCTAAGAAGCTTTTGTATGACAGCAATGTGTCATGTGTGCACTTCACAGAATGCACTTACACACACCTAGATGGTACAGCCTCCTACATACCTCAGCCGTACAGTGGAGCCTACTGCTCCTAGGGTACACAACTGCACAGTATGTCACTGTGCTGACACTGTAGGCAACCGGAACTCAGTGCTAAGAATTGGTGTCTCTACACATAGAAAAGGTACAGTAAAAAATACCATATTATAATATTATGAGACCACTATCAAATACGTGGTCCACCATTGGCCAAAATATCATTATGTGGAGCACAAATGTAGTTATTTCATGTCATTTGTTAGCAAGGGGGTATAAAGATACAAGTATTTCTGAGAAAAGTAGCACTTATCTAGTCATTCATACCTTAGAGTGAATGAGCAGATCTGATTCTCTATTGGGAGAGAATGTGCAGCCTAAGCCAACCCCAGCTCACCAGGGCAGGGTGGGCCCACCAGTCTCTGGGACAGAAGCCACGGCCTTCGGTTCCTGGGTGACTATCCTACCATTTTTCCCTGTGGGATGATGCTTATAATTCACAATGAATGTTCCTGATTATCAGTAATTATTGTTTTTTCCATAATATTCTCTACTCTCACCTGCAGGGCAGAGCTACTGAACATATTATACTGCTTACCTATCCTCTTCGTCTCAACCCAAATAGAGAGCCTGTAGATTATTTCACAAGGTAGAGAAAGGGGCTGGGGGAGAAATGAACAGAATGTTTGTGAAGTGAGCTCTTGAATGCTTGTCAAAAAGCCTTTTCCTCTCAGCTATCCCAGAGGAACCCATTATCTCCTGGGGCCAAGGTGCCTGCAAGGGCTCTCAGCCAAACACAATTTGTATTCTAATCCCATTTGCTTTGGACATTTTCCCCAGGGCTTCACTGTCACTTTTAAATCTGGTTCTGAGAGCTCATCAGAGTCAGTCATCTGGACCCGACACCCTTCCTCCAGCCAATGCCACCCTTGGCCAAATCCTAGAAGATTTGGGAGGCTCTGCTCATGCCTCCTTGCTGCTGCAGCAGTCACTGCATTCCTGGGCCATTCCAGGAAGATCTGAGTGTGTTGGGAACCAGAAAGAGTTGCTGTTATGACTTTGACAGTCTCACAGCATCTGTCTCCACTGCCTGTCCCAGCATCCTTTCTTCACCTGTAGGAAAAGAGCCACGTTTGACACCTGTCTTTGCAGGTAGGGGTCTGAGAGCCATGGGAGGCACTTGGCAAGCACAGTGCTGTGTTTTGACCCTGCCGTGGGACCCTGGAGAGGTGGTGGCAAGCATCCTGGAAGCCGTGCACATTGCCGTCAATGAAAGGCAAGGAAAAACTCCTTAAATTCTTCACTTGTCTTAAAACTTCTACTTCATTTCAAACCACAACACTAAAATTTGCAGCCAGCCCTTATCACCTAGCATCTCTTATTTTGAGAGCATTTCCTGCGTGCCAGGTACTAGGAGCCTTACGTGATGTGTTGTTTGCCATCCCTACTGTCGAGATGACAAAATTGCAGGTCCCAGAGGTAGTAAGTGACCAGGGAGGAGGAGACTCAGATCTATTATTATATGACAGATCTATTGTGACATAAACAAAGCTGCCATTCTTTCCCCTCCTCCTAACTGCTTTCCAAGGTCCCAACAGCAGAACAAGTGTTGTCTTTTTTTCAATTTGAAGTGTGAGGGAATTCATTGAACAATTGGCCAAAGAAGTTGGGCACCCTGAATTGGTAGTGTCACAGAAGAAGGCTGGGGAGTCAGAGACTGTGGCTTATCCACCACTTCTGCCACTCAGGACATATGAGACTAGGCTGATATCTCAGTTTGGTGAAATGAGAATGGTACCACTTGATGAGCCATCAAAAGCACCTGCCATGGGGTGAGGGAGGTACTCAATAATTCTTACTTCCCTCTCTGGCCATCCTTCTTTATTTTGGGGACATTCTCTTCCAGTCTTTAAAAATATTATTAATACAGTGCTTGGGCCATTGTAGACATTCAATACCTAACTGCCAAAATGACAAATAACTATAAATGTACAAACATATTCAATTTATTTTCATTTGACTTGCTTGAGGACTTTTTTGAGATTTTCGTGACATGCTCAGAGGACTGAGAATGCAGAAAGAGGTGGGAAGTGATTTGTAAAACCAAGTATGGACAGCTCTAAGGATGCCTAGGAACCCCAAGACAACTTCCATTCATACCATGAATCCTATTGGATTTTGCACCTGAAAGAGAAGAGCAGGGATGAAAACTATCAGCTCGCTAAGAGCAGAGGACTTCTGTGCATTTTGCCCAGCACTGGGCCTGGCAATGCGCTTGTAGGAAGCCACTGTCTTAGGGGTGCACTGGGAATGCCCCTTGAATGTTCCCAATGTTCTCAAACTTCATCAGGAGAGCAGTGGGTTAATTCATGGTTCACAGATGTTCAACTGCATAACAGATGCAAAAAGCAACAGCTTTCTTAAATGAACTTTTTTGGGGAAGAAAAAATAACAGTAGTTAACTTTTTTGGAACACCAAACTAAATATAAATGTCTGTTTAAAAAAACAAAACAGAACTCTGCCCGAGGATATGCCGGAAGAGTCTTTAAAGCAGTGGGTTTCCATTTTCTTCCATTGGTTACATGAGACGAGTCGTTCCTTTGGGAGCCTTGATGTCGCCTGTATTGTCTGTTTGACATTAGATAGGGACACTGCCTTCTTTCTTCCTCTTCACTCCCACCTTCTTGTCACTCAAGTTACTAAATCCTAAGTATTAGTATATTATCATTGAAATTTATCTAAATTTGCATTAATATGAAAAAATGTATTTTTTGTACTTTCTCTAAATTGAGAAAAAAGATGTGGCTGGTATTTGACTACACAGGTGAGTTTAAAACTTTTCGGCTTGGTAGCGAATGTTCCCATAGTTTAATCCCAAACTGTCTTGTTGGGTTTATTTTCTACCCTTCTGTAGAATGGCCTTTTGCTTCAGCAAAACTGGTTTCTTGGCCTCCTGAACCTGTGCTTCCACTGGCCATCTCCTTAAGAATCCTACCCATTTGCTAAGGTCACGGTTCAGGTTCTACTTCTTCCAGAAGAGATCACCATAACCACAATGACTTTGCCTTCCTCCAATCTAAATAGCTTGTTTTCTGTACCCATTACTTAGCCGCTTATCCAGAGTGATCTTTTGGTTTTCATTTTGTTCTTGGATTATACTGTTAATTGTTCAAGTGTTTGTCTTATCTTCTAGCAGACTTCTCTCTTGAAATCTTTGTCCCATGCTCCTTCCCACCAGTGCACAAAACTTAAAATTTTCCACATCAAAAGTCTATATTCATACTTCTTAATCCTCTATAGAGGCGCCATTTTTGACAGGTGAAGGGGGAGGGGCAGGATTGCCATGCGGTTTCTCTGAGATGTAGTGATCGATAGAACCAAATATGTAATGTTATGATTCAGACACTCCAAGTCTGAAGCCAAACCTAGTGATTTATTTTAACAGACATTTTATTTTGTAAGGCATTGTAGCTAAACAAATGCATAAAACATATTTTTAATCTTTAGAAACATTTATGCTTCAACTCAGGATATAGATGTACGCATTCATAACCAAAATGTAAGATAAAACATGACTATGACAATATGCTAACTGCCATTCGTTGGCTACATATTTTGCATGAATTACCTCCTTAGTCCTCCCAGTGTCCCTTTAAGGTGGATGATCTGCTTTTCATAGCTGAGGTAACTTTGAGAGGATACATTGTCTGCCCAAGGTCAGCTAACAAGTAGAGGAACTGGGAGTTGAGCTTCTGCCTGATTCCAGAGCCCCAATTTAACCACCAAATATATCCCTTCTTGGCTATTCCACCATGAAGCCTATGATATTATAAAATATATGTGCTTATTGACGAGGACAATGTGAACTCCACAAAGGCAGGAGGTGTATTGTCATAACCCCAGCTTCCAGCACAGTGCTTAGCACACAGCTAACGCTCAGATACTCAGAAAGTTGGACAAATGAACTAAAACTCATCTACACACATAGTGATAGACAGAATAATGCCCATTCCACCACACCAAGATGTCCAAATTCTAATCCCTGGGGCCTGTGAGCGGTCTTATAAAAGTTCAATGACAAATGGAACATTGCTAATGTGAGTAAGTTAAAAATCTTGAGATAGGGAGATTACTCTAGATCGCTTGGGTATGCACAAGGTAAGGAGGAGGGTTATGGGGTCAGAGTCACTAGGAGGACCTGTGAACAGAAGCAGAGTTTGCAGTGATGTGAAGAAGGGGACAGAGATCTAAGAATGCAGGCAGTCTGGAAGTTAGAAGAGGCAAGAAAACAGATTTTCTCTTGAAGGCTTCAGAAGGAATGAAGTTCTGCTGACACCTTGATGGTAAACTCCTGTTCTCCCGAACCATAAAAGAAAACATCTGTCTTGTTTGAAACCACCAGGTTTGTGGGGATTGGCACAGCAGCCACAAGTAATGAATACACATACCGTGCTCATCCTAGTGTCCCAGCCTTTACTGAGTCTAGCCCCTCACCCTCATGTCACTGTCAAACTGCAGCCACTGCTCAGAGCTGCGACACCTGAGGCCAAGGGCCTTGATATCAAGGCCTGCCTTACCCTCTACTTCATTTCCATCATTCAATCAAATGACAGGTCCTGAATATCTCTCAGACCCAGCAGCCTCCACTCTTGTACCACCATCTAAGGTTACGTCACTGTAACCTCTCACTTAGGTTTCTGAAAGTGTGCTAACAGATGTCCCCCTCCTCTGTGTTCCTGGGGTCTGCCCTCTACTTGCGTCCACTTCAGCCACACAGCCGTTATCTCAGTTTCTTATACACCTCATGCTTACTCTTTCTTGCCTTGGACCTTTCTTCCCACATGATGCCATTCTGGACATTAATGCCTTGAGTGTTCCTCCTCCATTTCCAAAGATTCTGGCCCTTCCTCGTACTTAAGGTTTCAGCTGAAGGGCAGCATTCCAGAAAGCCTTCCACATCCAGTGAGGGTCTCCTGCTGTGTGGCCCCAGAGCACCCCACATTTCTCTTCTTACATCCATCATATTTTCTTTTTTTTTTTTTTTTTTTTTTTTGAGACGGAGTGTCGCTCTGTCTCCCAGGCTGGAGTGCAGTGGCCGGATCTCAGCTCACTGCAAGCTCCGCCTCCCGGGTTCCCGCCATTCTCCTGCCTCAGCCTCCCGAGTAGCTGGGACTACAGGCGCCGCCACCACGCCCGGCTAGTTTTTTGTATTTTTAGTAGAGACGGGGTTTCACCGTGTTATCCAGGATGGTCTCGATCTCCTGACCTCGTGATCCGCCCGTCTCGGCCTCCCAAAGTGCTGGGATTACAGGCTTGAGCCACCGCGCCCGGCCGTCCATCATATTTTCTTACAGTTCACTATTTCTTGCCCATTTTTTCTTGTTTGACTGAAAGCTTTATTTTGCTTGCCATTGTATCCTAGGGACAAAAACATTACCTGATGAGTAGTGGTGAAAAGAAAGAATAGGCCGGGCGCGGTGGCTCAAGCCTGTAATCCCAGCACTTTGGGAGGCCGAGGCGGGCGGATCACGAGGTCAGGAGATCGAGACCATCCTGGATAACATGGTGAAACCCCGTCTCTACTAAAAAATACAAAAAACTAGCCGGGCGTGGTGGCGGCGCCTGTAGTCCCAGCTACTCGGGAGGCTGAGGCAGGAGAATGGCGTGAACCCGGGAGGCGGAGCTTGCAGTGAGCTGAGATCCGGCCACTGCACTCCAGCCTGGGCGACAGAGCGAGACTCCGTCTCAAAAAAAAAAAAAAAAAAGAAAAGAAAAGAAAGAATAAATGAATAAGCGAGTGGATGTGGACTGACTGGAAGACAATGATTACAAAATGGCAAGGGCTTTGGGTGGTTGCATTTGAATACTTTAAATGTTGGAGTCTTGCTTTATGAATAATAGAGAACATTTTCAGGTGTTAAAGAATGTGGAGGACATAAGTTGATGACTGAGGAAAATGAAGTGACAGCTTATGTGCAGGATGGATTGGAGTTGGAGTTCCTCTTAGAAGGTGATCTATATTCCCAACATACAAATATGGAACTCTGCACCAAGATGTTGAAAGCATAAATGGGACCAGTGGATAGATATGAGCTCTGGGAAAAAAGAATTAATAGAACACAAAGATATGTTGAATGTGGAGATGTTGATGAAGATGCGGCCCAGGTCAATTGCCAACCATCACCCCGCTTTGTTGAAGATTTATTTCAATGTTTTCAGTCCTCTTGAATCTTTTCACATAATTTGCTTAATTTTAATAGTCAGCACTATATTTGATCATTTAATTTTTTAAAACTTTTTTTGGAGAGCCAAGGTCTAAACTACTTCTTGGCCCAATTACTCCGTCAGCTAAATTTGAAGTAGGTACTCAGTTGGGCACATTGCAGGTGTCGGTATAGCTGAATTGAATGGACATGCTTATTGAGAGAGCTGGAATACGGCATAGACCTTGTCTTCCACTCCAGAGGCAGCATCTATAAGGCTTTATTTTAGAACTTAGTTAGTTAAAGGGTATTTTAATATTAATATTTGGTGGTGTGAGATGGAGCTCTTACATTGTTGGTAGGAGTATAAACAGGAAATCCTTCCAGGAGAGCAGTGTGTATCAAAAGCCCTTAAAATAATGTTGTTATTGTCTTTTTAAAATAACCATTTTTAACTGTGGTAAAATGTAAATAACAAAATTTACCATTTTAAGCATTTTTAAGTGTACACTTCAGTGGCATCAAGTACAAATCATGGTGCAACCACCTCAATAATCCATCTCCAAAACTTTTATTATCTTCCCAAACTGAAACTCTCTACCCATTAAACACTAATTTCCCAATTCCCTCTCTGACCATTCCCTGGCGGCTCTCCTTCCACTTTTTACCTCTTCATTTATTTTCTATTTTTTTTGGTTTTTGGTTTTTTAACTGTATATTCCAAACCTAGGTGGTTTTATTTTTTTATTATTTTTATTTTATTTTTATTTTTTTGAGCCTGGTGTCATGAAATCATACAGTGCTTGTCCTTTTGTGGCTGGCTTATTTTACTTGATAGTGCCTTAACGTTTTATCCAGGTGTGTCATAATTTTCTTCCTTTTTAGGGATGGACGATATCTGGCTGTGTGTACATATCACATTTTGTTTATCCATTTTTTCTTCAGTGGACATGGGTTGCTTCCAGCTTTTGGCTATTGGAATGAACGCTATTCTAAACATGGCCACAGAAATGTCTGTTCATTTTCTTGCTCTTAGTTCTTTCAGACATATACACAGAAGTGAAATTCCTGGACCACATGTCAATTTTATGCTTAATTTTTTGAGGAATCACCATAGTGTTTTCCACAGTGGATGTACCATTTTGCATTTTTACCAGCAATGCTACAAGGATTGCAATTTTTCTACATTCTCCCCTCCACTTGTTATTCTCTGATATTTTAATAATATCCATTTCAAAGGGCATGAAGAGGTATCCCATTGTGGTTTTGATTTGCATTTCTCCAATAATTAGCATGTTGAGCATCTTTTCACGTACTTATTGCCATTTGTACATCTTTGGAAAAATATCCATTAAAGTCCTTTGCACATTTTTAAATTGGATTTTTGGCTTTTATTGTAGAGATGTAGTAGTTCTTTATATATTCTGAATATTACCCATTATCAGATATATAATACGTAGTTTTTGTGTTTTTTTTTTTTAACTCCATAGATTGCAGTTTCAATCTGATGATACTGGTCTTTGATGCACAAATGTTTTTAATTTTGATGAAGTCCAATTTATCTACTGTTTTTGTTGTCTGTGTTTCATACCCAAAAAATTATTGCCAAATCCAATGTCATGAAAATTTTTCTTCATGTTTTCCTCTAAGATTTTTATAGTTTTAACTTTTACATTTAGGTCTTTGATCCATACTGTGTTGATTATCTTTTAATAATTTTTGACTTATTTTATTTGTTTGCAGCCATTACTGAATCTGGGAGAGTTCATTTTTGCATATGGCATAAAGTAAGGGTTGAATTTCATATTTTGCAGATGAATATCTAGTTTTCTCAAACTTTTTATTGAAAAGACTATTTTCTTCATTAAATTATCTTGGCACCTTGTTTGAAATTATTTGACAATATATTTTACGGTTTATATCTTGGCTCTTTATTCTGTTCTGTTGGTTTGTAAGTCTGTCATTATGTCTATTCCACAGTTTAGGCTACCGAAGCTTTATAGTAAGTTTTGATGTCAGGAAGTGTGAGACCTACACCTTTGTTTTCCTTCATCATGATTGTATTGACTATTGGGGTTTCTTGAGTTTTCATATGACTTTTACAATAAATTTTTCGATTCTTACAAAAATATCGCTGGGGTATGGTAGAGATTGTACTGAATCTTTAGATTGCTCTGGGTAGTGCTGACATCTTAACAACTTTAAAGCTTTCAATCCACGAACATGGATTTTCTTTCCATTTATTTCTATTTTCTTAAGATTTTTCAGGAAGATTTTGTAGTTTTCATTGTACAAGTTTTTTGCTTCCTTGGTTTCACTAATTTTACTCTTGATTTTACTGATTTTCTCTATTACCTTTAATAGTTACGTTTATTCTTAAGTATTTTATGTTTTTGATGCTATTGCAAGTGGAATTGTTTTTTAATTTCCTTTTTGAATTGTTCAGTATTAGTATATAGAAGAGCAACCACCAATTTTTGCATGTTGATTTTGTGTGTTGTGACTTTGCTGAATTGATTTATTCTAACAGTGTTTTGTGTGTGGGTGCATATGTGTGATATTTAGAGTTTTTTACATATAAGATGGTGTCATCTACAACCAAAGATAATTTTACTTCTTCCATTAGAATTTCAGTGACTTTTATTTCCTTTTCTTCTCGAATTGCTCTGGCTTGTACTTCTAGTACTATTTTGAACGCAAGTGGTGAAGGCAGGAATCCTCGTCTTGTTATTGAGCCTAAAAAAAGAAGTTCAGTTTTTCACCATTACGTATAATTTTAGCCATGGGTTTCTCATAGATGGCTCTTACTGAGTTAGATTTTTTTTCTAGTTTGTTGAGTGTTTTTATCATGAAATAATGCTAAATTTTGTCAGATGCTTTTTCTGACTCAAATGAAATGATCATGATTTTTTCCCTCCTTAATTCCATGAACTGTGATTTATTAGATTGACTGACTTTCTTATCAATGTATAAAACCACCTTTACATTTAAGGAATAAATCTCTTTTTGTCACAGTGTATAACCCTTTTAATATGCTGTTGAATCCTATTTGCTAGTATTTTCTGGAGAATTTTTGCATTAGTATTCATAAGGGATATAGTTCACTAGTTTTCTTTTCTTCTAGTATCTTTGTCTAACTTTGATACAGGATAATACTGGCTTCATAGACAGAGTTAGGAAGCATTCCTCCCTCTTCAATTTTTTTTGAAGAGTTTAAGGTGTTAATTCTTTAAGTGTTTGATATAATTCACCAGTGAAAGCATCTGTTCCTAGTTTTTTATTTGTTGTGAGTTTTTTGATTATCACTTCAATGTCCTTATTAGTTATAGGTCTATTCAAGTTTTTTATTTCTTCATGATTCAGTCCTGATAAAGTGTGTGTTTCTAGAAATTTGTTCATTTCATTTGGTAATCCAATTTCTTAGTGTACAATTGTTTATAGTACTTCTTATAATCTTTTTTATTTCTATCAAATTGACAATAATATTCCATGCTGATTTTTTGTCTTCTTGCTCCTTTTATTAGCCAACCCAGCCAAAAGTTTGTCAATGTTGCTAATGTTTTTGAAAAACCAACTCTTTATTTTACTGATTTTCTCTATTGTCTTTTTAAATATTTTTATTTGTCTTTAATCTTTATTAATTCCTTCCTTCTGCTAGTTTTGGAGTTACTCTTTTTTCCTTGGTTTCCAAAGGTATAAAGTTAGGTTATTGATTTGAGACCTTTTGTCTTAATAAATGCAAGCTTTTACAGCCATAAATTTTCCTCTTAGCTCTGCTTTTGCTGCATCTCATAAGTTTTGGTATGTCAGGTATGTCATGTTTTTATTTTTGTTTTTCTCAAGATATTTTATAATTTTCCTTGTGATTTCTTTTTCAGTTGTTTAAAGGTATGTTGATGAACTTTAATATATTTGTGTATTTTCCAGTTTTCCTTCTGCTGTTAATTTCTTGTCATTCCATTGTGATGAGAACAGACAATTTGTATTATGTCAATTCTTTTTCAATTTATTAAGACTTTTTCTGTTGCCTAACATGAGTTATCATGAAGAGTGCTCCAAGTGCACTGGAGAAAATGTATATTCTGTTGTTGCAGGGTGAAGTGTTGTGCATATGTGTATCAGGTCCAGTTGGTTATAATGTTGCTCAATTTCTCTGTATTCACATTTGATCTTCTGTCTGGTTGTTCTATCCATTACTGAAAGTGAAACATTAAAGTTTCCTGCTATTTTAGAGTTATCTATTTCTCCCTCCAGTTCTTTCATGTTTACATCTTATAGTTTGGAGCTCTGATGTTTGATGCATATATGCTTATAGTTGTTGGCAAATTAACCCTTTTATCATTACATAATCATGATTTGTCCTTATAACAGTTTTTAACTGTTATACATATTATTTAACAGATTATTTTATCTGTTAAACAGACTATTTTGTCTGTTATTAGTTGGTCATTTTTGTGCTGGTCTCTTTTGTTTTGGTTACTATTTGCATAGAATACCTTTTCCCATCTTTTCACTTTCAACTTATGGATGATATTAAATCTAATATAAGTCTTTTATGTATAGCATATGCTCGGATTCTTTCTTTCAATCAATTCTGTCAATCCATGTCTTTTGATTGGGGAGTTTAAGCCACTTACGTAAAGTAACTACTGATAAGGACAGTTTTTGACATTTTATTGTTTTTTGCTGTATGTCTTAGAGCTTTTTGTGTCCCTCATTTTTTGCATTACTGTTTTCCATTTTGTTTACTTGATTTTTTATAGTAACACATTTTGAATTTCTTCTCATTTCCTTTTGTGTATATTCGATAAATATTTTCTTTGTGGTTACTATGGGGATTATATATAACACTGTAAAGTTATGACAATCTTTGTTAAATTGATGCCAATGTACTTTAGTCACATACAAAACTCTGCTTCTTTACAGCTCCTCCTCCCCAAACACTTTGTTGCCAAGGTCACAAATTACATCTTTATGCATTATGTTCCTATTAACATAGACTTATAATTCTTTTTGCTTTTGGCTTTTAACTAGCACATAACAATTAAAAGTGGAGTTACAGACCAAAATTTCTGTTAATGTATTTATGTTTGCTGGAGAATTTTATATATATATATATATATATACACACACACACACACACACATATTTATACACATATATGTATATACACACACACATATATAAGTGTATATATATATTTTTTTCTCAAGATGGAGTCTTGCTCTGTTGCCCAGGCTGGAGTGCAATGGCACAATCTTGGCTCACTGCAACCTCCGCCTCCTGGGTTCAAGCAATTCTACTACCTCAGCTTCCCAAGTAGCTGGGATTACAGGTGCGTGTCACCATGCCCAGCTAATTTTTTGTGTTTTTAGTAGAGATGGGATTTCACCATGTTGGCCAGGCTGGTCTCGAACTCCTGACCTCATGATCCACCTGCCTAGGCCTTCCAAAGTGCTGGGATTACAGGCATGAGCCACCAGACCTGCTAAGAACTTTATATTTTGACAGAGTTTTGAGTGTTCTTTCTTTCAACTTAAAGGACATTCATTAGCATGTCTTCTGGAAAAGTCTATTGGTAATGAACTACGTCTGCTTTTAGTTATCTGTGAATGTCATAATTTGTTTCCTATTTTTGAATAACAGTTTTGCTATATAGAGAATTATAATACAGAGTGAGACCATATAAAATTATACATATATGAAATACAGAGTGAGACCATATATATATATATATATAGTGTCTTAAAGCATGTATATACTTTAAGACAAATATAACATTAAAAAAATATAACAACATAAAAAAAATAAAAAGAGGCCATAAATATATGGTCTCACTCTGTTGCCCATACTGGAATGCAGTGGCATGATCATGGCTCACTGCAGCCTTGACCTCCCAGGCTCAAGTGATCCTCCCTCCTAAGTAGTTGGGACTACAGGCATGCACCACCATGCTCGGTTAATTTTTAAATTTTTAATTTTTTTTGCAGAAATGGAGTTTCACTATGTTGCTCAGGCTAGTCTTGAACTCCTGGCCTTGTGTGATCCTCAGCTTTGGCCTTCCAAAGTGCTGGAATTACAGTGATAAGCCACTACACCCAACCTAGAGTCTCGATTGATGCTTCAAGAAAAATTTTAGCACCTTAAATATATCATCTAATTTTCTCTGGCCTGTAAGTTTTTTTGCTGAGAAATCCACTTACAGTCTGTCCTGGATCACTTGTACATGACACGTCACTTTCCTTTAGCTCTGTTCAAGATTATCTTTGTCTGTGTCAACAGGTTGATAATAACGTGTCTTGGGGTGGGTCTCTTTGGGTTAATCCTACTTAGACTTCTCGTATTTGCGTGTCCATATTTATCTTCACACTTGTGAAACTTTTGTCCATTATTTCTTCAAATAACTTTGCTGCCCTTTTCTCTCTTTTCTCCTCCTGGGACTCCGATAGTACATATTTTGTCCACTTGATGCATCCTAAGTTAATTTTTTTAATAGTTTTTCCTTTTGCTTTTCAGAATTGATGATTTCAAATGACCTGTCTCGAAGTTCAGTGATTTAATTTTTTTTTTTTTTTGTCTGATTGGGACAGCCATGCTCCAGGATTTCTATTTGTTTCTTTTAATTTTTGTCTCTTTGTTGATATCATTTTGTTCGTATATCTTCTGATTTCCCTTAGTTCTTTGTCTACATTTTCCTTTAGCTTTTTGAGCATAGTAAGACAAATGTTTAAGAAGTCTTTGCCTGGTCAGTCTGATACCTATTTTTCTTCGGGGACGATTTCTGGAAATTATTTTGTTCCTTTTATTGGGCCTTTTAAAAAATGTCTTGTGATTGTTTATTGAAAATTGGGCATTGAAAACACGTCGACCTTCCCAATCTTGGCAGGCTGACATGGGGGAGTTTCACTAATTAGGGGGCCTTTCAGCCTCGGAATCAGCCTGAAGTGAGGCTTAAGATATTCTGAGGTCTTTTTAAGGCATATTTCCTGGTTGGGCCTGTGTGAGATTTAAAAATAAAATCTTCTCTCTCCCCACAAAAACAGCTGCTTTAAAATGTCCTAATTTGCCAAAGAGTCTCGCCCCCGTTTCTCCTTGGCAAATTAGACTGTTCTATCCTATTTCTCTGTTAAAAATCATTTGCCCCCAGATATCTATGGGTCTGTTGTCCCCCTTACCATTTTCCACACCACAGTACCTGCCACTGCCTCCCATGGTTTCCACCAGCCTGAGTTACAAACAACGTTTTCATTTTTTGTCTGACTCCAAGTCAGACAGGACAGCAAACCGTCCTGTGGAAACCCCACAGACAAGTTAGAACATTGCAAATATGTTGTACTCTTCTCCTCCCGGCTCCAGGGAGAAAACTAGGAATTAGGACATTTTCTCCCAACTATACCACAGTGTGGAAAGGGCGAGGTCGGGTGAGTGAAAACACCACAACATTTCCCACCATTTGACTGTGGCTTTTTTTCAGTGGGAATTCACGTGGTGGCTATAGATCTTTGATTAGTTTTCAGAGCTCATATAAAGTTATTTTAGTTCATCTACAGATAGTTTATTTAATGTTTCAATGGGGAAACAAGGGTGTAGCATTTCCCAGCCTTCCACCTTGCTGACTTTACTCCTGTTCATTACTTTTACATAGTACCTGGCAAAAGGGAGGCACTGATATTACGATTTTTTTTCTAATTATGTGCATATTCCCAACATTTTCCTGAGGGTAATAAGAAGGATAAGCAACACTGGGAACAAACTGGAGAATTGTTTTAAATGACTGCACAGAGAGGAGATGGGGTTTGTGACACCCCTTAAATTGCACTATGAACATGACTACTTAAAATCTTTGGTAGGGCTTGATTTTTCTAACTGAGAACATTCATTAGATGGAAAAAGAACCCCCAAACTGCCTCTAGTATGTAACTCAGAAGTAGAATATGTAGGGATCATAAAATTAAAAATGGAGCTTATAAAAACTAGTTAACCTCTGAAAAGAAGGCTAGGTTTAAATAAAGAATAAAAGAACTAACACTAACCATCTTTGGTGTTTTCTGTTCTAAGAAGACTAATTGCATGTCCAGGGTAGTCTGGTAGCAATTTGAGACATTATGTTTTTTAAGATCCGCATTGTTTTAAATCTATGAAAAATTAGTAGTTAACTTTCCTCAACTCTTTGTGGGAGAAGAGTGATTTTCAGGTTGGTGAAGACAATGAACTTGGAGCTTCGATTAATGAGCTTTGGGTTTAGGGTTGTGTAAGCTAAGCCATAGAAAAACATATTGTGAGTGGTACAAACTTCCAAGGGTGAAAATCAATAATCCAGATGGGGAAAAAATGGTGAATCATACTTGTTTTCCCTATCTAAATAAGTGATGAGAAAACTGGGGTCTCTTAAAGGCCATTCTTTCTTTTTATCCAACTCTGGACCACTCTGTCTCTTTTTTATAGCATCAAGAAAGGAAATGTTGACAAGTGATACATCTTTTTCAACATGATGCATTTTTCTCAGCCAGTAAAGATACATGAATGTTTGACCTTATTCTTAAAGTCCTCCAAAGACATCGTGATATAGCTTCCCTCAAAAACTCTTTCATGACATTTATAACCAGAATACTAATAATTTGCTTTTTTCCCCTTTCTAGACTCTGTTTTTCTTTTATTCTATTCTCTGGAATTAAATTAATAATGGTTGATCAGCATCTTAAGACAAATTGTACAGATTAGAAAATACTTGAATTCTACCCCAGGCTTCTATTCTTCCAGCTAACTAGTTCCAAAACTCTTCACCCTTCCACAGCACAGAATCAATGCTCAATAAATATTGATCCTATTTTCCAATATTCTTTTTTTTTTTTTTTTTTTTTTGAGACGGAGTCTCACGCTGTTGCCCAGGCTGGAGTGCAGTGGCCGGATCTCAGCTCACTGCAAGCTCCACCTCCCAGGTTCCCGCCATTCTCCTGCCTCAGCCTCCTGAGTAGCTGGGACTACAGGCGCCCGCCACCGCGCCCGGCTAATTTTTTGTATTTTTAGTAGAGACGGGGTTTCACTGTGGTCTCGATCTCCTGACCTTGTGATCCGCCCGCCTCGGCCTCCCAAAGTGCTGGGATTACAGGCTTGAGCCACTGCGCCCGGCCTATTTTCCAATATTCTAAGCACTTCTGTCCCGGGGAAAAACTATAGATCATGCCTATGTTTAACTTTATTTATGTTGTTGCTAATCTATGACTTTGAACCCCTTCAGGGCAGAAATAAGTCTCACAAGCAGCAGCGAAGAATAGTAACAGACTGGTCTTTAATATCCTCCCATTGCTGGACCTATCATCTGGCTAACACTACATTTTTAGCAATTCAGATCTGAGACATAGTATCAACCAATAGGTTTATATGAATTTTTAGAACTCAGATTTCAGAACTCTCAGACAATTCGGCTCAAAACAAAAATGAAACTTGATTTCCACAGAACTTCATGACCCTAGAAACCAATGAGACTTAATTTGGTTCTTCTGGTATGAATTCCTACAATTCTAAGGAGAATCACCGACTATCAGGATTCCTGCTTTGGGAATGCGGTTGGATTAGATGGCCTCTAACCTTCCTTCCAAACCCAAGATTACGGTTCTTCTGTGAAACTACAGCAGACAGAAATTCTATTTTTTTCCACTAGATTTCTGTGGGGATGCATTTCCTTTTTTCTACCTTCAAATATCTCATTAATATCATAACTTTAGCCATCCATGTGTTTGAGTTCACGTGTAGGCTCTGTCCCCGAACATTCATATTTATTTTGCTGTTCTTTCTTCTCCATATGTAAGATACATCCGCATGTTATTTGTGGACATATAAGACCCTTCTCTGTGCCAAAGCTTGTACCATGTGAGGATAGAGTGATCAGAAAAACATTTTAAGGATTCAGGGTTGCTGAGTGGAGCCCTGGACTAAAGAAAGAAGTTGTGGCTGAGCTGTGTTTCGGAAACTGGTGCACTCAGCATCAGCCCACAGATTTCCTTCCCGAGGGTAGCCAGGGCTGACAGCTCTGCACAGTGAAATTAAAAACAGTGAAATTTTAAAACACACATCAATTTTAATGCAATCTATATGTTTGGCTTGTCTTCATTTTTGGTATTTGTCAGAGGAGAAATAAGATATCCTTGTAGGAAAATTAAATAAATAAATTATACTCTATGAAAAAGCAAAGCAAAGCAATAAATTACAAATGCTTTTCTTTCTTCCGTCAGAGTTTAACATTCCAGCATCTGATCAAAAGTTCGAAAGTCCCTTTTCTATGATTACAGTACATTAGATAAATGGGTTTTTAAAATGCACATATTTATTTAGAACAGAACCTCATTCTGATTAAGTTTTCAATTCAGTTACCACCTACTTTATTTTTGATAGGCTTCATGGCAGAAGCTTTATTTTATTTAATTTATTTTTGATGCTTCAAACATTGCTGAAATCTTGTGTAATATGAATTGTTTTGATTTTCTTTTTCTTTTTTTTTTTTTTGAGACGGAGTCTCGCTCTGTCGCCCAGGCTGGAGTGCAGTGGCCAGATCTCAGCTCACTGCAAGCTCCGCCTCCCGGGTTCCCGCCATTCTCCTGCCTCAGCCTCCCGAGTAGCTGGGACCACAGGCGCCGCCACCTCGCCCGGCTAATTTTTTGTGTTTTTAGTAGAGACGGGGTTTCGCCGTGTTAGCCAGGATGGTCTCGATCTCCTGACCTTGTGATCCGCCCGTCTCGGCCTCCCAAAGTGCTGGGATTACAGGCTTGAGCCACCGCGCCCGGCCTGTTTTGATTTTCAAATGCAATTCTGCTCAATCTAGAGAGGAAGAAACTGATATTTCTGTTTACTTTCAACCAGAGCATCCAGTCCACTGTGTCTCTAAGCCTTTGTATGTAGCACAATAAAAAGTTTTGGGTAGGTAAACCGGGATCTGGAGCTGAAACTATGTTTCATTAGCCCATAGAGAAGTTGCTGAAGATGGTATACAGTTGGTTAAGATTTCCTGGCTACTTTTAGTTCGGGTTTTTGTCATGAGTAGCGGACCAATATGTTAGTCTTAACTTTTATACAAACTAATTTTGGGATGCTAAGCAAATTTCACCTAGATTTTTAGCAAAAGCTTTGGAGCTGATTTAGATCCAACCTCACATTTGACAGAGGAACACAAGAAGGTCCACTGTGGTTAAATGTGTCACTCAATGTCATGTAGAGATGTTTGTAGTAGAATTAAGATTTGTTTTTGTCTTTTTAATTTACTTTTATTTAAATTAAATAAAATATGAGATAAGGGTCTCACTATTTTGCCCAGGCTGGTCTTGAACTCCTGGGCTCAAGCAATCCTCCTACTTCAGCCCCCTGAAGTGCTGGAACTAGAAGTGTGAGCCACTGCTCCTGGCCTTTTTTTGTTTGTCTAAATGTGCAATACTCTCTCCACTTTACCAGACTCTCTGCTATCATACTATATAAACCAATTGAACTCCAATATAATAGCACTGAAGTGACCAACTTTACATGATATTTTTAATTAAGAAAAAATAGATGCAGAACTACTTTAAAAGATATAAAATGAATTGTTAAAATGTTACCACTGTTTGTGCATTTTAATAGATTTTAAACTTTCTCTGTTGAGATTTTCTGGTTATTCATTTATTTCCCTTTCTATTCTTGAGCATAGTTATAATAACTACTATGAAAATACTCATCTACTGATTCCATCATCTGATTGTCTTGGGGTTGGTCTTCACTGATTACCTTTTCTCATAATTATGGGTCACATTTTCCTGTTTCTTGGTAGTCTGGTAATTTTGATTATATTCTGGACATTGGTATAAAACTTTGGATTCTGTTATGCTCTTCTGAATATATTTATTTTTTTCTTTGGTTTTAGCAGACAATTAATGTGGCAATAATCAAAGTCTAACCTCTGTGTTCTCTGTGTGGGCAGCAGTGGAAATTATTGTTGAGTCCTTTTAGCCTTAGCTGGTTTACTTGTAGTCTTCCCTGCAGAGGAAGCATTCAGAGATCAGTCAGATATTTAAACCGATTTTTTTTTTTTTTTAGTTGGAGTTTTGCTCTTGTTGCCCAGGCTGGGCTGCAATGGCATGGTCTCAGCTCACTGCAACCTCCACCTCCTGGGTTCAAGCAATTCTCCTGCCTCAGCCTCCCAAGTAGCTGAGATTACAGGCACACGCCACCACACCCAGCTAATTTTCATATTTTTAGTAGAGACAGGGTTTCACCACATTGGCCAGGCTGGTATCAAACTCCTGACCTCAAGTCACCTTGGCCTCCCAAAGCACGGGATTACAGGTGTGAGCCACCATACCTGGCCTAAATCAATTTTTAAATGCAGAATTTAGGGCTTTCCCTTTGTGGATATCTTTTTTCCTGGCACCTCTTTCCTCATTTTATAGCTGCCATGGTAACTTCAAACTCTGTCCTCTGTTTCCACAAGCCAGTGAGACTGCAGGAAATCTATTGAGTTTTAGTAATTCCACTTCATGCTCACTGGGGCTGCCTTCAGGCAAAAGTTCATGAAATATTGAAAATGTACCCAGCATCATCCCATTTCCTTCTTCTAAGTGTAAATTTCCCTCAGCATTTCCCTCCTTTTGTTTGTCTGCAGTACCTTCAGGTAGCAGTTTTTCTCTCCTTTAATTTTGTTGTGTGTATCCAGATTTTAGAGTTAGTATCTGTGCAAAGATTGATCGATTAGAAGCTACTCCTTCATTGCCAAAATAGAAAGCAGATTTTTAAAAATGGATTTCTCTCAGGAGGAAATTTTTACAATTATTTTTGAGTTCTAGTTTCCCTTTTCCCCCATTAGAGACACAAACACTCAATATAAACATGGGAGAAAATGTTATATAACATATGTTTTGATTACATAGATTGCAGATACATACAGGGTATGTTTAATGCATATATTTTATATATTTTATATATGCATTAATTATAGAGAACAGCATATTGATGTTACATACTTTTCAGAATATACACTATCTATTCAGTACTTCATTTTGTGATGAGGGCTGGCATACCAGACCTTTGATCTGAATGTTTTTTGCCACTGTCTGTGGAACCTTCCAATATCACATTGAGTTATCCAGGACAATGACGTCGCTCCAATATAACCACCACCTCTTTTCTTTGCCTGTGGTGTCTTCACTTCTCCTAAACGTTGTGTTCTCTCTTTCCTTTTACTTGTGGAAGTCACAGGGTACACAAGAATTGTGACCCACTCAGGCTAGTCTTCAGAGTTAGCAGAACATTTCTTTCTCTCTCTCTCTCTCGCTTGCTTGCTCTTTTTTTTTTTTTTTAATCCCCTTTTGTTTTCCTATTTTTTTTTTAGGCAGTCCCATTTTTTCTCAGAGATGTGATGCTATTCCCACTGAGTATTCCAAGATTTTTCCTGCCCAGTCTCCATAGTACATCCCGGAATTAAATTGGAAAGGTTGATTATAGCTTTTTTGCCCAGTGAGTCAATGTCAAAGCGAGAAATCTTAAAAAAAAAAAAAAATGGATTTGTACTGGTGTGTCATTGATTGCTGGCGAGAAGATCAACAAGTTTTTCAGTCACTCTAGTCTCTGGTTGTAGTATTTGGAGATACCTGAGAATAACTATTCTGAGAAAGTCACAATGATTTTGACTATACCTAAAAGTAAACCTAAATTAAAGAACTTAATCAATAGGTGTTTATTATCTCTCATCACTATATGTCCGGAGTAAGGAAACGGCAGAGTTGGTTAATTCACTATCATAATGATGTGAAGACTTTGTATGAGCTTCTCAGCAATTCTTCTGGCTTTTGTTCTTATGGTCACAAGGTAACTGCATCAACTCTTAGCATAAGACAACCGCCAGAGGCAGGAAAGTATAAGAAATGTGCCTGTGCTTATTTTTCATCAAATAGGAACACATTTTCCCTGGATTTCCCCATAAACAGCCTTTATAGCCTCACTGGCTAGAAGGGGGTCCCATGCTTTCTGAAAAACAATTCATGACAAAGAAGAATGGGATTACCATGATTAGCCTAGACCAGGTGTTGAATAGTGGTTGAATTGTGGCCCCCCTACAAAATGTAGGTTTACCTGGAGCCTCAGAATGTGAGACATTGTTTAGAAATAGCAACTCTGCAGATGTAATTAGTTAAGGATCTTGATATAAAATCATCTAGGATTTATAGCAAACCCCATTTCCAATGACAAGTGTTCTTATAGGATGAGGAGAGGACACCGAGAGGAAGGCCATGTGAAGATGAAGATAGAGACCGGAGTGATGCCGCTACAAGCCAAGGAATGTCAGGAGCCACCAGAACCTGAGGGAGGCAAGGAATAATTCTCTGGAGCCTTCAGAACTTTGATTGCAGACTTCTGGAGACCAGAAATTTGGGGAACAAATGTTTGTTCTATTAAGCCTCCTAATCTGTGGCGATTTGTCACAGCAACCCTAGGAAAGCACACTATGCAAGAGTTTGGCAAACTAAGGCCCACAGTCAAAGCCTGCTGTTGTTACCTGTTGATATAAATCCAGTTTTATTAAAACACAGTCACACCCATTCATTTACACATTGCCTTCAGCTGCTTTCCAAGACAATGGTAGAGTTCAGTAGTTGTTACAGAGACTTTATGTCCAGCAAAACTTAAAATACTTACTCTCTGTCCTTTTGCAGAAAAAAGCTTGGGGATCTTTGGCCCAGAGTAATAGTGGTTCAGCTGCTAGTGCTACAGAGAGGTACATCTTCTATGATCATGTCATTTCTCAACACCTGAACAAAGGGAAGTTCTTTTAGCAAAGAGGACAGGGAAATTTTTTACAGATAGGAAACCAAAATAATCATGAACATGTGAAGACTAAACATGGATTGTGCTTAATAATAAACTAATACTTGTTAATTATCCAAACTTGTAGTTTTAATCTAGAAAATTCACCAAATTTATAGGCTCTCAGGCGGCTTTTGTTATTATGTATTATTATTTGTCTGTGTGTGTTAATAGATTACAAATTTGGCAGTAGTGATAAACCACAATATTCATTGTGATCATGTTGATCTTGTGAATTGTGTATACAAAATATATGGTACAAACTTTCCTTTTTGTATTCCTGGATCTCTAGATGATGATATCCAAGACTTGGGGTTAAAAACGCTAGACATTTCTGGACCGGGTGAGGTGGCTCATGCCTGTAATTCCAACACTTTGGGACGCTGAGGCGGGTGGATCACCTGAGGTCTGGAGTTCAAGACCAGCCTGGCCAACATGGTGAAATCCCATCTGTACTAAAAATGCAATAATTAGCCAGGCCTAGTGGTGCACCTGTAATCCCAGCTACTTGGGAGGCTGAGGTAGGAGTATCACCTGAACCTGGGAGGTGGAGGATGCAGTGAGTCGAGATTGTGCCCTTGCACTGCATCTTGGGAGTGAGACTCTGTCTCAAAACCAAAAAAACAAAAAACACTAGATATTTCTACAGGAATAAAGAGTGGCACTGGGGCAAGGTTAGACATGTAGCTCATGGAATAGAATTGAATGTTCAGGTAAAAAATACCCAACATGTTATTTATGGTTAATTGAATTTTGACAAGGGTGCCAAGGTAATTTCGTGGGTAAAGGATAATGTTTTCAATGAATGATAATGGCACAACTGAATATCCACTTGTAAAATGATTAATTTTAAACACTGTCTTATATCATACACTAAAAACAATTAGAAATAGATTGTAGATTTCATTGTAAGTTAAAACTATAAAACTTCTAGAATACAACATAAAAGAAAATCTTTGTGATCCTCGGTTATGCAAAGAGTTCTTAGAAATGATAAAAAAACCATGATTCACAAAGGGAAAAATAGTACATTGCACTTTTTCAAAATTTAGAACTTTCAGGCTTCTAAAGACACCACTAAGAAAATGAAAAGCTAGCCACAGGCTGAGCGCCAGTATTTTAAATTACATAGCTAATAAAACACTTATACATAGAATATATAAAAATACTTATAACTCAACAGTAAGACAAAGAACTCAACTTAAAAATAAGCAAAAGATGTCCATTCTACCGAAAAGATACTTGGATTGTATGTTCCTCACCATACTGTTCACAATAGCAGAGACATGAAGTCAACCTAAGAGCCCCTCCGTGGTAGATTGGGTAAATAAAATGTGGTAGATATACTCCACGGAATACTATGCAGCTATGAAAAAGAATGAAATAATGTTCTTTGCAGCAACATGGATGCAGCTGGAAGCCATTAACCTAAGTGAGTCAGTGCAGGAACAGAAAGCTAAATATTACATGTTCTCACTTATAAGTGGGAGCTAAACATTAGGTACTCAGGGACATAAAGATGGCAACAATAGACAATGGGAAGTTATGGGGGGAGAAGGGAGAGAAGGAGGCCAGGGCTGAAAATGAACTATTGGGTACTGTGATCAGTACCTGGGTGATGGATCATTCATACCTCAAACCTCAGCATCATGCAATATACCAGGCAACAAGCCTGTGCATGTACTGCCTGAATCTAAAATAAAACTTGAAATTATTAAAAACAGAAGACCAAGGGACTTAAATAGGTATTTCTTCAAAGAACATATTCGAATGGCTAAGAAGCACATGTAAAGATGCTTAACATTATTATATATTAGGGAAATGCAGATTAAAACCACATTGAGATGCATTTTCAATTAAAAAAAAAAAGACAATAACAAGAGCTGACAAGGATATGAGGAGCATGGAACTCTCATACATTGCTATGGGAATGCAAAATGGTATGGGTACTTTAAAAATGAGTTTGGCAGTTTAATAAAAACATACACTTAATATATGGCACAGCAATTCTACTCCTAGGTATCTAAGAGACGTGAGAAGATATGTCTGTAAAGAGACTTATATGCAAAAGCTCGTATCAAAATTACTCATACTAAATAATTGGAAACAGTGCAAATGTTCATCATCTGGTGAATGAGTGAAGAAAATGTAGTAATCTATGCAATGTAATATTCAACAATACAAAGAAGCTACTGAAACATGCTTAAGCATGAATGAATCTTGAAAAATGTATGCTGTATAAAAAAGCCAGACACAAATGACAAAATGTTGTGTGATTCTACTTTTACGAAATGTCCAGAAAAGGCAAATCTATAGAGAAAAAGTAGCTTATGGTTGCCTGGGACTGCAGGATGAAAATGGAGAGTAACAACACACAAGAATGAGGAATCATTTTTAGATTTTGGAAAGGGTTCTAAAACTGGATTGTGGTAGTTGCACAAGTCTGTAATTTACTAAAGATCATTAGCAGCTGGGCCTGGTGGTGCACCTATAGTCCCAGCCACTTGGGAGGCCAAGGTGGGAGGATCCCTTGAGCCCAGCAGTTAGAAATTGCAATGAGCTATGACTACACCACCACACTACAGCCCAAGCAGCAGAGCAAGACCCTGTCTCTAAAAAGAATAAAATAAAATAAACTAGTTATATTACAGTGGGTAGGTTTATGGTATGTAAGTTATACCTCAACATGACTATTCAAAAATATATAGTAAGGGAATTTTTTAAAACTGCAAATACCTAACTTTTGTCCAACAGAAAACACGGATGCAAACTACAAAGGATATCACATGTATCCATTGCTATTTCAACTACAAAACTGATTACCAAAAGGCTAAAGGAGTTCTGTTTTTGTCAGAGAGATGCTTAAATCTCATCACCGCTGTGTAGTTCAGAGTGAATGTCTGAGCTTCCTGGTCTCCTACAGACCCAGTAAGCAGAATAAAAAGATGAGACTCTTATTAGCAGAATGAGCAGAATATACTTTTAAAGTTTTGCTTTATTTCTTTTATCTTTATACTATCCCAGTGAGGTGGGTGGAACAGATCTTTTTGACCCCCTTTTAGATCATAAAATCACAGACACATCACTAAGGGACAGTCACATCTGACTTTTTAAACAGTCTTGGCAGCCCCCGTCCCTTCTCTCCTCAGCCCCGTCTTCTCATCCTCCCAATCAACTTTATATCTCCCACCAACACTGCATGTAAATTCCTGCTTGTTTCTCACTTTTCCTTTTCTCCTCAGAGGAAGAATAGTAAGGCTATAATCCTCGAACCAATCTTTGCTTAAAATCTGCTCTGGAGTGCATAGAAAGCTAGTTCAAGGACAACTTAGCCAGTGGGGAAATTACATTTTCTGCAATTTATGTTATTATTTTGTGAGTTTCTCTCCTTTTCCCAAGTTGGATCCAACTGCAGTTAAATTTTACCACATTCTCCAGATGATGAGTGATGATAGAATCCAGTTGCAAGGTGTAGAAACAGCAACAACAGCAGCAGCATTTGCTAACTGTTGGGTAAATGCTAGACGGTCCAGGAAACAGTTTGCCTGGATTATCTCCTTTCCTCCCCACTCCAGTCTATGAGGTAGGTGCCATTATTACCTGCACTTACAGATGAGAAAATTGGTCTGGGATTATGTTTAGCCAAAAAGTGGCAGAGAGCAGGTCCGCCTGAGTTTAAGCTTATGGCATAAGCTCATGTCGACAGCCCCTTTACACAAAACTGACTTCTTGTCATTTAACCCAAACCCGTGTGGAGAGAGGAAATTGGTCTGTGGTCTCTTGGTGACTTTTCATACCTGAAACTGTGTAGATGGGGTATGGTCTCCATCCACCATCCAGGATCACCATGGACATAGCTGCATGCAAAACAAACAAACAAAAACTCAAAGTTAGAAAAAAGAAAAAGGAAAACGACATGGTTTTTCAATATCATGATGAAGTGTTCTTAGGCAACTTGAGGTTTATCTATTTCTCTAGGGATGCAATTGTTTCACTTAGTATTTATTATTGATTAGGATATTTTGTTACCCTGTAAGTGTAAATATCAACTTTTATATGACTAATATCAACGTAAATTATTCTTGTCCAAAGCGAGAAAAGATAACCCTAGAAATTAGTTTTTCGTTCTGTAGGACATTAACCAGTTTTATATTTGATTTAGCAACCTTCTTGTAACATTTTTTCAGACCTATATATATAACTAACTCAGTCTCTCAAATCGTCTTTGAACTAGTTTTACTCTTCTTTCGGTTCTTTCATTAATAAGTTAAATATATCTTTGACATGGGCTCACTTAATATTTGTATAAAAGACATGTTTAACATTTTGAAAATTATACTCTAATAGCTTTAAGCTTGTTGAGAGTAGGAGACTAACTTTTTTTTTCTGTGTCACCAAATGGCTACCTTGTTTCTCTCAGAACATTAAGCAGTTCATTCTCTACATCCTCCTCTGCTTGAACATGCTTAGAGCTAGTAGGAAGAAGGCTGCAGCCTACTTTTCTGCTCCTCGCTGCTGCTTCTACTTGAGGTGTGGGGAAGCATTTAGAAAAGGCCGTGTCTCCCGTGTTCTCAGAGGTTTCCAGTGCAAATAGAGGGGAAAGCCAGTATCTCATGCTGTAATCCTTCTGATCTTCCGAGTCTCAGGCTCAATAACAGCATATTAATAAGACACCCAAGGCGCCCTTTCTATTTAGTTTTTTTTTTTTTTTTTTTTGTAGAGACAGAGTCTATGTTGCCCAGATTGGTCTTGAACTCTTGGCCTCAAGCGACTCTCCCAAATGCTGGGATTACAGGTGTGAGCCAAGGTACCCTGTCCCCAAAGCCCTGTTTCTAAACGTAGGGTGTGTGCTGTGGATGTCAACACTGACTTTTATACAGGTAGCTCAACAGCTAGGACACAGACTCAGCCACCTCGAATTCCTCCTTCTGACAAAAGAAGCTCTGCACACACAACACTTAACATACTTCAGAGCTAAATGATCCCGTTTCAAAATATTGGTGCCTGGAGGAAATAATAGGTGTTAACTGCAGCAATGAAGGGGTGAAGTAACCTGGTTACTAATGTACAATGGGGCCTATTATTTTCAGCCAGGATGAAGTGTTGTGAGTCTGATTAACTGTAATGAGCAATGCTGTGCATGTTTCAACAAGGAAAAAGAGAATAGGAGCCTGAAGTTATTTCTGCCAAAGCTATCTCTGCATCTGTTAGTGGAATCACTTCAGGATCAGCCTTGTGTTAAGGATGCAGTTTGATGTTGGTAAAATGAGAAGGAATCTGAAAGCTCCAGGCTGAATCGCCAGCAGATCTCAGTGAAATGACTTGGCATGATACATAAAAAACACCCAGTGTGGAACCTAGCACTTTCCTAAAACAGAAAGGTGCTGTGAAGCTTTTGTATAAAAGATGGGTTGGGGCTCTTTAAGCACCCTGAATCTTTAGAGTGGTTGATCACATTTATTTCCCAGATGGGTGTCCTGCACGTCCGTGTGAAGAGACCACCAAACAGGCTTTGTGTGAGCAATAAAGCTTTTAAATCACCTGGGTGCAGGCGGGCTGAGTCCGAAAACAGAGTCAGTGAAGGGAGATAAGGGTGGGGCCGTTTTATAGGATTTGGGTAGGTAAAGGAAAATTACAGTCAAAGGGGGGTGGTTCTCTGGCGGGCAGGAGTGGGGGTCACAAGGTGCTCAGTGGGGGAGCTTTTTGAGCCAGGATGAGCCAGGAAAAGGAATTTCAAAGATCATATCATCGCTTAAGGCAAGGACCGGCCATTTTCACTTCTTTTGTGGTGGAATGTCATCGGTTAAGGCGGGGCAGGGCATTTGCACTTCTTTTGTGATTCTTCAGTTACTTCAGGCCATCTGGGCATATGCGTACAAGTCACAGGGGATGTGATGGCTTGGCTTGGGTTCAGAGGCCTGATAATGGGCATCCCTGCCATGACCCTGCATTGCTGTGATGGTATGCAACTATTGCAATAATGTGCTGTCTAATGTTCTTGTTTAAATTGTGTTTTCTGTGGGTTCAGTTTTCATTTCATCACTTTTATTTTTTATCTTTTATTATTGTTTTCATTTCACAAATATTACATGAATATCTTCTTGTAAAAGACTCAAAGAATAGCTATTGCTATTAAGTATCATGTTTAAGGCCATAGTTTCCCATTCTCTGCTTTCCAACCAAACACACTTCTATTCCTTTGTCAAGCAGGAACCACTGGTAATAGTGAAAACAGCTTGCTGTGTGTCTTCCTAGTCTCTTCTAAATGATTACACATAAACTCAAGCTTTTTTCTTCTTACCTTCTTCCCTCAGAAAAAAAAGACATGCACACACGCGCACACACACACACACACAGGTTTAAATATGTTTGCTTTTGCAATATTTTTTCAGGGAACAGTTGGTCACCATGTTTTGCAACTGTTCCGTATCAATTCATATTAGTTTAGTAAGAATGGACCTACTTCCTTTTTATTAAAGATTGAATGCTGTTTTATTGCGTGGGTTTTCCCCAAATTGTTTCACTAGAAGCCTATTTACTGATATGTATGTTGATTCTGAGATTCCACTCTTGCAAATAATGGTGCCATAAGCATTCTTTTGTAAATACCTTTTGCATGTGTTAACTGTTTCTTAATGGTTATTTTCCTGGAAGCGGAATTCTTGGGTCAAGTAGTGTGCTTTAAACGGTTTTTAAAGAGTCTACCATATTGCACTAAAAAGACTATCAATTTATAATGCCTCCAAGAATATCTGAGAATAAAAAGTTTTTCTCACCCTTACTAACACTGAATATTAGCGACCTTTTTAAAAGACTTGTGCCAATTTGATAACTGAAAAAACAAAAACAATGAGAGCATGACAGGGTAGTGAACTGGTTTAGGACCTAGTCAAATTCAGTTTAAACCCAAGCTCCACTGCAACTAGCTGAGTATCTGTGGGCAAGTTATTTTGGTTCTCCAGACAACCTCTCCTTTCTTTGCCGTTGGAAAACTACTCACTATAAAGCTTGGTTGTAAAGCTTCAAAATTAGCACAAGTAAACCCTAAAACAGTGGCTGGCCAGGAGCAAGCACTCAATAAACCTGAGGTATTATTATTAGTATTTTACTGATTTTAGTAGAGCTACATACATTTTTATGTATTTATTGAACACTTGAAATTTGTATTTGAATTACATTTTAACATAATTTGTGCTCTGGTGAGTTCTTTAACAATTAAAAAAATAATTTGGGAGTTCTTTATACACATATATATGATATAGAACTTTTATTTGTATGTTGAAAATATCTTTCAAAGACATTTGCGTGTTTTTTAACGTTGCCTACACATTTTTATTTTTAAGTTACGGAAGTTTAAAATTCTTCTCTCATCAAATCTGTCCACTTTCTCCACTGTGACTTATTCTTTCAAAGTCTACTTAGGAAAACTTCCCCAAACAAGACTTTTAAAACAAACAAACAAAAACACAACAATAATCATAAAGGGCTGTTTATTATTATTTAACTCTAATCCTTTTGAAATTGTAAAATGTATAGTTTGCATATAGTGTGAGATAGAAGATCTATGTAGTTTAGTTTTCTATGAAACAATTGTATAAATAGTATATCCTGTCTATATTTACTTGAAAATTACATCCTATACCTTAACAAAAATAAATACCCATGAATCCATGGATCTATTTCTTAATTCTTAAGTTCTATTCCATGTATTTCCTTTTCGTATCAATAGTCCAATTGTTTTTATTACAATAGTTTTTTTTTTTTTCATGTGATAGTAAAACTGATAGAGCAATTGCCTACCATTTTTTTCTTTTTCAAAATTTTCATGTCATTCTTGGGCTTTTTTTCCTTCTCCAAATGCACTTTACTCTGTGTGTGTTTGTAACAGAAAGAGAGGCATAGATCTGGATTTATTTTTAATTACAAATTCTAGTTTATAATTTGTGCTAACACATAATAATTGACTTTTATGGATGAGAATGTGTCTGTCACCTTACAGAACTTTCTTATTTTAACAGTTTCTTATTCTAATAATTTACCTGTAAAACCCTCAAATTCTTTTACATGTAGGCAATCATACCGCAGAAAATTACAACAATTTTCTGTTTCTTTGTGATATTTATATTATTTATATATTGACTTTGACATTTTTATTGGCTAAGCCTGTAGTGTAATGTAGAAAGTGGTCTTTGTTTTCTCTTGCTCCAAGCTCTAATAGAAATCATATATATATACACACACACACACACACATATATATATACACACACATAATTGCTGTAGGTTTCTGTGTGTTTTTTTTTCCCCCTGAGAGGGAGTTTCACTCCTGTTGCCAGGCTGGAGTGCAATGGTATGATCTTGGCTCATTGCAACCTCCACCTCCCAGGTTCAAGAGATTTTCCTGCCTCAGCTTCCCAATTAGCTGGGATTATAGGCACCTGCCACCATGCCCAGCTAATTTTTGCATTTGTAGTAGAGACAAGGTTTCACCCTGTTGGTCAGGCTGGTCTCGAACTCCTGACCTCAGTTGATCCACCCACCTTGGCCTTCCAAAGCGCTGGGATTACAGGCGTGAGCCACCACACCTGGCCAAATGTTGACAATATTTCTTTATTTTTATTTATTTATTTATTATTATTATTATTATTTGAGATGGAGTTTTGCTCTTGTTGCCCAGGCTGGAGTTCAATGGCACGATCTTGGCTCGCTGCAACCTGCACCTCCTGGGTTCAAGCAATTCTTCTGCCTCAGCCTCCCAAGTAGCTGGGATTACAGGCATGCATCACCATGCCTGGCTAGTTTTTGTATTTTTCGTAGAGACGGGGTTTCGCCGTGTTAGTCAGGCTGGTCTCGAACTCCTGACCTCAGTTA
Organism: Macaca thibetana thibetana; assembly: GCF_024542745.1. Lineage (NCBI taxonomy): Eukaryota > Metazoa > Chordata > Mammalia > Primates > Cercopithecidae > Macaca > Macaca thibetana. Next base: position 124,750,389 of record NC_065591.1, on the reverse strand, counting down.
ATCCACCCGCCTTGGCCTCCCAAAGCTGGGATTACAGGTGTGAGCCACCACGCCCTGCCTGGATTCTGCTTAAAGCTTTTATAAAATTAAAGACATTCCATCTATTTCTAGCTGGCCAAAAATTTGTTGGTTTACTCAGGAATAGTCATTAAATTTTATCAAATGCTTTTCAACTTTTATTAAGATTATTACATTGGATTTCTCTTTTAATCTATTATCATATCTAGTTACAGTAATGGCGTTCCTGATGTTAAGCCATTTTGGTATTCCTGAATTAAATGTGTCATGATATAATATTCTTTTAATTCGTAGCTGGATTTGACTTGCTCATTTTATTTAGGAATCTTAGAGAAAGAATGTAAAGGTAAACTGAGGCTGGAGCCGAACCAGGAAGGAAGACAGGAAGGAAGACATGGCAAATGGCAGTGAGAATAGCCTTTTATTAGGGCTTGCAGGCGAGGTTCCTCCGCCCAAAGGCGGGAGATGAGGAAGTCGCGCTGAGGGAGGAGGGTAGGGGCTTCTTATAGCCCGAGAGGGAGGGAAGCTGGTTGTGCAAAGAGGGCCTGGGGGGTCTTGAAACCCAGGAGTTGAGGAAGGGTCACGAGGAAGGGGTCTTTGGAAACTGTCAACCGAAACTGCTGTTTACGAACTTGTGGGATGCAGGTGAGCTGCAGGTCACGGGGGAGTGTGGCTGCCCAGCGGGAACCTCTGACGCGTGTAAGTCTGCGGGTGTGTACGAGGGTGAGGGGAGTCTAACAAAAGGCCTGCTAGGCAGGGTAACGCCGCCATGTTGGGTCTGGATTCCCGCCTAACAAAAAGTGCTCCTTTCGTTTCTTCTTTGTAGTTTGGTTTTGGTGTAAGACTTAGGTTGGGCCCGGCGCGGTGCCTCCCGCCTGCAATCCCAGCACTTTGGGAGGCTGAGGTGGGCGGATCACGAGGTCAGGAGATGGAGACCATCTCCGTCAACGCGGTAAAACCCCTCTCTACTAAAAATACAAAAAATTACCCGGGCGAGGTGGCGGCGCCTGTAGTCCCAGCTCCTCGGGAGGCTGAGGTGGGAGAATGGCGTGAACCCGGGAGGCGGAGCTTGCAGTGAGCCCAGATCGCGCCACTGCACTCCAGCCTGGGCCACAGAGCAAGACTCCGTCTCAAAAAAAAAAAGAAAAGAAAAGAAAAGAAAAAAAAAAAAAGAGTTAGGTTGGCCTCATAAACATTTCCTATTCCCTGCAACAGATGGAATTTTTCTTGTAAACTCGTCTAGGTGTGGCATGGTGGAGTTTTGTTTGTTCGTTTTTATTTTTGTTTGCTTGAGGTTGGCTTAAAAAAAAAAAAAATCTTTTACTTTCCGGACACCAACGGGGAGCCCAGTGCTTCAACTCAGTTGTGACACTATTTGGGGCTAGCATAGAACCTGCAGGTTAAGGGCTCAGTCCCACAAGACTGCCCCGCTTCAGGTGCCAATCACAAGTCCCAGGTTTCCACCATACTTCTGACCAACCTGCCACAAATCGGGGTTCCTGCGACTCTTTTCTCAGGTTCCATAATTTGTTAGAAAGGCCCACAGACCTCAGGAAATTTATTTATTTATTATTAGCAGCTGATTGTACAGAATAGAACTCAGGAACAAGTAAATGGAAGGAGTTAGAAGAGCAAGGCATGGGGTGCGGTGTGTGGGGGCATGGAGCCTCCCTCCCTCTCCGGGTGCACCCCCTCCCAGCCCCTTGATGTGTTCACCCACCTGGAAGCACTCTGAACCTGTTAATACTTAAGGGCTTTCATGAAGGTTTCATTACATAGGCCTGATTTATTAAATCGTTGACCATTGGGGATCAACTTCATCTCCAGCTGTTTTCCCCTCCCCAGAGGTCAGGATGGGGGCTTAAAGTTGCAAGGGGCTTATGATGCTTTGGCCTTCCCGGCAAGCAGCCCCCTTCTGAAGTGACCTAGGGCCCTCAAAGAGTCACCTCACAAGAACCAAAGGCATACTCATCACTCCTATCAGAAACTACAGGGAATAAGGTGCAAGGATCAAATATCTATTTCTTACTGCGTCATACCTAGTATTCATTTTTCCATCCTTTGTTATTCCCTCTGTGTCTTTTAATTTCAGGGGCCCTCTTGTACTCCACATGTAACTGCATTTTATTTTTCAGAGTTTAAAATGAACTTTTTTGTGTGATTGCCAATATACTTGAACTTTACTGGGTTTGTTTGTTTGTTTTTTCGTTATTTGTTTGGATCTTGCCTGTGGCTGAATTGATTTTATATTTTGTTCCATTATATTCCCTCCCTTGTGATTTGAAATTTATATATCTTTTTCTATTCTTCTAGTGGTTACACTTATATTTTTAACAATTTTAACAATTCTGTCGACAGCTATAATATCTATATCTTCCTCTTACATAAGAATAAAAAATTTAGTATTCTTACACTTCTCACCACTCTCTCTGGCAAACTCCATGGTTGAGAACATCTGGGATTTTAGTTCCAGATGGTTATTTTATACATTTTTAAAACCTCAAGCATCAACAGTTATTTAAACTTGACTATAACTTTTAGTGTTTTGTTTGATTACTACTCTTTCTTGTATCTTTTTACTTGGTTTTGTTTTTTATTTTATGGGATTTTCCTTATATATTTTTTTCCCTGAAGTATTTATGGATGGCAAAATTTCCAAGTCTTTGCAGGTTCAAAAATCTTCATTTTGTCCTCATACTTGAATGCAAGTTTGCCAGGGTATGGAGTATGGGTTTAAAATAACAATCTCGGATCATTTTCTGGTAGCATTTAGTTTTGCTGTTAAAAAATAAGATGTAAATTTAATCTCTATGTTATTGTAAGTAATCTGTTATTTTGTCTCTGGAAATTTTTTAAATGTTTCTTTATGTATGGTGTTCTGACATTTTACCATAATGTTGAAAGTTGTGAACCTTTTAAAACTCATTTTGGCATGAGGTAGATCCTTTCAATCTGAAGACCCATGTATTTATTCAGCTCTAAGTAAATTTCTTCAAATATTTTTAATCTTTTTTTCTGCTCATTTTTCTTTTTCAGACCCCCTCTATATCTCTTAATTTTCTGTTCATATTTTCTATTTCTTTCTTATTTATGATTTTTTAGAGAAACCCTTAGTTTGATCTTCTAGCTGTTACTCTTCATCTACAGCCATCCTGATGTTTTAATATTTAGACCATTATCACTTACCATTGTTTTACTTTGAAGATCATTCTTAATTTCAAGATATAGTTGTTTCTGTTTAAAGATTTAGCATTTTTCTAGAATAACTCTAAGGACGTTAATATAGCTTAAGGTCTTTGTCTCTTCTTTGCTCTAATGAATGCTGCTTTATTAAAAAGCGTGTTTTCCTTCAAATGGAGAATAAGATTTGATTATCTGTGTTTCCTTTTGTTTTTTTGCCAAACTTCCCTCTCCTCCTGGCCTGGGTCTGTTTACCTGCCGGTGTTCTGGTTCGTGTGGCAGTGGAAGGAGGCTCATACTGTGTTGCTGGGTCTGCCCCCCATGGAGGTGAAAGGAGCTGGGCACATTCCTCAGCCCCGGGCTCAAAACTCCCTGAGCCTAGCCCAAACCCATCCCATCCTCCCATCCCACCACCATATATCTCTCAAACTCCCTGAGCTCAGTACAAACACCACCTGGAAAGTCTCCGATAAGGAGACAGCCGTTCAAGGTTACTGAAAGCGCAGGAGCCAAAAGAATTTCTTTGTTCCCCTACAACTTTCGGGCTATAAAAAGCAAACGCTCGCATTGTTCGGGGCCCTCTTGTATACTGTGTAAAGGAGGGACCAAGTTCGAACTTGTAGTAAAGATCCTTGCCGCTTGGCTTTGACTCCCTTTGGGGAACAAACAGTCTGGGCATAACAGAGGGACCCATGGTCACCATTTGTGGTGCCTCTTTGGGCCAGTGCCCACACACAAACTGCTTTTCAGTGCTACAAATACCACAGGCTTGACTTGGTCAAGTGAAGGAGTGGGGTAGTGGTGGAGGGGCTACGTATGAGGGTTCTCCAGAGGGACAGAATGAATAGGATACATGTATACATGAAAGGGAGTTTATTAGGGAGAATTGGCTCACACGATTTTACACGAGGAAGTCCCACCAAGTTAGGCCATCTGCAAGCTGGGGGAGAAGCTGGTAGTGGCTCAGTCCAAGTCTAAAGGCCTCAAAACAAGGGAAGCCGACAGTACAGCCCCCTGACTGGAGCCTAAGTCCTTAGGGCCCCAGGGAGGCCACTGGTGCAAGTTCCAGAGTCCAAAGGCTGAAGAGCCTGGAGTCCGATGTCCAAAGGCAGGAGGAGAGGAAACAAGAGTGCCCACCTGGGAAGAGAGTGAGCCAGAAGACGCGGCAAACTTCTCCTCCCCCTTCTTCCTCCTGCCCTGCTCCAGCGGTGCTGGCAGCTGACTAGAGAATGTCCACCCACATTGAGGGGGATCTTTCTGTTCCGGTTCACTGACTCAAATGTCAGTCTCCTCACAGACAGACCCAGAAACAATGCTTCACTAGCCATCTAGGCGTTCTCCATCTAGTCAAGCTGACACCAAACATCAACCGCCACAGACTAGCAGCCTCAGAGACACCAGCATGTACCCATACTGCCCGCTATATTCCCTGTTAACCCCTGCTCACACTCCTTGGCTTTCTCATCCCACAAGCCCTCTCTTGCATGCATTTTGGACTCTTGTTTTATCTGTTGTCCCTTTTTGTCCCCACAACTTTGATACTATTTGCTTTCTATTGTTTAGACAATCATCAACATTTTTCATCCACTGGCACAGCTCTTACTTCTTTGTCAGTGCTCTTGTGAGCTGCACTCTGACCCCCAACGTGGGTTTCTTATCACTTCATGGGGTTTGAGATGGGCTAAAGGTAAACCCATGTGGCTCAGGCTTACTTTCTTAGTCAAGCCTTAGCTTCATCTGTTTAAGATAGTTTACATCTAAGGAACAGGGGCTTAGATTTTCTAACTCTTTGTGGGTAAAGGGTCTTTCATGTATCTCTCATTGACATTCACTGACTGACGCTGTCCCGGCTGAGTAGCAGTATGGCATATGAGACTGCATGCAATCTAGATCCTTCTCCTATGCAAGCAGGCCCAGTTGGTGTGCACTTTGAAAAATGCCTCATAATGTAAAAAGAGCCATGGGTAGAAGGTGATAAAGTGACTAAATTTTCCATTAGGCAAGGTGTGGGAAACTATTTCATAGATAAGGTGACTGTTGAATGGTTTAATCAAGGATGACTCAAAGTTTGCAGTCAGAGAATTTGGGTGGATATCAGGAGTAAGAAGGCATTGCAAGGTTCGCAGGCAAGAGGGGAGAGGTGAGCGAGGTTGCAGAGGTTTTGAAGTGCATGACATGCTTAACAAATATTAAGTGATCCATTCTGGTTATCCTGCATTTAAAGGGGAAGGGAGGAGTCGTTTGGCTGAGGTGTGAGAGGTCTCTGAAGGAAATGTGTACCAGGCCTTAATTGTCTTCTGTGGGATTTCTCTATGAAAGGACCTGCAATTTCCCAAGTGCACATGATGCTGAAACATTTACACTGCGGACTGCAACACATCTTGACTCCCCAGGAGGAGCCAAAAAGGTGATAGCCAAGAAGGTGGAGGAAATAGCTTCTGCCCGCCATCTCATCTCAGCCTCTATTGATTTTTTTTTTTTTTTTTTGAGACGGAGTCTGGCTCTGTCGCCCAGGCTGGAGTGCAGTGGCACATTCTCGGCTCACTGCAAGCTCCGCCTCCCGGGTTCACGCCATTCTCCTGCCTCAGCCTCCCGAGTAGCTGGGACTACAGGCGCCCACAACCGCGACCGGCTAATTTTTTGTATTTTTAGTAGAGACGGGGTTTCACCGTGGTCTCGATCTCCTGACCTTGTGATCCGCCCGCCTCGGCCTCCCAAAGTGCTGGGATTACAGGCGTGAGCCACCGCGCCTGGCTCTATTGATATTATTGGGTTATTGATAATGGCTTCCGTCTGTGGCAGGCAGAACAAGCTCCACCCTTTTGTGTGTCTATTTCATGACAGCATTCAGCTTGGCTGACACATAACATGTTACAATCTGGGTCCTGATCATTAGGCAACATCATCAGTTAACAACAAATAAATGTTGGTTTACCGTCAGAGAAATAAGATGTCATATAAATTAGATAGGTGTGCTAAAAACTCAAACAATCATTAGGCTTAAATGAAAAGAAATGAAGCAGGCGCTTCTGTGGTTCATAAGTGTGATGGCTGGGCTCACACGCATGTGTGAGATGTGCCACCCTTGAACCTTCTTATGACGTCGGCACATTACCCATCTGATGTGAAAACAACAACAACAACAACAACAACAAAAATGAAGCCATGAGTGTGTATAAATGAACCAAAATAGAACAGCATTCCATCATACCTCTGAGTCCTAAGGACTGAAAGGTTTAGAGTTATGCAGTTATGCAGGGGTTTTCACATAAAGTATTACCCTTGCTCCTCAGAAGAACCATGCAAGTTCGGTTCTATTATTATCCTCACTTTACAGCTTGAAGAAACTGACAATTTTAGTAACTATTCAAGGTCACACAGCTAGTAAGCAGTGGAACTGGGCCATAAACCCATATTTCCCTAATTGTACGCTCTTTCGTTTTTGCAAGTAGTCCTTGATACAGGACATAGTACATCCTGGCACTCACAAATGTGAATGTGGAAACTTGAATGTGGGATGCTGGACTCTGAGATCACATTTGTGAGCTTGTCAGCCCAGAACCTCCAGATCCTGAGAAAATTTTAAGTGAAAGATGAGCGGAGTGAAACTGTTAACTCATGCAATATGTGGATTTTGACTAAAGTCACAATAGGGGAATTCTATCAATATAAAAGCCTTGGGATGAGGGGACTGATCGCGAAAGATGGCCACACAGTTCCTTACCTGTTGCCTCACTATATTCCATCTTTCATTTTGCCAAGTCAAAAATACACCAAATGGAGGAACCAAAACTTGACAGTCTTTTTGCATTCATTTATGTAACAGTCAGCTCCTAGGTTTTTGTTATTATTTTTCTTCTTTTTTTTTTGAAAGTGACAATATAAGTAATGTAGTATTTTGTTGTTGTTCTTGTTGCAGTAGGTATGTTAGCATTTTTTTTTTTTTTTTAAATTTGAGAATGAACAATTTACTGCTAGTTTTAAAACTCATCTACTATGCAATCCTCAACTGGGTATTTTGTGACTGCACTTTGTGCATATGTTTGTATGTGGTTGCATGTAGAGGGTGTGTTTGAGAATGCACCTGTGTATTTTGGAAATCATTATTTATAGCTCTTAATTAAAAAATTTTAAAGGAACTATATAAGCTCAGTTCTTTGTTTTCAAATGTGAACAGCTGAAATTAGATCCCTCTTACACCTTTGCCAGAGAAAAACTGTGCGATATGCATAATGTGCTCTTGTCCCCTCTAGAGAGGTGGGGCTAGAGTGGAAATGGCTAATCCTCTTCACGGGGGATGAATTGGAAATTGAGTTTTGCAAACGAAGTCAGAGATAATTTCCCATCTTCATTATTTATGTAAATCAGTTACTGTATTTTAATTATCCACTGCTTGTATAGTCCACATAAAATGCCTTTCCTTTTATTTAAACTGCAAATAATTGCCAGTAGAATTATTCATTGGAAATTGGAATCCACTTTTTTGATCTCTGGAAAGACTATTAATAATGAATGAGGATGTTATTTATTTGTTACAATTCCACACATGGAAACTGAAGAGAGACTCTGTATACCTCACTTATCTCCTCTGACAACACCTAAGTAAACTCACCCCAGGAGAAATGCCAAAATGTGGAAAAGCAACGTAAAGATAAGAACAGCTTTCTTTTTTTTCTTCTTTCAACAAATGAAATGCCTACTCATTTCAACAAATGTGGGCCTACTACGGGAAAAGCACTGTTAGGTGAAGTCAGGGAGAAAGTTAAGCTAGACATGAATTTTACCTTTCAGGACGTAATAAACATTCATAAAATCCTTGACATTTGCAAGCGATATACCCTGAGACCTTCACCAATCCCCATATTCATGAATCTTACTATAGCATATAATTTGCTACATAAAATGCAATAAAATATAACTGAAAAATATAAGTGACCCCTTTGGACCCTTAATGATTCTATAAATACAGAACTCAAGTAATTTATAAAGCTATTAAAATAAATCTCGCCATTAACATAAACTCTATACTAGGCCATCTCTCACTTGAACAATTTTTGCACTATCCAGAGAACTTGCTAAAATAGCTTCATAAATTGCTTTTTCCAGTTTCCGTACAGAATGTATGGTGGACCTTTCATGTCTGAACTACTGCAGAATCTGAATCTTTGCTTTTAAATATTATTTTAAAAAATATATATTAAATAATATAATGTATATTATATTGAATATATATTAAATATATATGTGTGTGTATATATATGTGTATATGTATACATAAAATTTTTTTTCTGGCCAAAGTCATCACTTGATTGGATCTACTTATTTTTCTCTTCTTTTATATTAGCAACGGTAGAAGCCAATTTTCTTATTAGGAACTTTTTTCCCCTTCCCATTGGAAGAACCAAAGTTTGACCACCTTTTTAGCGTATGTATGGGCTACGCAGATAAACTTGGTAATGGGTTCCCTGGGCCTTCCCAGCTACTCTTACAAACTATAGAAGTCACTTCTGAACTTCAGCCATGGAGTATCGAATGCAAATTTGGGTCTCACAAAAATTAAAATATAATATCCATGATGAAATCTGAAGCCTTTGTAAACAGTCAAAGCACTAACTTCTATAACTACAAATGAGCAAGGTCTGATATACTTAAATATTCACTACGAGGGAGAAAGTGACAGATACTCAAAGGAAAGATACAGGTAAACTTAGCTTCAGAAGCTGCAGGGGAGATTGAGGAAGACTACAGGCAGGAGGCAGCATTTTTCTGGACTTTGAGGATAGGTAAGACTCGGAAATGTGTCACAGACATAGACATCATAGACATTTTGAGTAGAGGAAACAGAATGAGCAAAGGCGTGAGTGAGGAGGCCGGGAGCTTTCATGAGCAAAGTGAATAGTGTAATCCCATCTAACTATAAAGGTAATTTCTCCTCAGTGTAAAAATACAAAAACATGCTTTCCTCTTTCTGGAAATATGGTAAGGTGAGGCATACACAGAAATAATCCCAGTGTATTTAGAAATACTGTGAAAAATATATTTAAAGTATTTTTAAATGCATAGTGATCTGGCAAGAAAGCAAGGGAAAGTTCAAGAAACACAAAGCAACAAAACAGTATTACTTCAGAAAGGTAAGGTAAGGTGAAGCCAATTCTGCACTAGGACAGTTTCTGATCCCTCATTCCCTAGAGTGCAAATTTGAGGGATTGGGTGTGGATATGAGATAAAGCCTGGGACTTGGTAAAACAGCCAGAGTCCATCCTGGAGCCACAGACCGTAAAGGCAAGATCCTGAGGTAGGTTAAGGGGGAACATGGGCCTTGCAGAAGAAGAGAGTGGGACTACTTGCTTGGGTTGAAGATGTCTCTGGATGGAGGGGAAAGACAGGCTTCTTGGAATCCTTAACTGAAGACTGCTCTCCCATGAGTGTTAATTCACAACTCCTATGTGGCTCCCATAAGTTGTAAGCTTGGACATAGGTTATTGGTAAGACTTTAAATCCTTGGGGAAAACAATGCAAATCTTCACCAAGGGCATGCACTTTAATTGCAGGCATTGCTTACATTTCCACGAATTTTTAAAACATGTAGCTGATCACGTATATGAGGAAACAGACCACCATGAAGAAAAGTCAGTGCTCATAGTATAGTGTAGAAAAGGAACTTTGAAAACTACAGATGGGGTAATGTTTCAAAAGCAGAATATAAAATATGTATATATAGGTATGCGCAAATAAATAAAAATGGCTGTCAGAATATAATTTAGGAATAAGAAAACATTAAAATCCACCAGTAATATTTTTAAGTAACCAAGTAAAACTTCTTAGAAATATGAAGCATAATAAATGAGAGTAAAATTTCAATAGATGGATACGAAACAGATTAGTTTCAGCTGTCCAAAGAATTCATGACTGGAAGATAATCTTAACAAAATAAATACCAAAAATCTAGAATAGAGATTCATAAACTTCCTTGGTTCATGTCACCATTCATGTGTTAGTGCCTCAATAATTTTTTTATAGTACCCCTAGAGCAAAAGAAATACCCGACATTTCTTTTATCAAGTAGTTAGGCTCAAACAACTTAGTTTTAGTATTTTGCATAGTATACAATGAATAGCTATGTCTCTCTCAAAAATGAAACATTCCCACAGTGTCCCTGTGAATTCACTCTGGTTTCCCAGTATTCCTCGACCTATAGTTTGAGAACCATGGATGTAAAATAAAGAAACAAAAAACAGAAAATGTCAAAGACAACTTAAAGAGACTCCCATGTAGGTCTAACATACGTCTAATTGAAGTTCCAGAAGAAGAAAGGGAAAAGACATGGCAAGATAATTTTCCAGATTTAACACAAAATTCATAGATTCAGAAAGAACAACAAATTACAAGCAGAATAAATTTTAAAAACTGGGCGTGGTGGCTCGTGCCTATAATCCCAGCTACTTGGGAGGCTAAGGCAGGAGGATCACTTGAGCCCAGAAGTTTGAGGCTGCGATGAGCTTTGATCACACTACTGTACTCCAGCCTGGAGTAAGACCCCATTAACATAGTAAGTCCCCATTTCTAAAAAAATGTTTTTTTGTTTTAAATAGATACAATAAAATACATATCTATACATGCTTTACCAAAACTCTAGAACAGCAAAAATAGAATGACATTAAAAGTAAAGACAGATTAAGAACTGATTTCTTTTGTTTCCTTTCCAAATTTATTTTAAGTTCAGAGTACATGTGCAGGTTTGTTACATGGATAAATTGCGTGTTGTGGTGGTTTGGTGTTCATATTATTTTGCATTCAGGTAATAAGCATAGTACCCTACAGGTGGTTTTTCAATCCTCACCCTCCTCTCACACACCACCCTCAAGTAGGCCCTGGTGTCTGCTGTTCCCTTCTTTATGTCCATGAGTACTCAATATTCATGGACATAAAGAAGTGAAAACATGTAGTATTTGCTTCTCTGATAACTGATTTCTTAATAGTAGTAATGATTCCTCTTATCCAGAGAGAACCATAAGTATTTTGATATATTTTCTTCCAATTTTTTACCTGTATATGTCAAATGAAATAGACACTTTTGAAAAAAGTAATATGCAAAACCATATATACTGTATGAATCTCAATTTATTTTATATATATATATATTTGTTTTTTTTTTTTTAATTGAGATTCGGGAGGGTGTGGTGGTTCACACCTGTAATCCCAGCACTTTAGGAGGCTGAGGTGGGCAGATCAGCTGAGGTGGGGAGTTTGAGACCAGCCTGACCAACATGGAGAAACCCTGTGTCTACCAAAAATACAAAATTAGCTGGGCATGGTGGCACATACCTGTAATCCCAGCTACTCAGGAGGCTGATGGAGGAGAATTGCTTGAACCCAGGAGGCGGAGGTTGCGGTGAGCTGAGATTGCGCCATTGCACTCCAGCCTGGGCAACAAGAGCAAAACTCCGTGTCAAAAACAAACAAACAACCAACATTGAGATTCATACAATACACATGGTATTTCTTTTATTAAGTAGTTAGGCTCAAATGACTTAATAGTAATATTTTGTATGATATAAAACAAATAGCTGTGTCTCTCTCAAAAGACATATATATATAAATTGAGATTCATACAATACATATGGTTTTGCATCTTTTCTCAATTGACACAATGTGACTATTTTATTTACCTATTCAACAAATGATTGTCAAATGACGTTTAGGATTTAGCGAATGATTTTAAATAAATAAGATTTAATTGTATGTCAAGATACTATACTGAATACTTTATAAATATTAATTTATTTAATGTTAAGAACTGCATGAGACAGTTATTCTTATTTCGCAATGAAGATACTCAGATTTGTTAATTTTAAGCATCAGATGTGGCACTTGATAAATGTTCTTTTGCCTATGTGTTTATATTATATTCTTAATATAAATTTTTAGAAATGAAATTAATGTTCGAAACCCATGTACTTCTAAAGTTACTAATAAAACCAATCTGCTTTCTGGTAAGATTTCACCTAATTAAAACTGTGACCACACCCTCAACCAGACTTTGCCAATGTTGAATATAAGAACTAATTTTAGAGGTTGACAACTTCTGATAATATTTTAAGAAGGTTAAAAAATTTACCTCATTTTATCGTGATTGTATTGTGATTGTAACTTCTACATTTACAAGTATGTTTGAATGTTTCTCACATCTAGGCAGTGGTAGTGCTTCTTGTCTGTGATATTTGCTGAATTTTCCCTTGGTATTTCAGCATTTTTCTCTAAATGCATCGGACAGTAGTATTGTATAATATTTGTGTCATGTATTCTTCAAACATGTATGACTTTTATTTTAAGGTTTCCTGGCATTTTTTCAATCAAATGACTTGTACGTGTATATATTTTTTTCTTTTCTGTTGTGCTTAGATTATCCATTCCCATCCCAAGGTTAGATAGTTATTCACCTATATTGTCTGTAAGTGCTTTAATATTTTATTATTTTACATTTAACTCTTTAGGCCATCTGGAATGTTCTTTGCCATATGTACTAATGTGAAGATTTATTTTAGTTTTGTTTTCCAAATGTTTAACCTTGCCTGTAGTGCCAACTTCTTCCCTTTTTGTTTCCCTTTAAAGCAATGCTCTTAGTAGTCTCAGCTGACAGACTTCAATTTCTTTCTTCTTTTTTAAAACCCATTGTAGTTTTTAGATCCCACCTCTCCACCAAAACACCTCTTATCTAGTCACCAATGACTTCCCCATTGTTATCTCCACTGGCCAGTTTTCAGTCTTGATGGGATTTGATCTGTCAGCAGTATTGGCACAGCTTAACCACTGTCTCTTCCAGAAACAGACTCATCACCACAACCTCCTACCTCACTGGCAATTCTCTCCTCTCCTCGGCACAATCCTGCCTCTAGTGCTGTCAGGCCCTAGGCCTCTGCCCATGAGCTTTTCTCTCTATGCTCACTCCCACCCCGATTCCATCCAGACTCACTGCTCCTGATAAAATCTATATATTATGACTCCAGGCTTTATGACTGTAGTCTGTGTCTCTCCCCTGAACTCTAGAGTATATATTAATACAATAGCCTTCTCAACATTTCCACCTAGCTGTCTAAATGAGCAGGCTAGATGTGTCGTAGTCCAAATTAAATTCCTGATCTTTCTAAGGCCACTTTTTGTGAGGTCATCTCAACTCAGCTAATGAAACTTACATCCTTCAGGTGCTCAGACCAAACATTTAGGAGTCACCCTTGACCCTTCTCTTTTTCTCATACTTCACTTTCACGCCTTCAGTAAATCCTGTTGACTCTACTTTCTGCAAAATCTTCCATACCATCTGCACTGCTACTTTGTTCATCATATCTTGGCTAGATTTTAGCAGTAGCCTTCCACTGGTCTTCCCAATTTTAGTCTTGTTTCTTTACAGCCTATTTTTAACCAAGAAACTGGAGTGATCATTTAAAAATGGAAATCAGATCCTGCCATGCCTCTGTCCCGTGACTTCCAATGGCTTGCCGTCTCACTTGGAGTAAAAAGTGAAAAAGACTATATGATCCAATCCCCAGCCCACCACAGTCCCTCTCTGGTCCCATTTCCTGCTATTTCCCTGCCTCAGTTACTACAGCAAGAGGAGGATTTGGTCTCCTTCATCTCTCTTGAACACATCAACTGGTTCCCGCCTCAGTGGCTTTGCAGTTGCTGTTCTCTCCTGGAAAGCTCTGTCCCAAGATATATGGGTGGGTAACTCCTTCATCTTTTAAAAATCTTTGATCAAAATTACCCTCCTGGTGAGGGCTTCCTCATTATCCTCTTTGAAATTGTATTCTTCCCTCCCTCCTTCCATTCCCTTTCCATACCCACTACATTACTCTTATCGTTCTTGTATACATCAGATTCTAATTCTACTCACATTTCATCTCTTTGCACTGATCCTTCTGTCAATTATTGAACTCCTATCATCTGATCGAATCACTAAGATTTTGTTAAACATATTTCATGTCTGGTGTAGAAGGCCTTTCTTATTATTCTTCCTTTATAAAATTCCCTTAGTTATTCTTGGCTTTTTATGCCAGCTTAACTTTAAAAGTACTTCATCATGTTTCCAAAGAAGAAAAGTCAAATTGATTTTTTTATTGGAATTTCATAATACAGGGACATTCATGTGCAAAGAATTAATATCTTTATATCATTCACTCTTCCTTTCCCAGAATGTGGTATGCTTCTTCCTTTATTGAAGCCCATTTTCTTTTTGACATCGGTTTTGTAATTGTATATTTTCTATAGTTCTTACATGTGTCTTATTTAAGTTAATCCTACATGTTGTAGTCTATGCTTTTTTTCCTGCTTTGTTCTATTGTTGCTATTTTATTCCATTATGTAGTTTCAAAAGATTATTTTCAAATAGCTATTTTTTCAAATTTCTATCTATCAGCAACATTGTTCAACTATCTCATTACTGGCAGTAGATTTTCAGTTTATTCCTTGGGTTTTTGAAGTAGACATAATGATAATTCTATCCCCTTTTCATCATGCTACAATGCCTTGCCTAAAACTTCTGCAGAGTATTGAATAATAGTAGTAGTCACTAGCCTGTTGGTCTTCCTCTCCTTGTTCACACTGCTGGTTTAAAGTGGATGTCTTTGTCATATTAAGAAAGTATCCTTACATTCCTGATTTACAACGTACTTTTTTGAAAAAATAAGAAAAAGTTGAGAAGTTTGTCTTGTGCTTTTTGTTTCCATCAGTTGAGCTAATATTACCTATTAATTTGATTAATAGATTTTCCAATATTAAACTAAATAAACAGTTGCAGTGGGTGGTTTTTTAAAGACATACTCTTGAATTTAATTTATTAACGTTTAAATGAGGATTTTGCATCTATGTTCGTAACTGTGTCTGTTCTATAGTTTTCATCTTGGTACTATCTTTTATCCAGTGTTGGAATGGGCACTTCTATGAAATAAATTAGGAAGCAATTTGTCTTCTTCCAGGATAGAAGGCAGAATGTGAGTATAATCATGTATGTAGAGGTGTGGACTTACATATAAATGCACATAGATATTTTCATGGAGAGTATACACTGCTAAGAAATTTGACAGAATTTATTGTTAAAAACGACCTGGTTCCGAAGCCCCAAAACTTTTTTGATAGTTTATTGATTGTCTTTCTCATGATTGTTGGTGTATTTTGGTGTTCTACCACTTTAGAAAAAATCTTGAGAGTTTTTTGTGGTTTTCCAGTAAATCGCCTATTTCTATTTAATTTTCAAATGATAAATGGAATTGTATGTAGCATTTTCTTATGATTTAAAGAATATTTTCTAAATCTGTTCATTACCATTTCTAGTTCTGCTCATTTTTATTTTTTCTATTTATCTTGTTAGTTTTCAGGAAACTTGCTTAATTGATATTAATTTTTTCTTTCTAACAGTGAAGAGTTTAAGATTTGTTTACTACCATTTTGATAAGTTTTTTTTTTTTTTTTTTTTGTCCCCCCACAAAAATGGCTTCTATTTTAGTTTGCCTTTGATCCCATATTAATTTAGGAAGGTGATTTTTAATTTCTTGCTTATTAAGTTTTTGTTATTGTGTTTAAATTAC
Organism: Macaca thibetana thibetana; assembly: GCF_024542745.1. Taxonomy (NCBI): domain Eukaryota; kingdom Metazoa; phylum Chordata; class Mammalia; order Primates; family Cercopithecidae; genus Macaca; species Macaca thibetana. The sequence goes on along the minus strand of NC_065591.1, from coordinate 124,734,610 downwards.
TATTCTTATTTTTCTATTCTTATTGTAATGTGGTCAAAAAATGTGATCAGTGTGATTTCTACTGCTAAGAATTTATTGATGCTTTTTTTGTGATATGGTAGATTAGGTTTTATAAGGTCCATGGTCACTTGAAAATAAGGTACTTCTCTAATGTAGTGAAGGCAAGTTTTTAAATTTAGCCTGTCAATTACGTTATCAAGTTATCTATATCCTTATATTCATTGGAGGTCTATCTTATATTTGAGAGTGTTAAAGTCTCCCATAATAGTACTACTGCTAATTTTGCCTCATACTGCCAACAGTTTGTTCGCTTTACTTTCTATACTGATTTTTATATTTTTTAATAATGGTTCTTGAAAATTACCTGTTCATTAACAGATATACCTATTTTCACTGTCATATTTGGCATCTATAAAGTTCCCTCACACTTTGAATTCACTTTGACTCATTATTTCTAACCTTGCTTTCTGTTATGTTTTTGGAGAATGTGAACATGGCAGCCTCCAGTGTTGACTCATTCTGAGTCTCTTCCTCTTTCTACCATGTGTGAGGGAGAGACCAGGGAGTATCCCCATCTAACAGAGAAGTCACCATTGGCATCTGCTCTCTTGCTGTGTTTCTTTCCTGATAACAGCATTTGCTGAGCACATTTGTGGAAGGAGGACTTTGGCCTCCTTGCGTGGTTTTCAGGTTTGTGTCGGCATCGGGGGCCTGGAGCAGAGGAGGAGAGGGGGTGCAGCTTTCTCTTTCCTTCTGAGCCCATCCAACTGCACCTTCACTGTTTTACCATGAATGCATCTTCAACCTTACCAATGCGCAGAAGTTGCTCCCAGATTCTAGCATAGAGAGACAGAATAGAAAAAATAGAGTATCTCTGCGTCTACTTTTGGGAAGTTGTTGTATGTGTATTTTTTTCCTTTTTTTCCTGCAGTATCTCAACAAACATTTTTGTAGAAAGTTGATAGAGATAACATCAGGAGCTGCTAGTTTGGTTAAAAAAAATCTGCTACTGAAATGTTTCCAAAAAGATGTGGTATATTCAGTCAGCACTGTATTTTAAGAACTCTTATCTGGTCTGAGTGTAACAGAGTGCTCAACTAAGATAATTTCAGCTGTCCAAGAGATGTTGTCAGTCTCTGGTTTTGGGAATGGAACAAGAAGTAAGTAGACAGAGATGCATTATGAAGACAGAATCTATACTATGGAAAATAAGTGGATTTGTATATATGTATAAAGGTGTGAACTGGGACTTGGGTGGAAAGAACAAAAGTATGTGAGGAGTCTAAATCAATGCTCAACTTCCTAGCACAAATTAACGAAAATATTTGCCACATTGCCAGAGGGAGAGCACTTTCTTAAAAGAAAATAATTATTGTTATACAGGAAAAGGCCTTTATTTTATTTTTAACAAATGCATAGGTAAGAAGTAAAATGCAGTGTGAAAATGAATTAAAGATGAAAAATATTAAAAATAGTTAAATCAAGGAGATGAATGTATTAGTGTTTACTATTCTCTATTTTGTTATGTACAGAAAATTTTATAATAAGCATTTTAGGAAAGGGAAAAAAATCACCCAGGTTGGGACCTACCGTCTTGAGGTGCTGTAGACCCCTACTCCATGTGATAATACAGAGGTAGCCCTGAAGACGCAGGACTAGACCTCCCCTGACCAAACTGGGAGGTGTCTCTGTTGTTGGGTGTTGTAAGGATAGAAGTTGTTGGAGCTATTACATGCTAAGGCAGAGTTCTTAGCATAAAGCCACTTTCTAAATATGTAACATTTGGCAATTTGAATAACAGTGCTCAACTAACAGGGCTGTTGTAGGGATGGAATGCTATAACTAAGATAAAGCCCTGGATCACAGAAGTGCTCAACAGATGCTGCCATCTTTCACTACTGTGGAAGGGCAGTGGACCTCCAGCACCCCAAGGAGACCATGAAATAGCCTGTGGGTCAAGCAAAGCCAAGTGTATTGCTTCCTGTGATACGGAAGACCACTGCCTTTTTAGCACTGTCTGAAAAGGAAGGATAAAGATGGGATATTTATGTGATTTGGAGGGGTCTGGTTTAAGGTAGGTGTTTCTGTGAGGAGGTCTGATTGGGACTGGGCCAAAGTTGTGATATAATAGTTCAGGATTGGTGGACTCAGGTGAGGATTTTGGAGCAAACCTCAGAGTAAACAACTGGATGATTCCAGCTGAACAATCTATCCTTCTAAGAAGGAAGCTATTTACTCTGATGAAGAGATGTGGAGTAGTCAATTATCGAGATCAATGAATTTTCAAAGTTATTTCCAACTGAATCTTCTGGGTCAAGAATTTCCTGGAATAGTCATGTCATGTTAACACAGAGTATCAGATAGGAAAATCATGCTTTATGGACTATAAGCTGTTTGGCTGTAGATAATTTCAGCTCATAGGGGAGATTATAGTGTAGATTGTTTCTGTTTTGTTTTAGTATTTGTGGCATATTGCTACCTCTGCAGCAGATGCACACATTGTTTTGTAAAGTTTAATTAAGCTTATCATTCATTTCGCAATATGTATTAAAGACCTTAAAATAATCTTTTAACTAGTAGTTTTATTATCAGCAATCAGTCATTCAGAATCATCAAAGACAGGAACAAAAGATGAACAAAGATGTTTATCACAGCATTTTTAGAATAGAAAATACAAGGTAAACAAAGTGACTTTAAATGGGCAAACAGAAAATAAATTATGATTTAGCCACAGAATGGGACACTGTGTGTAACTAGGACAAATTGTGTTTTTTAGAAATAGTTAATGATGTGGAAAAACTCTCTCCAAATTAAGTGAAACTAGGACATAAAACTGTATAAAATTATAGTACCTATGACTAAATGGAAATATTGCAAAATTTTATAAGTGGTTATATCAGGGTTATAAGATTACAGGCTAATTTCATCTTTTCTTGTTGTTTTTCTGTATTTTCTACAAACATTTAAAGTAAACTTTCTTCTTATCAGAAAATAAACACCATTTTAATAATAATGATACAATGATTGGAAGGGTGGTGGAGATGCCCTCCAAGGAGAAAAGGAGCTTGTTTGTGTTTGTTCCTGCAGCAAATGATGCAATTGAGGCAGGAAGCCCAAGCAAAGGGTCCTCTTCAAACAGGGAGACTTGGTTGGGGTTCACTCTGGTTCCGAACAACGAATCCTCTCTCATGTTAATAAGGATTAGCAGGTTACAATATAGGAAATGGCTCTTGCCATCAGAAAAACTGAGTATCTCTGTGTTAGCTCATTTGCGTTGCTATTAAGGAATATCTGATCCTGGGTAATTCATAAATAACAGAGGTTTAATTAGCTCATGGTTATACAGGGTGTACGAGAAGCGTGGTGTTGGCATCTGCTTGACTTCTGGTGAGGATCTCAGAAAGCTTCCAATCATGGCAGAAGGCAAAGGAGAGCCAGTGTGTCACATGGTGAAAGAGGGAGCCAAATAGAGGGGGTGGAGGTGCCACACTGTTTTAAACAACAGGCTCTCTCATGAACTCATTACCACTCATCACTGTGGAGAGCACGCCAAGACATTTAGGAGGGGTCTGTCCCCATGATCCAAACGCTTCCCACCAGACCCCACCTCCAACACTGGGAGTCAACATGCACCTTGGAGGGGACAAACATCCAAACTATATCAATCTTTCAGGATGCTTGCACCATAAATAACACTGAGAATTCCACAACCACTCCGCAAAGGTGTTTATTCCTCTTTGGTTCATCATCGCTTCCTGTCTTTAACAGATCTGCTTTTCCAAGGAATTTCCAAGGAATCCCAACTACTAAAGGAGTCCTTTGAGGACTTCTCATTAGGACTTCTTTTCTCCATTTTGGGAGCTTCTATGACCACTTGTTGCCAGGAGCCTAACAGGGTCCAGAGAATTTCAGTGATTTGCCTGCAGATGCATTGTAGGCAGAGCTCTCTGGGTTATCTCCTATCTAGGGAAAGAAGCTTGGAGTTACTGTCCACTCTCAGTTATCTGCAGCTAGCTCACATGACCAACAGATGCCCATTGTCAGGTGGAAATCCCTCAGAACTTCATTCTTTCTGCCTAAAATTCCAATTGCTAAAACTGAAGACAAGAATAAGATAGAAAAACTCTAGAATGAGGCAATTAAAATGATCAAAGGGATGATTGAGTACTGAATAATAAAGTTAAAATTCTTCAGGATGTAAAGATAAATTCTGAAAGAGCATGAATGGTTATAAGATCATGAAAGGCAAATAGAAGCCCATTTCTCAATTCTGGAGAACACATTTGAGAGTATAAGTTGAAATCTAAAGGAAGTAAGAGGAAGAGTAGAGGTTCCTTGGATGGCACAGTGGAGAAGGAAGAAGGAAGTAAGGCACTTTGTACACACTGTCTCATTATATGACATGCCATTGGAGCATTTTGTTCTAGTCCCAGTTCTGCTACCTGCTATTTTCTGGTGATATTGAATGAGATTCTTCATTCTAAGCCTCAGATTTCTTAGATGTAGAATCAGGATTTTAATTATTTGGATTTGACAATACTTTCTGATTCAAAAAGCTTTCGTTTTATTTTGTAATACAAAAATCATAAATACTTTATTATTAATACATTATTTTTGAAATGTTATACAGACTGGAAATATGAGAAAGTTTGAGAGTGTTTGTATATATTTCCTGGTGACATAATAATTATTAAAAGGAAATTAGTGGCTGGGATCAGTGGCTCACACCTGTAATCCCAACTACTCAGGAGGCTGTGGTAGCAGAATTGCTTGAGCCCAGGAGTTTGAGGAGCCATGTTCGCAGCACTGCACTCCAGCCTGGGCGGTAGAGCAAGACCTTGTCTCTAAAAACGGAAATGAGTGGTTCCTAGCAAGATGCTCAACTAACATGGCTAAGGCTTACTCTCCCAGGACTCCTCTCCGCAGTGATAGAGAGGTGGGGCAAGGGTTTGAACTGGCATTTATATATATATATATAATGTCTTTGGCCTGAGAAAAAAATGGCCTAGTATGGCATTAAAGAAAAACCTAGAAAAAGAACTATGGAATTCTTGCCCCATATCTTCGTGTTTAATGGTGAGTCCCACAACACACTTATGAAAACTCAGATCCCTGGTACAGGATCTCTCAGGTATGAAACCAGTGAACGTCTAAAGCCCTTTGTTTGCAGGGAGTGAACAATACAACAACAACAAAAACCCAAACTTATCCCCAAGGTTATGAATTATAATCCAAGTTATCTCTTCCAATAACAAAAAGTGAAGTTGGCCAGGTGTGGTGGCTCATGCCTGTAATCTGAGCACTTTGGGAGGCTGAGGCAGGTGGATCATGAGGGCAGGAGTTCAAAACCAGCCTGGCCAAGATGGTGAAACCCCATCTCTAGTAAAAATACAAAAAATTTAGCTGGGCGTGGTGGTGGGTGCCTGAAATACCAGTTACTAGGGAGGCTGAGGCAGAGAATTGCTTGAACCCGGGAGGTAGGGATTGCAGTGAGCCGAGATTGCACCACTGCACTCAACAGAGTGAGACTCCATCTCAAAAAAAAAAAAGTGAAGTCCTGCCTGAAGAATTGTTTTGTGCGGTGCTGAGTGGCTGACTGCACTTTCCTGGTTCCTGACCTCCACCTCCCCTTGTCCCCAGAGCGTTTGAGGCTGAAAGCATGAGTCCGGCCTTTCAGAGTGAGCTCTGCCTGGCTGTGTAGCCAAACTCCCAGAAGAAAACAAACTTACAAGACTTTTGAAAAGTATGAGTATTTCAAAGGAAATATAAAATGGCAAAACTATAGATTCCAAAGACAAAAACTACTAAAACAGCTGGGGTAAAAAATTAAAATTAGTTTGAAAAACAAACAAAACAGATAGAGGAAGATAGCAATTTGACTCAAGAACAAGGAAACATAAAAAAGATCCAAGAAGAATATTGAGTATGAAGACTATAATACTCAAATTAAAAAACACAATAGATGGGATAAATAGAATGAACACATCTGAGAGACCAATTAATTCATTGTAACACCATATTGAGTACATCTTCAACATGACAGAAGAGAAGAAAAACAATGGAAGATATATATTTTAAAGCTGAGAAATGTGAAGGATAGAGATAGACATACTAGTATCTGAAAAATGGAGATCTCAGAAGGACAGAATTGTTTTAACAATATGAGAAGATATTTAAAATATATTTCTATGAATTGAAAAATAGATTATACATAGAAAATGTTCAAAGAATGCAAAAGGGAAAGGAAAAACCTACATCTGGAAACATAATACAATTTGAGAACACTAAGTCAGAGAAAAATTCAAAAGCTTACAGAGAAAAAAGACTAAACATCAAATTAATAGTAGATTCTTCCATAGAAACAATGGATGCAAAAAAAGCACTTAAAACTTTAAAGCTTAGATATGGGCACATTTTTACTTACATATGAGGGAGGGCATAAGAAAAATATTCTTACGAGATCTCAGAACTTTTGTCAGAATCTCAATTGATTAATTAAATGATTTTATGAAATATTGAAATAATAGGCAAGGCTCTGGGAGTTCTTACAAGAGCTACATGAAATAAAGGTGGTCAAATACCTTGTTCAGATTTTTTGTTTTAGTTTAAAATAGGAAGGTAAAATAGTAGAGGAACTAGATGGAGGTCTAGACCTGGACTATTTAATATGATATGCACTAGCCATTTGAAATGTAGCTATTCTGAATTAAAATTGCTAACTGTGTAAAGTACATACCAGAGTTCAAAAAGCTGTTATAAAAAACATACACTTTTCACTAAATTTTTATATTAACTGCATATTGAAATGATATATTGAATTTTTTAGTTAAAATACACAATTAAAATTAATTTTGTTTGTTTTTACTTTCTTTAATGTGTTCACTAGAAAATTTAAAATTTCACATGTAGCTTACATTTGTGGTTTTAATTTTAATTGGAAGGTACTGATACAGATGATCCTTCCATGATGGAAGTTAGAAAAGGGGGCCCTAAAGTTCTAGTCTTATCACGTCTAATCTTGTGGCTCTGAAAACAAACAAAATAAAAAACTAAAGATAAAAAGTCACATAGGAAACGTAGAAAATGGCAAATCATAAATTAATGTGACAAAATCAAGAATTAAAATAAATATAAATGGACTTATTTCATATTGGAAGATGAATTTTGATAGATTTGATTAAAAGATACAGATGTAGACTCTGTAAGAGAGGTAAAATAGCACAGATATGAGAAAGTTAAAAGTAAAGAATGAGAAATGGATGTGTCAGGCAAATACTAATTAAATGAGCTGAAATTCTTATATTAATGTCAGATAAAATTTAAGACCAAAAAAATTTGTCAGTATTAGAGATGCAATAGGTCATTATATAAAAATAAGTCTGACAAATAGTTCAATTTATTCAAAATATATTGCAATTTTAATCTCATGTATGAGATTAAAAACATGTATGAGAAATATACATGAATGAGAAATAAACATGTACATTATATATGTGTTATATATATATTATATATACAATAGAATAGCTTCAGAATGCATAAAGAAAAAGTGATAGAACTGTAGGGAAAATCTACCACCATAGTGAGAGATATCAACACACGTCTCTTGATAATTGACAGATCAAGCAGCAAGGTTAAAGGACACCAAGCAATATATTTAAGAAGCCTGACCTAGTTGTTTCATATAGAGTTCTACACCCGATAAACAGAAATGGTAGGTTTTTCTCAACCACACATAAAATATAAAACATGATCATGTATATTTGTCCATAAAATGCCTCAACTAATTCCAACAATAGGTATTATACAGACTATGATCTTTCACAGTAGTATTAATTTGAAAGCTAATGCCAAAAAGAGAAATTATAAAATACCTGCATGTGTAGACACTAAAAACATATTGATAAATATATATTTTATTATGATATAAATTATTATGAAAATTTGAATATAATATCTAGAATTAAATAATAATAAAAATCCTGCATATCAAAACTTGTAGGATTAGCAAAAGCGGTGCTTCAAAAACTTTATAGGCTTAAAGAATCTATAAATAAGAGAGAGGTTACAAACCCTCAAAAAAATGAGCTAATTTTTCAGCTTAAGAAACTAGAAAAGGAATGATAGAATAAGCCTACAGGACTCTGTAACTGCTTGTGATCAATTAGTTGTAAACATCATTGCACTTGTACCAGCTCCTACATGGTTTTGTAGACAAGTCCTATTAAGAACTTATAGGACAAATTATTCCAATATTCCAATTTTACATAAACTTTTCTGAAAGTACAAAATAAATGAAATTTTCTCCAACTCTTTTTAAAAGGAAAATATTACTCTGTTACTAAAACCAGATTAAAAAAAGACAAAAATAAATAAACTACAAAGGAAAATTACTGCTTCATTTTACCCTGGGATATAGAAGCAAAATTTCTAAACAATATTAACAAATTGAGTTTTTCAGTGTATTTGAAAAGAAAAATCATACTATCCCATGATCAAATTGTTTACTTTTTCTAGGTATTCAATAATTATTTATTATTAGAAAATTCATGATATAATGTATCACATTGGCAGAGTAAAAGACAAAAAGCTACATGAATATCTCAGTAGATATATAAAAGGTGTTGAATAAAATGTAATACCCATTGATAATTATGAAAAAAATACTATTAGGAAATTAGGAATATTTGAGAGCATCTTAAACCTGGTAAAGAGTGTATTAGGGTTTTGCAGAGAAACAGAACCAGTAAAATGTGTGTGTGTTTATGTGCGTGTGTGTGTGTGTGTGTGTGTGTATTTATGATTTATTATAAGACTTAAGAAACTAGAAAAGGAAATAATAGGCTCATGCAATTATGGAGTCTAGAAAGTTCAAAATCTACAGGATGGGCCAGCAGGCTTGAAAACCAGGAAGAGCTCATGTTGCACATGAAGTCTGAAGAATTAGCTCTTGCTCAGGGGAGATTTATCTTTTTGTTCTATTCAGGCTTTCAATTGATTGGCCGAGGCCCACCCACATTATGGAGAGAAATATGCTTTACTCAAAGTCCACCAGTTTAAATGTTAATGTCTTCCAAAACACCCTTACAGAAACACCGTGAGTAGTGTTTGACTAAATATCTGAGGGCCTTTTGGCTAGGCTGACACAAAATTAACCATCAGGAAAGAGATAAAACAAACAGACTAAAAAACTTAGGAAAGAATATCATATCAAATGGAAAATGTAAGAAGCATTTGGTTTAAAATTTGGTTGAGATCAAAAAGTTGACTATCAGCACACATGTCCAAAATTGTGTTTACAGTCCTATTCAGTACAATGAAACAAGAATAAAAAAATTAGAAGCGTATGAATTAGAAATGAGGAAATCCTTGCAGATGACTTAATTATTTACATAGAAAAAACAAAATAGTAGGCAAATTATTATAAATGTATGCATCTGTTGCGGGTGTGTGTGGGGTGGGGGTTGGAAGAATGACCGGGTATAAATACAGAATATAAAATGTCAGCTGCCCTTTTATACACCAGTAGCTAACAACTAGAAAACACAGTGAAAAAGAATACATCATTTACAATAGTATCAGAGAATACCAAGTACCTATAAATGAATCTGTCAAAAGATGTGCAAGATCTCCATAAAATTATTTTATCTAGAAATATTAAAGAAGACTTAAATGCCTGACAAAAATACACTATATTTATGAATGAAAAGGTGTATTATATAAATATCAATTCTCAAATGCACCTAGACATTGAGTCAATACAATTCAATCAGAATGTCAGCAGGTTATTTAATGAATCTTAGTAAGATTTTTCTAAAAATCTGTATATTTGAATAAAGGACACAATAGAAAAAGATGAACTATAATGAGACACTTGCCCTACCAAATATCAGGATTCATTAAAAAGGCGTGATAATTAAAACAATGTGCTACTGGCAGAGGGATAGACAGATTAACTGATGGGATTGAATAGAACGTCCCACCACAGACCCGTGCATACATAAAACTTTCATGTAAGACAGACATGACATGTCAGATCAATTAAACAATTAAAATTACAATACTGGATATTGACCAGGCATGGTGGCTCACGCCTGTAATCCTAGACTTTGGGAGGCAGAGGTGAGCAGATCACCTGAAGTCAGAAGTTCGTGGCCAGCCTGGCCAACGTAGTGCAACCCTCTCTACTAAAACTACAAAAAATTAGCGGGCTGTGGTGGTGGTCACCCGTAATCCCAGCTACTAGGGAGGCTGAGGCAGGAGAATCGCTTGAACCTGGGAGGTGGAGGTTGCAGTGAGCCAAGATTGCGCCACTGCACTCCAGCCTAGGTGACAAGAGTAAGACTCCATCTCAAAAACAAAACAAAACAAAACAAAACTGGATATTGACAAGGAAAAAATACAAAGTGAGATTTCTACCTCACATGATAAACAAAAATCAACTTTAGATGGATTAAGAACTTATATAAAAAGATAAAACCTTGTTAATAGAAAATATGAGTGAATATGTTCTGAACTACAGGGCACTTTTTTTTTTAAGACACAGAAAACAGTTTTTTTTTTTTTTTTTTTTTTTTGAGATGGAGTCTCGCTCTGTTGCCCAGGCTGGAGTGCAGTGGCCGGATCTCAGCTCACTGCAAGCTCCGCCTCCCGGGTTTACGCCATTCTCCTGCCTCAGCCTCCCGAGTAGCTGGGACTACAGGCGCCGCCACCTCGCCCGGCTAGTTTTTTGTATTTTTTAGTAGAGACGGGGTTTCACCGTGTTAGCCAGGACGGTCTCGATTTCCCGACCTCGTGATCCGCCCGTCTCGGCCTCCCAAAGTGCTGGGATTACAGGCGTGAGCCACCGCACCCAGCCCACAGAAAACATTTCTATAATAATATTGTAAATTTAACTCAGTTATTTCAGTCCCTAGTTTTATACCCAAGCAAAATTGATGCACTTGCACAATAAACAAAATATTCATGTGGGTTTAAAGTAGTACCGTTCACAATTGCAGAGCTAGGGAGCAACTCAAATGCCCATCATCACGTGAATGGCTGAACAAACTATGGCTTATTCACAAAATGGAAGAAGCAGTCAAAACAAATATGGTAGACAAAATCAATGACTTTTAGTAATATAATAAATTCCAAATTATAATGTATATTGTATGCCCTAAAATCATATGAAAAAGATGCAATGACATGATTAGCATGGGATTCAGGATGTGGTGTCTTTGGCTACTGGTGGATAAGGGTATGGGACTGGGAGTATCCCACAGTCACACATCAATTATTGGAAAGGTCCTGTCTTTTATTTTGAGTAATGGGTTCATGTGTGCTTACTATATTATTAGAAATAAGTGTCTCATGTTCTTGATTAGTCAATCATGACAATTTAGCCCTTCTGCTTAATTCAATTCAGTAAATCCTGCTGCAGATACATTTCTAGTTAAACAGAGCTGTGTTAAGAATGATGGTTTCCAGCTTCATCCATGTCCCTGCAAAGGACATGAACTCATCCTTTTTTATGGCTGTGTAGTATTCCATGGTATATATGTGCCACATTTTCTTGTTCCAGTCTATCACTGATGGGCAGCAAACTAACACAAGAACGGCAAACCAAACACTGCATGTTCTCATTCATAAGTGGAAGCTGAACAATGAGAACACATGGACACAGGGAGGGGAACATCACAGATCGGGGACTGTCAGGGGGTGAGGGGCTAGGGGAGGGATAGCATTAGGAGAAATACATAATGTAGACGACGGGTTGATGGGTGCAGCAAACCACCAGAGAACGTATATACCTATGTAACAAACCTGCACGTTCTGCACATGTATCCCAGAACTTAAAGTATAATAAAAAAAAAAAAAAAAAAAAGAAAGAAAGAAAGAAAGAACTGTGTTAGTTATCTGTTCCTGCATAAAAAACAATTCCCCAAATTGGAGGCTTAAACTGACAATAATTATTATTTTCACTGTTTCTGTGGATCAGGAATTCCGAGAGGCTACAGTGGGGATGGCTTCTTTCTGCTCTGTGGTGCCTGAGGACCCAGCTGGAAGACTCGAAAGCAATTGGCATCCAGAGCATTAAGGATTGTTGGTGTCATTGCCACAGTTTGTTTGCTAGGATGTTTATCTTGGTTACTCCTTAATACACAATAAGGAAGGCAAGTTTCAATAAATAAAAGGTTCATTTAGACCTAAAAGAAACAAAATAAGAGTGAATGACTGAGCCTTAACATTCAATTGTTATGGAGGTTGAAATTCCCAGTTTTCAATTTTCTCTCTGTTGCTGAATCAACAATCCCAACTCTACAGTTTGCAATAATTTGTTCAAATCTGAGAAGGAAAAATAATTAAAGTGTTGTAGATAGCCGTAAAAATGATAATTTCAGTTTTTTCTTTGAGCCCTAACAAGAGTAACTAGTGAGAAACATACACAATGAAGTGCCTGATTTCTCTTCTTATGGTCTCCGAGTGACACCCTGTTCTCCATCCTGATGGCTTGTAATCGTTTCCTGTACAGCTTAAATTCACTCTCTTGAGCCCACAGCTGACCACATTCTGCAAATGATGCCTTTCCACTCACGTTTGGCAATGTGGACTGACTTTGTGCAGCTGGGCTTTGATCTTGCTTCTTGGAACACACTGCTCTTTCCCTTGCAACTGAGAGCTATCATTATACAGTTTACTAAAATTTCATTATTTAACAGAGTTAAATAGAGTAAGGTTGGAGAACATTTGGTAACACTGCCCTGCTGACCATAGATTATGTTTGCCCTCCAATAATCTACTGCTTATTGATCTCAAGACAAAATCTACACCCCATGATTCTCTCCTATTTTAGTTTAATTCTAGGCTCTTGCAGCTTTTTCCCCAGCCATGCACGCACCTGACTAAAGATCTCATTTTCAAGACCAATTATCAGCTACTGTAATCCTTTTTACTGTTTTCCTTGAAGGCTCATGAGACACTCATATAAACGGAACTTGTTGTGACTGCCAGGACCAATATTATTTTGGTATGAAATTTCCCGATGTTCCTTCTAGTTTTCAAATAATACCATATTGGGAAAAATTGAATTCCAGCTTGAAGGCTGAATTCTAGTTACTTTTTAAACCTAGTCCCCAAGCCCTTGACGTGCCATTGGACAATTTAGGGTAGGCCTAGACGCATCCTTTTCAACTTGCTGATTAGAATCAAAACTTCTGGCCGGGCGCGGTGGCTCAAGCCTGTAATCCCAGCACTTTGGGAGGCCGAGACGGGCGGATCACGAGGTCAGGATATCGAGACCATCCTGGTTAACACGGTGAAACCCCATCTCTACTAAAAAAAATACAAAAAACTAGCCGGCCGAGGTGGCGGACGCCTGTAGTCCCAGCTACTCGGGAGGCTGAGGCAGGAGAATGGCGTGAACCCGGGGGGCGGAGCTTGCAGTGAGCTGAGATCCGGCCACTGCACTCCAGCCTGGGTGACAGCGCGAGACTCCGTCTCAAAAAAAAAAAAAAAAAATCAAAACTTCTTAAGGCCTCCATACCCTTAATCCCATGATCATTACCACAGATAGTGATAAATGATAATGTTTCAGTGTTAATGAGGGAGTAAATAGCATGTTAATGACGTTTGCAGATGGATCTAAATTAGAATAAGTTGTTAACACCAATGAGGCCAGAAAAAAAGAGTCCTAAAGAAGTAGAAACATACAACAGGAAAACAAAAAATGAAAACAAACTGAAATTCAACTGATATATTACTTTGAACAAAGAGTTAATTAAAAAGAACCAACTACTGTCCTAGAGACCTAAAGAGAGAAAGCAACAGCAAAGGATATCTAAAAAGGATCTTCTTCATGGCTAGGATTAATTCACACTTCATGCCAAAGATGTTCAGGAGTATCTTGGGATCTGTGACCAGTATTGCAGCATTGTGCTGGTAAATTTTTAACCATCAAATCTCTGAGAAAAAAAAAAAAAGTGTTTGTGTGTGTGTTTGTGTGTGTACGTGTGTATATTTAATTACTATAACATTTACTGACATAAAGGATCTCTAGCACAGTATTTTCAAATAAGAAATCCACAATACTCTTTACGGGAAATTCAGTAAAGCTTAATTGATTCTCATGGAATACTTTCCCTGATTTTTGCAAAATTCTGGTATCCGTAGCCAATTTATGATGAACAAGTGTAGTTCCAACATGGGTGTTGGTTGATATTTTTATTTACATTGAATAACATGAAGCAAAACAACAAAGACACATGTTAGAACTTCTTTTGTTTGTCAATGACTGAGTAACTACTTTGCTGAATTAGATAATAGGTTTTGAACAGTCAAACTATATTTCTTCAATTTTTTGTGCTATTCACAATGTAATGGTTACAGACATGATAGAATGTTAAGTTTAATCTCTATTATTACATTTTCTCTATGTCTTTCTTAAGCCTAGACAATAAACAAAACATTCAAGCCTTGATTTGCAGCATTTGCTAATTTTTCTTGGGGTAAATATGCTCACCATGGTCAATTTTAGGCTACAAACAGAGTTGAGTAGGGGGCACAGTAGCAAACCATTATACAGCGTTTTCACCATATAGAGAAAATGAACAGAAATTACCTTAAGAGCATAGACAATAGTAAAATGTGGTAAAATAATTAGAAAGTGATGGCTTTTGAGTATTCATTGCCTTTTAAACTATAACTTACTTAATCAAAAATTTATATAACTTAACTTTTATTAGTGGTTGTATTTAGTAATTGGCTCATATAATTTCTGAAAATTTAGCAATAAGCTCTGATGAGTGGGTAGGAGCTGACTCCAGCACATCACTATCAGCAAGTTAACCTGAGATTCATGCCTATTTGCCAGCTTATGCCAGACATCTCAAGGTTTCACAAATTCCGCATGTTCAAAATCAAGCTCATGTACTCTCTCTCAACTATGATTGTAATTACCTCACAGGATCTCCTGGCCCATTGCACAGACAAAGCCAACTTACTGAGACTGTGCTATTGCAGTAGAGAAAGAGTTTTATTAGCATAAGTCTGGCCACATGGCAGGTAATTACTCAAATCAGTTTTGCCAAAGGTGAAAGGTTAGGATTTCTCAAGGATAGTTTGGCAGGCGGGGGACTAGGGAAGAGGAGTGTTATTTGCTTGGGAATGAAATCAGAGGTGTGTGGAAAATGGTCCTTGTGCACTGAGTCAGTCTCTGGGTGGGGCCACAGGACCCACTGAGTCACAAATTGCGGGTTCAAGTGGAGTCAGTTGGTCACTAGAAATGCGAAAGTCTGAAAAGACATCTCAAAAGGCCAATCTTGGGTTCTAAAGTAGTGATGTTATCTAGAAAAGTAACTGGGAAACTTCAAATCTTATGACCTACCGAACAATGACTGGTTATCTTTTAACCACGCCTACATCTTAGCAACATTCATGCCCCTCTTATAACTCTAAACTGGTGGCCTTTCATTAATTTTACAAAGGAAGTTTAGTTTGGAGAAGGGCTATTATCAACCTTGCTTTAAGGAGTTTAAGATTAAACCATAAATTAAATTCCCCCCAAAGTAAGCTTGGCCCATACCCAGGAATGACCAGGGGCAGTTTGGAGGTTAGAAGCAAGATAGAGTCAACTATGTCGGGTTTCTCCTACTGTCATAATTTTGCAAAGGCTGTTTCATGACTATTTTTCTATCTTTTGCTTAACCACACATACTAGAAACACAAAAGTCATTTAAGACTCCCTCTTCCTCAGTTCTAAAAACCACCAATCAATCACCAATTTCTATTTATGTTGCTTCTGAAATAGTTCTTGAAATTTTTCCCCCTATTGAATTCAGATGTCATCAAATCTAGTTGCATTATGACTGGATGAGCCCCTCCTTCATAAACCTCCCATGTCACTCTAGAATGGTGTTGGCCTTGTACTTGGCCTTCTTAAAAACTAGATACAGATCACCACACCTATCAGGTGGAAACCCAAAAACCCTGCCATGGCAGACAGGCAAGAGTATTTTCCAGTTTTTCTTGATTGTTTCCTGCTGTCTTCAACTTCACTCCATGTTGCCACCAGTCCTCCGAACCACAGATGGCATACATTGTAAGTAGCACCATGTTCAAGCAGTTCTCTCTGCCCAGTATCTTCTCCCCATTCTTCTCCATCGGGGAAATTGCCTATGTCTTGCAAGCAACAAGGCTCGTGTAAACTTTTACCTGCTTTTCTGTTTTTTTTTTTCCTTTATTTTTATTTTCACTCCATTGTTATCAGTATGCATTTACCTGCTTTTCTGAAAAAGAGTTACATATTTCTTTCTCTGGACCTTGATTACCACTTGTTCACGTTTTTCTTAAATTAAATAACATACACAATGCCCCTTACACAAGGCATAGAATTTAGTAAATATTCAATTGGTGGTCTCCTCCCGAATTTCCTAGTAACAAGGGTACAGATATAGGAATCCAGGTGCTAGTGACTTGCTTGCTATGTGATCTTGGGCAAATTATACATTCTCTTCACATTTTAATTTCTTCATCTGAAAAAATGCAGATAATGATGCCTGCCTTTTAGAGTTGCTGGGAAGACCAAGCCAGATATTGTTGGTAATGTCCATTTTAGGTGTCCAGTGTGTGTGCACATGCCAATTGCAGCACCAGGTTTTGACCTGTACTTCTATAAATCAGGGATTCCCACAACCCCCTCCTATGACTCAATTAATTTGCTAAGATGGCTCACAGAACTCAGGGAAATACTTTCTTAATGTTTACTTATTATATAGGATGTTACGGAGGATGTAGATGAATAGACCAGATTGGTTGAGCAAGATGTTGGGTGGGGGATACACAGCCTCCCTGCTCTCTCTGGGCACCTTACTCTCCTGGCACTGCCATGTGTTCAGCAATGCGGAAGCTCATTAAATTTCGTGGTTCAAGAGTTTTTATAGAGCTTAATCCACAGCCCCCATCCATCTTTTCCTGGAGCTTGGTGGGTGGGGCTGAAAGTTTCAACCCTCGAATCCACTTGTTCTTTCTAGAGACTGGCCCCATTTTAAGGCTATTTTAGGGCCCCATCCTGTCACTTCATTAGCATAAAATCAGGTGTTATCCCAGGGGCTCATTATGAAGAACAAAAGGCACTTTCTATCCTTCAGGATAATCCAAAGGTTTTAGGAGTTCCGTGACAGGAGCCAGGAAAAAAATTCAAAGACACTTCATATTATACTACAGTGGGTGATCATTCAACCTGCATTTGCTGGGAACTTGTTACAAGAGCTGTGGGTAGAAGAGAGACAGAGACAGCCAGCCTTGTTCTCAAGGAGCTCCTGGTATGGTCAGAT
Organism: Macaca thibetana thibetana; assembly: GCF_024542745.1. Lineage (NCBI taxonomy): Eukaryota > Metazoa > Chordata > Mammalia > Primates > Cercopithecidae > Macaca > Macaca thibetana. The sequence goes on along the minus strand of NC_065591.1, from coordinate 124,717,298 downwards.
GTCAGATGGACAAGGACGGTCACCTGACAGATGCTAAAACAACAGGATTAGGAGCAGTGTTTCAGGCACCTGGCTCACTGGCAAGGTGTTAGAGGTGGCTTCCCAGAGGAGGTGAGGTCTGAATAGGATGGTATTGAGCCATGAGGCTGAGTTAGTCCAGCTTGTTTGACTGGAAGGAAGATCCTACAGGCAGAGGTGGACTGGATAATTGAGAAAGGGAAGTTATACGGACACCTTTATTTCTGCAAGAAGTTTGAGCCATTAAAGAATTTGAGAGAGGGACTGGGGAGGATGATGATAAGAACAAAATGTTAGAGACCTCTCCCTAGCTGCTGTGTATGGTCGATCAATTATAGAAAGAGACTAGAAGTGGGAAGATCAGTTTTTGTTTTATCTCGAAGATGTTTGCAGGGCAGTCAGATAGGCAGTACATTATTTTGTGTTGCTGCTATAGCAAAATACTCCAAATTTAATGACTTAAAACAGCAGGCACTTATTATCTTGTATTTCCATTGGTCAGAAGTCTCGTGTGGGTCTGGCTGGGGTATAATTAAAATATTGATAGGCCTGTGTTCCTTTTTGGAGGTTTTAGGGGAGAATCACCTTCGTTGCTTGTTCAAGTGTTGCCAGGATTCAGTTCCTTACTGTTTCAAGACTGAGGCTTCTGTTTCCTTGCCAGTTGGCAGCTGGGCCCAATGTCAGCTGCAGGCCTGTCTCCTGTCCTGTCCGTGCTATGGACTTCCGTTATCATGGGGCAGTAAAGAGCATGGACTCCTTCTCACCATGACCTCTCTCTGACTCAGGAAAGGGTCCCTGGTTTTGAGGATTCATGTGATTACATTGGGACTACCTAAATGATCTAGGATAATCTCCCCATTCCAAGGTCCATACTCCTAATCACAGCTGCAAAGTCCGTTTTGCTATGTAAGGTACCACATGCACAGGTTCCGGGGATCAGGGCACAGATGCCTCTGAGAGGCCATTGTTCTGCTGATTGTGGATGGGGGCCTTCTTCTTCCTCCTCCTGGTTGACCCTCCTTGACTGTAACTCCATTCTGTCTCTTAGTGCCTGTGCCTTGTATCACTCTCTAAACCCTGACACAAAAAAAGTGATTACAAATTTGGAACCTTGGACTCCACACCAGATCTGGAGAATAAAAATCTGCATTTTTATAAGGTTTTCAGGTTATTTCTATGAAAGAGCTTGAGAAGCACTGCTCTAAATAACTCACAAATTCACATCTCTCTCAGTACTCAGAACATGCCAATTCTTGTTGTCTTGTTGAATTGAGTTGTTGAGGCGGGTTTTGATCAAGTAATTCCCCTGTGCTGGGCACCACATTTTCTTTTTATCTTCTGATCACTCCTAGCAACAGATGTCACTCCTTGGGCCTATGTCTATGTCTGTATTTCTAGGGTGACAAATTCTCCAAGGTCAGGATGTCACAGCCAGCAAGGGGTAGATGCTGCAGAGAATCCTGGGGTTGAGAGACAACAGTGAAGTGCTTTTAAATGGCACAGTCTGTTCGAGTCCCTGTGCTGATGCGGCAGGGAAGAGCTGGGAACTGGGGATTTGCGAATCCAAGCTGTTAACTGGGTTTCATGGGGAGTTGTCGAAGCCTGAGAACTGGCTTCGTCTGAAAGCCTGTGGGATTAGATGGATTCCTAAATGCACAGGGCCAGATTGACTTGTTGGAGGTTTGTGTGTAAAGCAAACTTTGCTTTAGGACAGTGATTTTCAGTTTATTTTTGTCAACTCTATACCTAAGAACCAAGATTTATGTCTGTAGCTAACAACAGCCCACTAGGTCTCGGTCTGATATACAACAGGAGAATGACTGAAAGCAAGGTAAGGCTGTGGCATGGATTATTTTCCCTAGGAATCTCCTAACCCCCTTCTGCAAATTTCAGAATAGCGTATTGGAATTTCTGACAACCTGGGGCGCAATTCAAAAAAGCCAGCAAGGTGGTTTTGGTAAATCTCAAAAAGGGTCATGCTGGCCAAGGATGAAAACCATGTATATATATATGTTCTAGGGTAAGAGGTTCCGTGGTAAGCCATGCAGGCTTTCTTCGGGCCTCTTGCCCGATGATTCAGCATATTCACATTCTGATGTGCTCATTCCAGTGCCCATGCCCAGAGCAAGGACCAGAGTGCTTTATATAGAGTAGGCTGTAGGTAAGTCACTGTTGAAAGGGAAAATGCAGGAATGACTGTAAACTCTTGTATTTCTGCTGTCTTAAACCTGCCTGGCTCGAAGCGCACACACATATGGAGGTAGCCTCAGGGAGTGAGAGGAGAGGGAACATTCTTCTTGCTTCTTGCTCTTTGGCTGGAGAGGCGGCTCCTCCAGGGACTGCAGTGCTCCTGTGCTGGCTCCTGTGCTGGGTCCCACAGCTCCAGGGCTCTCTGCCTTCTCTCCAGCGGCATGTCCTCCAGCTGCCAATTGGACAGGGTGCAAGGAACTTTATCAGTTTTCTTTTCACATCCTGACAACCACAATCACTCTTGTCAGTTTTAATTAAAATGTTTAATTAAGTACAGTTCTAGAAGCAGAAAGTTAGCTCTCACCCTGGATAAGACCCCAGGCTTGGAGTTAAGGAGGAGAAAGAGAGGGAAAGAGATGCAGGCAAAAACTTCCCAGTTTTCTATCAGCTGTAGCGAACCTCAGGACAAAGGGGTGAGAGCCATTCAATTATCCTTCATTTGAGACTTGCTTTAGGCCAAACCAGGAAGGAGTAAATTGTGGCTTAAATCCTGTTCTATTTCTAATTTTAACAACTCCTACCCCTCAGTCTCCAGGCTTCTCCAAAGTCTCCAGAGCCCCTACAACATCTGATTAGTTCTGCGCCATGCACCATGCTCTCTCATTTCCCCAGTGATCACTGCCCTCCGCATCTCCACCATCCCCTCAAAACTTGCAGTCCCACGTCTGGGTCTTGCAGGTCTTGCAGGCTCTGGCTTCCTGCAGAAGCTCTGTGGGTCAGCTGAACTCATCATCCTGTATGATGGTGCTTCTAAGCCAGGCCTTGATTTCACAGAAAGATAAGTCCTCCCAAAGAAGATTGGTGGATTCTTCAGGATGAAGGAAGACATTTTAAGCATCCAAGGGAGATATGTTTTATGAAAAGCAGTCTTTTCACAATCTTCAATTTGGTCAAATTTGCTAATTTTAGAATAGTGTGTCCTGTACATAATAGTCACTCAAAAAAGAGACTTCTCAGACTCACTCTCTGTTCCCCTTCCAGGCACACTCTCTCAGCTACTTGATTCCAATCTCATTTACCACTTTGCTTTCCAAAATCAAGGTTAAAGCAATGACAAACTACAAACAACAGACTCCACTGGAAAACTTTTTTGGGCGTGTATGAAGAGAGGATAGTGGCATACGTGTAATATTTTTCATCCTTATCTTATCAGCTGGGTTGGTGGTAATGTGACAAGTTCTCATCCATACAAAATACATCTCAAAAAAACCCTCAGATAATAGGGTTCTACTGTATGATGAACAGATATCATGAGGTTGATGATGAGGACTAAGGTGCTGTTAGATACCATCTGCATTCACCTCTAAAGTGCTCTGTACCCAGGAAGCTGACCTTTGTGAGCTGTGCCCATGACACATGCTCTCTGACCCTCTGGTTTCCAGTTGGTTTGGCCCATAGACATCTGTGGCAGATGTTTGGAGGAAGAAGGTGAGGTCTGAGTATTGATTCTCTTGTTCCCTCCCTCTGGCCTCACTGTGGGACAGCTGTGCTCCTCAATTAAAGATCACAGCCCCTCCTAGGTGGGCCTCTCCAATTGTTCTTTTCAGGGCACTGTTCTTGTGATTATTCCCACTTCAGGCCTAGTATGGTGAAAGTGCTTTGCAGTTACTAGTTCCAGAGACTGCATTTATCACACTTTGGGATTTGCTTACATTCTGCCCTTGCTTTTGCAGAGAGTGTTGCATTCTCCTCAAATTAGACCGTTTGAAGGTGCCACATGTTTCCTCCTGGAACTCTGACTACCACCGTGGTAAAGGGATAGACAGATCTGGAGGGGGTGGCAAATAAGTAGCTGCTTCCATGACATTCAGGTCAAGAGGTGATAAATGTTTCCTGATTGTCAACATGTGAGGGGAAGCCACTTCCCTTCCCTAATTTTTATCTCACATGCAAATCAATGATGTTTAGTTAAAGATAATCAACAGGAAAACGTTCCCATGAAGTGGAGGAAGGCCCTTCCATGATCTTCCACCACGAGCAGCATAGACACATAGAAACACCTGGGACTCAGAGGTTTTGAGCTACACCCTGGGCTTCACTGGCTGAGCTCATTGACAAATGGGATGAGGATATTTGGCTACCCCGCCTCTCATGTGTGTTGTGAGAGGAACATGAAATAATGCCTGGGAGCACTGGAAGCTGTAGCTGAGACAGCCATGAAGACTGCTTCTAAGACTGTGAGGCGACAGGACCCAGAATAGAGGAACTGTGTGAAGGCCACTGTAAATGAGTTTGCCCCAGAGTTAGGGCAGGCCAGACCTGGGGGCTGCATTTCTTCCCAAGAGGTCCCTTCCCATGACCTCTGGCCTGACCTTCCTCTCTGGGCCTGGCCCTCTTCTGTTAGGAGGAGGCATTTCAGCACCATGCTGGCATGCTTGATCATGTTTTCAAAGGAAAGCAGGAGTGGGTGTGAATATTGCTCCAAAAACTCAGATGTGGAAGAAGTGTCACATCCACTTAAAAATAATTAAATAGTATTAAATCCGAGTTGGAGCCTGTACCCCCCTGAGCTCTCTTATGTGTAGTTCCCACTGGGTACCCCCGAGACACCCATTATTCGTGCCCTCTTTAGTCCTTGAAGTTGAAGGACCCTATTGGTTCCATGTGAACTGGGGGAACCAAAGTCTTTGTCTAGGTCCCAGCATCACCTTGACCTCCCTGGTCTTCATCTGTTGCTCCTCTAATATCTGTCTAATTCCTCAGGGTCCTGTGAGGAGACACATGCCAGTCACAGGTCTAACCAAGGGAGATCAAAATGTGAAGATGCTTGAGGGAGCAATGGGAGGTATTGGGTCACTTTTGGGCACCATGCCTGGTTTTCAGTCTAGGTCACTGGAAAGGGTGGTCCCATGGTCTCTAAAAATTAAATGAGGCTCTTCTCAGCTACCTTTTCACAGGACCAAGAAAGCCCTTCTCTTGCAGCAGGAGGAGAAGAATCAGAATGTACAACAAGTCGTCAAGTGATGCCGTTCTGCTTTAGAGGTTTATTTTAAATATATTTTTTTAAGCCCATTTTGGAGACTTGCTACTGCTTGCTTTGTCTCCCAGCAACGTCAAAAGAGCTGATGGGAATGAGAGGGTTTTTTTTTTCTTCTTTTTTTCTTAACGTGTGCTTTCAGTCAAAGAAGAAAAAAAAAAGCAACAAAAACCCCACAACTTCTAAACCAGTTCCTGAAATAGACCCAGAGAGAAAGGGAAACCATGGCATGCTATGCAGCCTTTCTCGAGGGAGCAATTATAACCTAGAGAAAAAGGCTCAGCTAGTGCATGGCTCCTGGAAACAGGGCTGAGTGCAAAGGCATATTCCCCTCCTGCCTCCCAACAGCCACTGATGTAAGTGACAGCCAGAGCTGGGCTCACCCGAAAATCAGACCTCATGGAGATGGGAGTATTAGGGTCATCAGTTGAATTTGGACAACAATCAGGCCAGGCCACTTGGAGGTAGGACTGGAATCTTGATGTCACCCAACACCTATTTTTCTAACATTCACCCTATAAAGCACTGAGAGTCTATGCTGCAAGCACTGTGCTGGGCACTGGTGGGGTAGCTGGAAGTATAACTAGTGCTCCGGTGTCAGCGGTCACCACTCTCTTATATACCATAACTATGCCCTTAGTCATAAGAGGCTCCTCCAGCTTTCAGAGCTCAATTGCCCTCATTTGATCCTTGAGGCTTTGCATATGTTGTCCTGTCAATCAGCTTCTTCACCTTCCAGCACATCCTTCCTCTGCTTGTTCCCTGGCCCACCTCTGCAGATAGCTCCATGACCCTGCTGTGTGTTCTCAGAGCAGCCGTACTTCTTATTAAGAGACTGCATGACATGATATTGAGCTTTCTGTTTGTCTCTCTCCCCGACTGGACTTGAGGACCCACAAGGACAAACAAAGACTTTCTTCATTTCTTTACCTGTGTTCCGTGGTACCTAGCATGGCGCATAGTGCTTAGAAGGTGATTATTACTTGATTACTGTTTGATTAAGAAGTTAACTCCAGAAATGAAATTTCTTATTCTGAATAGGTTATGGAGACATCAGACCTACTAATATCTATGAGACATTGGTCCAAATCTCAGTTTCATCAGCTATGAATTGGGGATAGTCACAGCTGTTATGGTTGGTAGAAAACTCTACGGATAAAATGTATATGAGACCCCTGGCATCTGGAACAGAGTAGGAGCTCAGCGGTAGTGATTAGAACTAGTGTAAAAGAACATTTTGTCAGTGTTGCTTAAATTCCCACTGGGAGACTAGATGCTTTTAGCTTCCATTTATGGAGTAAATATTCTCATTGGCAGTACTAACCTTTTTACACCTCACCTTAAAACTTTTTCTAAATTTTCCTCTAACCGCATTATTACTTCCTCTGTCAAGTTTTCTAAACTCACCACTTAGCCACCAGAGAGCCCTGGAGTGAGAACCGGGAACAGAACTTCAGTGACGTAGGTTCACAGCTCAGGCTCTGGAGTTGCACTGTCTGAGGACGAGTTCTGGCAAACTGTCATCTTTCTCTGTGCCCCAGTTTCCTCGTCTGTGAAGTGGGTATGATGATGTGTTGGTTGGTTCCTCCAGGCAGAGATGCCTGCTCTAGAGGGTTACCACCTCCTTCCTTCCACAGCCCACGCTTGTCCCCCTCACAGCTGCCTGCTCTTTGCTCAGGAATGCACAAGGGGCTGCTTCTGTCTTTCAGGTGTCCGGAGACACCCAGGAAGCCTAGCATCTAAGTTTAGTGAAAACCAAGGCATCAGCAGAGGATGGACAATGGCTGGCAGAGATACAATAGCGCTTATTCAATTGTAAGAGAGATGATTGAACTAAAGTGTCTAATCCTCAGACTCCATTATTACCGCAGGTCCTCGAATAGCATTGTTTCATTCCATGTCTTTTCATTATAACAATAATGAGAAAAAAACTGCTTCCTGGAAGGGCCACTGTCTGTGTAGTGTTTGCACATTCTCCTGATGTTGGTGGGGTTTTCTCAGGGTCTTTTGGTTTCCTCCCACATCCTACAGCTGTGCATGTTAGGTGGATAGTCATGTCCACAAGGCCCCAGTCTGAGTGAGTGTGGGGGTGAGCGTGAGCAGCCCTGCTATTGAGTGGCATCGTGTCCAGGACTGGCTCCCACCTGACACCCTGAGCTGCTGGGCGATGCTCCAGCCACCTGTGACCCTGAACTAGAATAACTGGATTGAAAAATGAATGAATGTATACAAATTATTTTCAAATAAAAATTTGTAAAGTCCAAAGTAATCATCCAAATGCATGACAATAAACCATGCGGTATGAAAGCGCTCAGCAAGCCAGCCATATATATATATTTTTTTAGACGGAGTCTCGCTCTGTCGCCCAGGCTGGAGTGCAGTGGTTGGATCTCAGCTCACTGCAAGCTCCGCCTCCCGGGTTTACGCCATTCTCCTGCCTCAGCCTCCCGAGTAGCTGGGACTACAGGCGCCCGCCACCTCGCCCGGCTAGTTTTTTGTATTTTTTTTGGTAGAGACGGGGTTTCACTGTGTTAGCCAGGATGGTCTCGATCTCCTGACTTCGTGATCTGCCCGTCTCGGCCTCCCAAAGTGCTGGGATTACAGGCTTGAGCCACCGCGCCCGGCCTGCCAGCCATATTTGTAATAGTTTGTTTTGGAACTTTGTGGTAGAGGGGATGCCCTAACAATTTTCACTCCAGAAACATTTATTCCTTGATTTAACCCACCACCACTGTGACCACCATCACTCACTGATTCACCAAAGACTGGTAAATATTATCTCACTGTTTTTATTAATCTTTCTTAAATGTATACAGCTCACAGGCATCTCAACGTTTAATAGTAGAACTGTTTTGGATCTTTATTTAAAAGTTTGGTGATTTTTTTTAGTGACCAGAAACACGCAGTAGAAATTTACCTCTTATTTACATTATTTAGCTTATGGTAAAGTTGGTTTTGTTATACATCGTTTCACTTAAAGTCACAGTTTTCAAGAACCTATTGATGATGTTAAGAAATCTATACATTCTAGGACAGCAAATTTCTAAGCACACAGTGGATGTACAGCTCCCAGAAGTGTGGCCCAGAAAAACATGACTTCAGATGTAGGAGAGAGCGTGGAGTTTATCTAGTCCAGTGGTTCTTAGCTGCAGGTGATTTAGAATTACCAGGGACCTGACTCCCTTGAGATCCTGGTTCAGGAGGTCTGGGAAAAGGATAAAGCGTGGGTATTTTTAAAAATGCTTCAGGCAATTCTGTCAGACACTTTCTGATCTAGTCCACTCTGCCCATCTCTGACGAAAGTCCCTGACCTGTCAGCCTCCTTTCTCTAGGGAGCAATTATAACCCAGAGAAAAATAAGCTGAAAGCAGGAGACTTCCAGAAACATGTCTGGGAACAGGCACCACCCACGTGTGGGTTTGCACTGGGTGGCAACCCATCTTTTGCAGCAGGGAGCTCACCAGCTGTGAATTCTTCAGCATGCTGGTAGTGGAGTGGATGTGGATCCCATCTCTCCACCCTGCCGGGGGGACTGGAAGGGAGCAGCCTCCTATCAACTCTACCACTGCATGCCGGGATAAGTTTCCATAATGAAGCTCTCTCAAGCACAAAATGTGCATCTAATGGAATGCCATTTATCAGGGCAGCAATTCACATGTATGCACAAAACCTTTACTTTATTGCTTTATATCATGAAATACAACTATACCTAAAGATTGATGACTCTAGTTAACCCTCTAATCCTAATTCCAGGGATTAATATTGGGCATTAATTCTAACTCTGTCTTCTGATACTAATTCTAGCTGTTGATTTCTTGAATGCTAATAGAAAATCCCAGAATTGATTCTGTGGCTTATTCTGTTTTAGCCCCATCATTCCAAGACATGTTTGGATTATCTCGAAGTGGTCATGTGGATGGGTTTAACCTCAGACCTAGAGGGGAGAGATATACCGCTTAGCAATTCAAAGGCAAATAAAGGTTGGCAAGATTAATCACGGTGTGGACTCTGTACTATTTCAAAACTGAATGGGAGGTTTGGGAAATTGTGGCTGGAAAACCAGACTTTCCAGTTTGTCTTCCATCAAGTGATCACTGATGTATTTATTTCTCTGATTAATGAACTTTGCAAATTAACCTCCACACTACTCTGTAATTGTGATTAAGGTTTCAAAAAATCACTTAAGCGTGTTTCCACCACTCCTGAGCCCATTCCAGCCGGATGGCCTGCTCACTGTGCTGATTTCACAAAGATAGTGCCAGTCCCCTGACCTCTGAATTTACAATTAATTATTGCATTCAGCACCCAAATTACCCCCAGTCTCCATGTGCCTGGCTTTATCTCTCTGCACACACAGGCCTGGCTTTTAATTAAAGGCTCTCCAAATTAAATGAAAACAAATTCAATTATTACATCTCATTGGAGCAGCTCACAGCATATCCTGACAGCATTTATCCAATGGGCAACCCAGGGAAAGCTCAGCTCCCACAACTTAAGTTAATGTTCCCAGTAAATGATTTTTCTTATCATTGCTTGAACAGGCTTTTTGCCACTGGGTCAGCCCTAGCTGTGGTCTTTGCTGTCTCTGAAAAAAACTACAGCTTAACACAATTTCTCTTTTCTCTATCTTTTCTGATCTCTGCCTGGTTCTTATTCTCTCTTTCTGCATGGAAGGAGAATGGTCTCATGGTCTGTTCCCACTGAGGATGGAAGATAATTACCCTCCAATCTCTGCAGGTTTGGAGGTGCAGCTCAGATATGCACCCCTTAATTTAGATCCTTATCCAAAGCTCTTAGGGCTGTCCAGGGGACTGCGTGTATGTTCTTGACTCTCCAAGCTGCCCAAAGTTTAGAGAAATGTGCACTGAATTGCGATTATTGTTATGATCTATCATAACAATAATCATAATAATAGCGTGTTTATTGAGGACTATAATGTGCTAGGCAGTGCAAACAGCATGCAATTAGACACAGTCCTTACCCAGTGGACCAGTTACACAAGTGGAAGCAAGGCAAGACCCAAACAAAAGGAGCAATAGAAACAAACTGAAGGGACAGCTGGGAAGGGAGAAAACAATTTCTTTTTTGATAAGTGGCCAGCGGAGGTCATGCCTCTACCTTGCCTGGAATGCACTTTCTGCAAAGTTTTGTTTTGAGTGTGAAACTCTAACTAAGTGGCAGATTGGGCCTAGAGTTGGAGGGCTTGTAAGAAGAAGAGCATTAGGTTCAGAGGCAGGCAACAATCACTGCTTCAGGGATGGGCATAATCTGATCAGGAAGGCTCAGAAGATTTTTTGTAGATGGGTACAAATCAGATGCTGTTGTCCCTGTCCGTGGCCCAAGGCACTAATACGGGAAGCGTCAAAGCTCTGCTTCCCCCAGCGCTAGAGCCAGACCACACAAAAGAAACAACACAGTTCAGGAGAGAGGCTGAAGGAAGAGCTCAGCAGATTTGCATGAAGACAGGGAATTCCTGGGTCTTCCATCTGAGGTTATCCTTTTTCTGATCCTGGCTGGATTTGTGTCCCTTGTTGTTGAGAAGGAAGACCCAAATGCAGACGACAACAGAAATAAAACATACAGATCACAAAAACTCCCAAATCTACTTCTTTTTTTTTTTTTTTTTTGAGACGGAGTCTCGCTCTGTCGCCCAGGCTGGAGTGCAGTGGCCAGATCTCAGCTCACTGCAAGCTCCGCCTCCCGGGTTCATGCCATTCTCCTGCCTCAGCCTCCCGTGTAGCTGGGACCACAGGCGCCGCCACCTCGCCCGGCTAGTTTTTTGTATTTTTTAGTAGAGACGGGGTTTCACCGTGTTAGCCAGGATGGTCTCCATCTCCTGACCTCGTGATCCGCCCGTCTCGGCCTCCCAAAGTGCTGGGATTACAGGCGTGAGCCACCGCGCCCGGCTCCAAATCTACTTCTAACCCAGTCAGCAGGGAAAAGCAAAGCAGGAGAAAGAAGTGTGGGCATTCGAGAAGGAGCTGCAATTCCAAATCTGTGGCTGCAAGACGCAGTCTGCCTTGCATTTTATGTGCCCCAAATTTCAGCCCAGACGCCCCGTCGAAATGGATTTGCTGGAGAACTCTGGCAGAAGGGACACTGTGTGCTTCTGCTCAATGCCCACAGGTCTCCCTAGGTTCTCCTGGGGGTGGTGACCAGCCAGGGGAGGCAAGGATTTGGGGGACAACAAGGTTTACTCTATCTTATTTTACATCCTTGCTTGAGCAAACATCCTTAATAATCCCTTTTACTGAGCGTCCTATGTATAGGGAGAACGGTAAAAGCCTGTTTTGAATGAATACAAAAGAAAAGGAAGATCTCAAGGTATTTATAATCTAATTTGGAGGGTGGAAAATACACAGGCATAATGAAACTCTAAAATGTCAAGTTCCATTTTCCTGCTATGATTCCCATAATTTCTACATATGTTTACAATACATCTTAAGACATTGCATTGCTATTATCTGTTTGTATCTTATTATTATGCTCTAGACTAAGCTTCGTCAAAACAGGGCTTGTGCCTTTGTTTTTGTTTTGAAAATTCTGTATCTTCAAAAATTAGTACTGCCTCTGGTATTTGGCAATATTTGTTTACCTTTGAATTGAATAAAATAAAAGCCTAATTCTAAAATCCCTAGCTAGAGCTGCATCAGCCTCCTCTGGTCTCCCATGATACTTGGTTTATGCTTCTCTTATCGTCACTACTGAATCGACCTCTTCTCCTTTATAAGCTGGAAGAGGCAGTGTGGCATAGTGGTTAAGAGGCTGACTATATAACCTTGGGCAAGTTACTTTCTCTTTAGCCTTCCCTGTCTGTGCAATGAGTAGGAGGATAATTTGCTTACTTTATAGGATTGTCATGAGGATTAAATGGGTAACACATGAGTTGGAGGTATTCCTGGCACATGGTGTTATGTAAAGGGCTCCTTTTCCCATTATCACCATCCTGAAGGGTTCTATCGTAGGTTGAATTGTGTCACACAAAAAGATAGGTACAAATTCTACTCCTCGCACATGCAAATGTGACCTTATTTGGAAATAAGATCTTGGGAGAGGTAATCAAGTTAAGATGAGACCATACCTTATTAGGGTGGGGCCTTATCCAGTGACCAGTTTTTGAAGAGGGAAATGTGGACACAAAGACACACTTAGAGGGAGAGGATGTGAAGACGCAGCCAATACAGGGAGGGCGTCCTGTGAAGACTGAGGCTGGATTGGAGCCATGTGTCTGCAAAGCCACCAGAAGCACAGAGCAGAGCAGCAGAGCACAGGTTCTCTCTCAGGGCCTCCAGGAGGAGCCAACTCTGCAAACAACTGGGCTTCAAGCTTCTAGCCTCCAGGACTGTGAGAGAGTAAATGTCTATGGTTCAAAGCAGCACTACTTATGGTAATTTGCAGACTAAGTTTTATCTTTTGTGTATACATCTAACACAACACCTAGGAGAGTGCTTGGAAGGTAGAAGATCTTGGCCAACATACACTTGTTGAATTGGATGGATTCAGCTGTGGGATCATTAATGTGAATACAGAATTATAAACTGGTTTTCGTGGAAGTAGAGTTTATTTGTCTGTTCTATGTACCACCTATTTGAAATTAAATAAAAGGACATAATTATCCAATTCAACTTGCCAGTTTCCTTTCAATTTTGATATAACAGGTAATTGGTGTGATAACATTGTATATCAAATTACCTTGAACAATACAATAAATGGAAAGGAGGTTGCCATAAGAGGGTAATCTCCTAAGAGGTTGCCATGAGACAGAGTAACCTGCCTTTGGTTCATTCTGTCCGATTTAGCCTACTGCCTCAGCTGATCCCTTCCCAAGACCCTGGAGTTCCTTAAATAATATTTGATAACTCCAAGTAAAAAATAATTACAACAAGCAAACAAATCAAGATATGGTGTGTATATATTTATATAGGATTGTGTTGGTCTTGAACAGAAGTTTACTCATAAACATTTCTCCAATGACCTGTTGTGTACCAAGTACTAAAGGGGATACAATGGTAAATAAGACAATGAGTAAGATCAATGAGTAACATTTTGTGAAGTCTTTGTTATGTGCCAGTCAATATATTAAGTATACTATTTTATTTGACCTTTACAATAACTGAGTTAGGTAAGTCCATGTCACTAATGATAAGACATGCTTAGTGAGATTTAGGCATTGCCTAAGGTCACACAGTAAGTGGTAGAGACCTCTCTTTGTACTTAAGTAATCTAATTCCAGACCTCTTTAATCACTGCACAAAAATTTGGCATCTCTTATCCTCATAGAGCCCAGAGTGTAGTGGTAAAGAGCCCAGAGTGTAGTGGTAAAGAAAGCAAGTTAGCAGTTCCCATATAGTCACAGAAAGAACATGGGTAAGAAAACTTCCGGTAGGAATGCTAATTTAAGATTTTCCTGGATTCATATTCCAAACCAGTTTGGGCAGAGGTTAGAGGAGAAAATCAGCACTTGGACTGATTATCATTACATCTCCTACCTTGGTTTGGCCTTGGCGACTTGGGTCCAATTGCTTAGAGGTGCTTTCATGGCTCAGAGTTTCTGCAAATGTGGGCAGGGCAGAAACCACATGGTCAGCCTAGTCAGCAGTTTTCAGTTAAGAGTCAAAGAAGGAGCAGAAGCCTGAGCTGTGTGGGGACAACCTCTTCCAGCTCATCCCAGGTTCTGGCTACTTTCTGTCTTGGTCTAGCCATATTGTTCGACCCAGGATATCGGGTACTCTTATAGCTCCAGGAAAGGTACATGTTTATGATAAATGGGAAAATATTTCTTGGTCCTTTCAAAGAGATGCTGATCCAAGATGAGAAACTGTGTGATTATGAGAGACTGATCATCCTGATCATCTATATGGTACAGCTAGCTGCCTTGCTTCTCTAGATTTCTCTAGAAATCTAGGTTGTTAAAATCCTTGTGATGCACTGTGCTATGGCTTGAATGTCTTCCCCAAAGTTTACGTTTTGGAAATTTAATCCCTGATGCAACAATGTTGAGAGCTAGGACCTTTAAGAGTTGATTTGGTCATCATGGCCCTGCCTTCATGAATGAACTCATATTGTTATCTTGGGTGGGCTTGTTATTGCCAGAAGGGTTTAAAAAAAAAAATATATATATATATATATATATATATAAAAAAAATCAGGTTTGAGAGCCTCTTGTTTTCGCTATCCCCCACCCTGCGATGCCTTCCAGCATGAGACAATGCAGACAGAAGACCCTCACCAAATGTATGCCCTTGACCTTGGACTTCCCAACCTCCAGAAGCGTTAGAAATAAATCTCTGTTCTTTATAAATTACCCAGCCCCAGATATTCTGTTGTAGCAGCACAAAACGGACTAAGATACACCATCTAAGAAATCTTTTTATATCTTCATGGAGTCTATGCAGTTTGACTTGCTCGCGGCCCAGTTGATTTTCAAGATTGACAATCAGTACTAACTCTATTATAGAATTTGCCTGGCTGCTGCACTGAGAACTCACTGCTGTGAGTATTGTCTCCAGCTTCAGTGGACTTCCCAGAGGTTGCCTTTGAAAATTTTACACTCAACCATTTCCCCACTCACTGAAAGCTTAAAAGAGAACAAGTCTAAAAGAGAATGGTTATTTTTAGTAGGAACTTAGTTGTGAGATTATGAGTGGGAGAGTCAGCCTCAGAGAAACTAGACATCTTCTCAACTATTCTTGAGTCCTTTTTTGTCTTGTTTTGTTTTGTTTGGAGTGAATTTCTCAAACCTCTGTTCTATTAAAACCAATCCCATCATATCCAATTTGCAACTTACATAAAGAATATTATTAATAATAATATCAATATCAACACAGCATTTAGAAATAGAAGATGTGGTATGAGACCCAGCTCTGCCACTTTCAGACTGCAGCTCTAGGAAAAATGCAAACCCTCAATGACTCAGTTTCCTCTAATATAAAAGGAAAATTATAATAATAATATTAGTTCATTTCACAGGCTTTTTAGAAAAGTCAAATGAGATAATGCATGCAAGAGTGTTTTGCAATTTTAAAATATTGTACAAAGCTTTGTTATTTTTACAGAAAATACATATGGATTTTCTGCCCTTTTGAATTATTCATTTTCTATCTCTTTCTAGTGGTCTGAATAATTGGATATTTGATTCTTATCTTTCTTTCTTGGAACTCTGTATATTTCACATCAATTATTTCGTTTTACTCTCACACTATGTCTGTCTTACGTACAAAGAGTAGAGTGTGATTGAGTTGTCTAATATTTAAAATAAGTTGGACTTCAACTTTCAGGCCTTTTGGTATTGATTTTTCAGTGACTTTTCTGCTCTAACCTTGGGGAGATTGCTAGTGTGGAGACTTGGATTATTACTTAGAGAGAACTAAACTTATGAGATAACCTTTTCTCCATATTCTGACGTTTGATAACAGGAAAGCAGTAGGGTGGTAGCAGGAAAAGGGTCGCAGTGTCCCATAAGGACACTAGTTTTTTTTTTCTTTGAATGCATGGCATTTTTGGAGCATAGGACTAGCTATCATACTTGTCTGGCAGTTTTCTCAGGAACCTACTATCTTAGGGGCCCAACTTGAGTCATGGCATCCGAAACCTGGTATCCTGAGCTAGGCTGTATCATGGTCCAGAGGCCATATCACTTAAGAGGAAGAGCACTGAACAGAGAATTGGAGACTGCTCCTAGCTGGATTGCTTGGTTTGAGAATATCACTTCCCTTGAGAATATTGCCTATCTACATTTTCATTTTTTAATTTTAAATTTATGACTGTGGTAACATAACATAAAGTTTGCCATTTTAGCTGTGTTTAAATGTACAGTTCAGTGGCATTAAGAAAATTCTCATTGTACAACCATTATCACCACCTACCTCCAGAACTGCAAAGGGTTGTTTTCAGAGTAAAATGAAATCATTTCCGGGAAAGCTCTTAGAAGAGCATAACACACCATAGGAATGCAAAATATTGTTCTGACTCTTATTGCCCAATAACTTAGCGGAAGGAGCAAAGAGTGCCTTAAAAGGGTTGCTTAACTTATAAATGCTTTGAGGAGGCTGAGTAAACTATCTCCCTGAAATAATTCAAATGAGTGGAGATGCCCCTTGGGAAGGATCATGTGGACACAATTTATTGCTAAGGGAAAGTTGTGGATGACTCGTAGCATTTGAAGTTGTGTCCAACCTGAACATTCTATAAATTTGCATCAATAACTTC
This sequence comes from Macaca thibetana thibetana, assembly GCF_024542745.1. Taxonomy (NCBI): domain Eukaryota; kingdom Metazoa; phylum Chordata; class Mammalia; order Primates; family Cercopithecidae; genus Macaca; species Macaca thibetana. The sequence continues at coordinate 124,700,845 of NC_065591.1, read as the reverse complement.
CTCACTTGAGGCTAAGTTAGGAGACGTTATTTCCCTCCTGCTGGGCATTTGGAACTTCTGGATCGGAAAAGCTGAAGCAGTAATAGGCAGGAGCCCATGCTGCCTAATGAAGAGGTCTAAAAATAGTTGAGAGAATGAATTCTAAAGTGTGGAGTTGTGATGTTCTTATGGAAGACATATAGCCCTCTTACTTTAACCAAACCAAGTTTTCCACCCTAAGTTCATCAGAAGGTTAGTCTAGCTTGCCGAATACAATATGCAACAGACGTGTGCATGCATTAGTAGATAGATGCAAAAAAGCAATTCATTCATATATTTATGTACTTCCTTAATCTGTTAAATTTAGGAAAACTGGATTCAAGGGAAGACACGTCTAGAAATGCTGCTTAAGGAAGTAGAAATCTGGTAGCATGAGGCTGTGTCTGGGAATGCTCTGCACGGGTTATTTTGGGAACTGCTGTTCTCTTGAGAAATTAAATTTGTAGTGAGACTAGGACTAATAGCCATTTGTATCCAGCTGCTTCCATCCTTTCTTCAGCCAGAGAAGTGGATGGAGGGGGTGTGTGTGTTTGCGTTGTTCGCTGAACGCCCACTGTCCTGAGGATTCACAAACACGCTGTGCCATGGCAATGAGGTTGGTCTGCAACTGCACTGTGAGAGGGTGGCAGGAAAAGGCACTGATGATGGTGATGAGGAGGCTGTCGGCTGGCATTTATCAAGAGCTTACTGTAGATCCAGCACTGTGTTAAACATGTTAGCTGTGTTTTTGCCATTCAACGATTAAGTTCACTGATGCTTAAAGAGGTTAAGCAAACTGCCCAAGGTCATACACTTACTAAAGAGCAGTGCTGAGCTCAAACCCGGGCCCATATTATTCCTGAGCCCGAAAGCCACCACACCTCATCAATAGAGATGGCAGGCCTGAGCTAGTCCCTGCCAAAAAAATTCACAAGTTAAAAATACAGGATATTTTCCCTTTTGTCCTTTTTTCCTTTATATTATAGTTGCTTTCCTGACTCTTTCTCTGCTGGGGGAGGGAGAATTTAAAAAAATCATACCTGACATTTATTTCAGATAAGAAAGGGAAGCAAGTAACAAATAATTATGTGATGAATACCAAGGTTCCCAATTTTGTGTTAAGAACTATTTCAACAGTTGTAGTACCAGGTACATCCCTGTCCCCAGGGATCTGGCACGTTTTTGGTTTGTTTTGTTTCTGCAGCTATCTTGCAGAATGAATGTACATCTATGTTCTTTGGGATTTTTAGACCAGTGGTTCCCAATTCACATGAGGGAATAGGGCTAATAGAAAATTAGATTTGGTGAGGCCTGGGACCCTGGCTGGGAGATGAGAAAGAATTGGTTGGTGTTTGCATTTTTTGTTATTGGAATTGGGTGAAGGAGGCCTGGTTGAGAACTATTAGGGGAGGATTTGAGGTTTTTACCCTTCAGGGTCCCTATAGACCTAAGAATGCAATAACAAAAATATTTAAGTCATTTTAAGCTTATTTTGAAAATTGCATATTTACTGTTTGCATCTCTTTAGATTTTTTTTTAAAGGTATTTGTAGTCTTGTCTTTCCTCTTGAATAGAGAGAAGGAATTTATGAAGGTGCAATATTAGCAAAAAGTCTTTACATTTTCTCCTGGAGGAACAGAGAACAAGCATCTCATTCATTCAGCAAATATTATCTGGTCCCTGCTGTGAGCCAGACTTTTGTAGTAGGCCCAGAGTTTAAAGAAGACTGATATCCGGACTGCCTGGGAGGAGTGTACAGTGTCGTGATGCCTTGAGAGATGGCCGTGTCCTGAGCAGGCAGGAAATGGCTACACTGGGACATAACAAGGGAGCTGATTTCTGAAAGGGCCACACTGGGCAGTCCCAGGACACCTGGGAGACTCCATCAAAGCTGAAGGTCAGAGACAAGGCTTGAAAACATCACTGGAATCAATCTTTTTTTTTTTTTTTTTTTTTTTTTTTGAGACGGAGTCTCGCTCTGTCGCCCAGGCTGGAGTGCAGTGGCCGGATCTCGGCTCACTGCAAGCTCCGCCTCCCGGGTTCACGCCATTCTCCTGCCTTAGCCTCCCGAGTAGCTGGGACTACAGGCGCCCGCCACCTCGCCCGGCTAGTTTTTTGTATTTTTTAGTAGAGACGGTGTTTCACTGTGTTAGCCAGGATGGTCTCGATCTCCTGACCTCGTGATCCGCCCGTCTCGGCCTCCCAAAGTGCTGGGATTACAGGCTTGAGCCACCGCGCCCGGCCTTGGAATCAATCTTAACTGCCATGGGGGGAGGTCTGAATTTTGCGCCGGCCAATATAATTCATGAGATGTCTGTGCTTGCAAGGTTCGATCCCCCAGGTCGGCAGGTGAGCCTCCCTTTGTTCCAGTGGCAGCTGCTGCGGTGTCTCCTTGTAGACAGGTTTCTGCTGGAGCTCGCCCTTGGTGACAAGAGGGACTAGGTAAAAGCATAGGTTTGGATAAACTTAAATCCATCAATGTCACTAGAAAAACATTTCAGAAAACTTGCCATATTAGTGATGGGCAAACGGCATCACCTTCCTTGAAGAAATGCCTTCACCAAATCAGGATTTAATGTAATGCCTCTACCTTTACAAAGGATCAATACAAGACCTGGCAATTGAACAGCATTTCTGTATCTTTTATAAAAATGGGGTTGAAGGTATTTTTCTACTATGTGACTCAAAGCCCTTTTTATAAATTCTGTCGATTGCAACTCCACACTCTCTCTCACAGTAAGTTTCTGCTTAAGTTTGGTTCCAAGGGAAATGCTGTCTTGGCTGATGAATTTGTGTGCTTTCTGTTTTTAGAGAACAAATGGCATAAGCCAATGTCCTTTCCATTTGCCTTAGCTGGCACAAACTCAGATCCAAATGCATCACCCAAGTGATATCTGCTCAACTAAGGTACCTGGGACATTCCCTCTCTCTGCTTTCTCCAGGTGATCTCTGCTTTGACTTATCCTTACAGACTTTACAAAGCAGGACTATCTGAAGTCCATTCACTGCATAAGCTACAAATATAACAGGGATGATTTTTTCCTGTACCTCTATCCAATGTAATAAAGTGAAACAAATCCTTCTTGAATGATTGAAGTATAGAGTGGCATCTCATTGGTGCTTGAGAATAAAAAATTATGGATAAATGAAACATTTTTGACTACTAGTGACTCTATACCCCTAGGTATTGAAGGGAAACATAGAAAAAGGAAGAGACATAGACCATGCTCTTGGAAGATCCAGCTCAACTGGGGAAGACTGGCTACATTTTTATCCCCTCTCCACTCACATTCGCTTGGAAATGACCCATAAACGTTAACCAGTTGTTTGAAAATAAGCACAAGTAATTGAAACTCTTCAATTGCCAAGAAAATCATCCAGAATCAATGCTTTTCTCAAAAAATCGACATAGAGTGCTACTATGTGCATGTTGCTGAGGAGTGATGAGCATGGGTCACACTCATTTTCTGCCTTCAAGACCTGGTAGTCTGAATAGGGGTCAAACCAATCCTACGTATTTCTATACTACAGTTGAAAGTAAATGCCTCAGTAGAAGTAGGAATAAAGATTTGAAAGCGACCCAGAAGGGTAAGGGATCACTTTTTGGTTGGGAAATCAGAAGAGGCTTTTTAAAGGAGATGATATTGGGCAGAGGGGCAATCTAGGTTGAGCACACAAAGATACAAAGAAGAGAAAATGGTGGGTGTGCTCAAGGATGGTGAATGTGCCATTTATCTTGTATATAGTTTACATGCAAAAGAGCAGAGAAAGATAAGTGAAAGTTAAGCCAGTATTATCACCACATCCCTTGAAAGGCTTGTACTACTTAATGTTGTAATCAAAGGAGAACTATTAAAGGTTTTTGAGCAGAAGAGTGATCACTAGACTAGTGATTCAGAAAAACTAAGTTGAGCCTTGAGGTAGAGAATTATAAGAGATTGAGAACCTGTGTAAAAATTATAATAGCAAAGTGGACAAGTCATGTCCCTTAGCCAGGATTTGTTCATAGGAATGAGGAAAAATAAGAATGAGTGAGAGGAAGTCCTAACTAGAGCAGTTAGACAAGAGAAAAAAAAGGGCATTCAAATTGGAAAGGAAGAAGTCAAATTAGTCTTGTTCATAGATGATATAATATTATATTTGGTAAAAGCTAAAGACTCTCCCAAAAAACTATTAGAACTGATAAGTAAATTTACAAATAATTTATTTGTATAAATAATTTATTTGCAGGATACAAAATCAGTATCCCCAAATCAGTAGTATTTCTCTATGCCAACAATGAACAATCTGAAAAAGAAATAAAAAAGTAATCCTATTTATAGTGGCCACAAATAAAATTAAATACCTAGGAATTAACCAAAGAAGTGAAAGATCTCTACTATGAAAACTATAAAAGCTGATGAAAGACATTGAAAAGGACACACAGAAAATGGAAGCATATTCCATGTTCATAGATTGGAAGAACCAATGTTGTTAGAATGTCCATACTACCTGAAGCAATCTACAGATTCAATGCAATATCTATCAAAATACCAATGACATTCCTCACAGAAATAGCAAAAGCAATCCTAAAATTTATATGGAACCATAAAAGATCCAGAATAGCCAAAGCTATATTGAGCAAAAAGAACAAAACTGGAGGGATCACGCACCTAACTTCAAACCATACTACAGAGCTATAGTCACTGAAACAATGTGGTACTGGCACAAAAACAGATACATAGACCAGTGGAACAGAATAGAGAACCCAGAAACAAACCCATCTACCTACAATGAACTCATTTTTGACGAAGGTGACAAGGACATACATTGGAGAAAAGATAATCTCTTCAATAAATTGTATTGGGAAAACTGGATATCCATATGCAGAAGAGTGAAACTATTTCTTGCCATATATAAGAAGCAAAATATATTAAATACTTAAATTTAAGATCTCAAACTGAAACTACTACAAGAAAACATTGGGGAAACTTTTCAGGACATTGGACTGGGCAAAGATTTCTTGAGTAATACCCCACAAGCACAGGCAACCAAAGCAAAAATGGACATATGGGATCACATGAAGTTAAAAAGTTTCTGCAAAGCAAAACAACACCACCACCAACAAAACAAAAACAATAAAAAAATGTAGAGATAACTCACAGAATGGGAGAAAATATTTGCAAACCACTCTCTGACAAGGAATTAATAACCCAATATATAAGGCGTTCAAACAACTCTAAAGGAAAAATTCTAATAACCTGATTAAAAAGTGGGCAAAAGATCTGCGTAGACATTTTTCAAAAGAAGACATACAAATGGCAAACAGGCATATGAAAAGGTGCTCAACATTAATGATCATCAGAGAAATGCAAATCAAGACTACAATGATGTATCATCTCATCCCAGTTAAAATGGCGTTTACACAAAAGTCAGGCAATAACAAATGTTGGCAGGATGTGGAAAAAAGGGAACCTTGTACACTGTCGGTGGGAATCTAAATTAGTACACCACTATGGAGAAAAGTTTGGAAGTTTCTCAGAAGACTGAAAGTATAGTTACCATGTGATCTAGCAATCCCATTGCTAGGTATATACCCAAAAGAAAGAAAATCAGTACATCAAAGAGGTATCTGCACTCTCATGTTTGGTGCAGCACTGTTCACAATAGCCAAGATTTGGAAGCAATCTAAGTGTCCATCAACAGATGAATGAAGAAAATGTAGTACATATACACAATGAAGCTGTCATTTGCAATAGCATGGATGGAACTGGAGGTCATTATGTTAAGTGAAAAAAGCCAGGCACAGAAAGACAGACTTCTCATGTTCTCATTTATTTGTAGGATAAAAATTAAAACAATTGAACTAATGGAGTGGAGAGCAGAAGGATGGTTACTAGAGCCTGGGAAGGGTAGTGGGGGGATGGAAGGGAAGTGGGGATTGTTAATTGTTACAAAATAGTTGGAAGGAATGAATAAGACCTATTATTTGACAGTACAACAAGGTGACTATAGTCAATAATAATTTAATTATACATTTTCAAATAACTAAAAGAGTATAATTGGATTGTTTGTAACACAAAGGATAAATGCTTGAGGGAATGGATACTTCATTTATCCTGATGTGATTATTACACATTGCCTGTACCAAAATATCTCATGTAACCCATACATATATACACCTACTATAGTAAAAGTTAAAAATTAAAAATTAAAAAAAGAATGAGAGACGCTGATGTGGGAGAGGATTGTTGTTAATATAATTTGGCAACTATAATATGTTGGCTCCGAGTTTGTGAGCCTGCAAGACCAGAAGCCCAGTGATGCCATCTGAGGCATGATGGGGAGTGGACCAGGAATAGTGTGCCTTGAGAGGGAGTAAGTGTGGGGCAGAGGAAAGTCAACAGGACTTGTTGCATATGAGGGGCTGGTGAGTTGTGCTAAGGTGGGGGTACAGTGGAGGGCACACTAAAGTGTAGGAAAGGTGGGGGAATGGTGAAGAGAGGACTTCCTACTCCTCAGCCCTGGGCCACTCGGATAGGAGTGAAGTGGAAGAGAGGGGAGTGCTTCTTAAGCAGGTGATCCAAGTCCGTCAAGACTCCTGAGCCAGGTGTCAGGCAAGAGGACTTGCTGGAATCTTCTGTGTTAACCAGCACAGGAGAAAATCTTCTAGAACTTGGGTTGTTCATGGGATTAGCCAGTTATCATGTTCAGAAGTAAAAATACCCTGAAGGTGATGAAGGAAATTAGAGAAACAGCTTTTATGAGACTGCCTGCCTGTTCTCCTGGATGAGGGATACTGGGGACAGCCATCACAGCAGCTGGGATCCATGGAGCTTCTCACCCACCGGGTGCCAAGTGCCATGTTACACACTTTATCTCTGGACAGTTACAGATTGGTGAGGTAGATACTGTGGTCAACATCATTCTATAAACTAAAGTAATGAGGCTTACATGGATGTCTCAAGGCCATACAGCTACCAAAGATGGTGAGCTGTAGCCAGGCATTCTCTGGGGTGAAAGCAGACAGTACAGTTGTTTCTCATAATCTGTGGTCTATAAAGTCACCTCAAAAACCAAGTTAGTGAACACTGAAGCATTGTTCCTAAGACAAATACGTGGTTAGGTTCCTGTGAGCTTCTGGTCACAACATTTTGTCTACCAATCAATACATAACCTTGTTTTATGTGTATTTCCATTTAAAGACACCTCATTTAATATATGTTGTTGATTGATTAATGTTGAACTCACATGCAATGGCACTGTAACTTGTGCCTGAATGAAGTTTCTCTAACACATACATTGTCTCCATAAGGCACGTCACAACCTTCTTGTGCTTTTGAACACTAGGAAGGACTTAGCTCTATATGTGCGGGGTGTTGTAAACAGTGAAACCATCAACAAAAATGCAAAAAAAAAAAAAAATTGTCACTAAACAGACGGTGAGAAGGAAGTGTTTATAATACAAGAGCAGAAGCAAGAAGGCAGGGCATTGCCACCTTCAACCTCACTGGGACTACGAGATTTGGATGACTCAAATTTTTCACCAGTCTGCACATATCCTTGAATGACCTCTAAGGTGACAGGCCATGAATATTGGGTTTGGGGTTACAAATAAATTTTGGTCAGCAGGCAAATTCACAAACACAGAATTTGTGAAAAATAAGAATCAACTGTACCTCAGGAGCCATGGGTACATTTTGCAATGTATGGGCTTCTAAGAGAAACCAATAAGGAAGTGACTGTGATACATCTTACTTCCTCTTGGTTTTTCCCCTTAATCTTGGGGTCAGTGTTTCCTGACTTCCAAGTTTAAAGGGCAGCTCCTTGGAGCTATGTCACAAGTCTCAGAATGAGCTGCAGAGCCAGTGCCCGTGGCCCTCAGCAGAAGCGTCAGGCTGGGGCTCAGGTTCCCCTGAAGCACACATGTGGAGGACAGGTGACCTCATGTGCCAGAGGACCAGTCACCCCCGACAGGATCCAGCCTTCCTCTTAGGATTCTGGCCCTTTTTCACCCTTTCCTAGCCTCTCTTTTGGGCTTCATGGCAGTGAGGGTTAGAACAGTTTTCTTAGTGCCAAGATTCTTGCTAATACGGCAGTTTGTGATTTTTGGCATGTTGCAGGATATGGCAGATTAAGGTGAAGTTTCCAGGATCAGAAACATCCAAATTCATAACCGGTTCAGATGCTCCTCCCACTGTGTGGTCTTGTATAAATACCTTAATCTAGTCAATCCTCAGATTCCTTAGCTGTGAAGTGAGGGTCATAGTTATATTTACTTCTTAGAATTATTGTGAATATTTATTAAATTCATTAATTCATGTTAAGTGCCTAGTGCAGTGCCTGCCATATGGTAAACAGCATTAACTTTACAAAATTTATAACTTAATATTTAGTTTACATATCACATGCATATTACAATGATATGTAATTTGAAAAAAATAGTCTTTAATTTTTTTTCCTATATGCATCAGTGATTGATTATGGACTTTGGCATTGGATTATCTTAATTCTGCTCTTAGATTCTTTTTCTATTTGGGTAACTTTGGGCAAATTACTGAACTTTGGATCTTAACTTCTTAATCTGGTAATGAGAGAAAAATGAAGCCTAACTCTCAGATTGATTGGAATGTTAAATGGGATAATGCACTTAAGGGAGCTTTAGCACTGGGTCTGACACATGATAAGCCTGATAAGTTCTTGCTGTTATTGTAATTTTTAATATTTTTAATAATAATATGATAACATTGCTTTTTCTGAGAGTGCCTTGTAATGCATTCTGTAGCTTCTAGGCTTATTTTTTTGACCTTCATTAACAAACTTTCTTTGAACAAAGTGCATTCCTGGAACGCGTCCTGCTTTTTGATGGAGGGATGTGGTGGCTTAGCAGAGCGCTTAGCAGATGAGGGCTAAAACTCAGCAGCTAAAGGATGGGTGGAACTGGGGGTTGGGGAGCTCTGCTGAATAAAGGCTTTTTGCTTCCTAATACTTCCACTTCTAATGTTTCTGGAGCTCATGGAGGACAGCTACTGACAAAAACCTGTGTTTATATATCATGGGTCTGCACCAGTTAGTAAGATGCCCAGAGCTGCTGAAAGACAAACCACAATGACAGGCGTCCCCGAAGGGACAGGTGGCCCTCCCCATTGGCTTGGAGGAGCAATGCCAGTAGGTCATTCTGCAGCTAGAAATGTGTCTTCATGGGTACATCTCACTAGGAGGGATGGTTTATCTCTGCTGCCTGTCCATGGCTGCTCAGCAGCACCACGTGTATGCCATGTCTTCTCATTAAACCATCCGTTGCAGCATTGTTGACATTCATTCCACAGCTTGACCTTTCTCTCCCTCTCTCTCCCCCAAACTTCTTCTTCCACTGAGTCGTGCAGGTGGGTAAATCTTCCTCTGCTGCATCCACATGCTGGGGAAATTGGCTGGCTCTGCTAAGTGTGATTGGAGCCGTTTGTTTTTAAGCTGCACATAAGCATCGGGCAAGATTTATAACACTTTCCTTCTTGCTGAATCGACCCACGGGGAACCATTAAAGTTTTATTGCTCCCTGCAGTTGCCTGGCCAGAGTGGAACTGAGGGGGCCTATAGTTGGAAAAGCTTTTTCTTACATTGGCTTAGTCACAGGAAGTACTGGGGAGAGGGAATAGAAGTGATGCTTGTTTTGTTCAGTCTCCTCATTTTGATCCCAACCCTTTTCCAAACTGCACTGAGTTGTCAGAGTAATTTCCTCCACATAACTCACATTGCATGCTAAGCCTTTCCACTCTACCAAGACCTCCCTCAGGTCCCGCCTCTTCCAGAAAGTCTTCTCGTGTTGATCAAATTAAGGCCATTTCCCTGGTACTCACCTTACCTCTCTTGGCTGGACCCCAAGACCGTTCTCATTTCAGTGGTCTTTGTCCCAGATTTTGACACTTATTTTTCTTTAGACTTGCTGCTACCTCTTAACGTTAGGTAAATGTACAGATGTTCCAGTCATAAATTATAAAGTTCTAGAATCCTAAATCTGAAAGAAGTATTAGAAATTCTCAATGTAAGTAGTGACTTACATTATCCAGGTTTACATAGTGATTGAGGTATTTTTATGACTGTCTTAAAGGACAGGTCTTCACAGGAGATGTTCTCATGCCGGATTTTAGAAGAGAAATATGCTCCAGGGATGGCCTCAGCCTTCTTTCATGGGGCTTTAGCTGAAATAGGTAGAGATAGGTCGGTTTCCCTTGGAAAAAGACATCCTTCTTCATTGTCAATCAGTAATAGTTATTATAGCATATTTACCCATGTGCTACGCACCATGAAAGTCTCTGAGACAACAGAGAGATGGGCCCTGCATCTATGGAGCCTGAAGTCTAGCACAGAAGACCATTTTAAAGGATGTTCCCTGAACAGTATCTAGAATGAGAAGATGGACTGGCTTTGTGATTATTTATCCAACTTGAGGTCCAAGATTCAAGCAAAATCTATCTTCAATGCAATAAGATACAACATATAGTAATAATAATAGTAATAACAATGACAATAATAATAATTACCACCTTTGAGCATCTATTTTATTCAAGTACTGTACTACATAGATTATTTCATTTTTATTTTAATAAAAATCTCACACAATAGGATTTTAGTTGTATGTTTCCCATAAGGAAACAAGACCTCAAAGAGGATGCCTTAACCGGCCGAGGTCATCCCATTGGCAAGTGGCTGAGTCAGCCTGAAAGCCACACTAAGTAAGGCCCTACAGGTAGGACTGTGTATTCTCCCTCCTGTTTCTCTGCAAACTCGTCAGCCTTGAGAAGGTTTCAACAGTCATCTATCTCTCAGTGTAATTTCGAGCTGCTGTTTCATCTTGCATACATATTTGCATTTTAAGAACGAAAGCTTTAGATGGGTTATATGATTTTATTATCAGGTGGAGGGATTTTGGCAGGCACGGACACCTTGTATGAGGTCACTGCGTGAAGGGCTTCCTTAGTCAGCTGTTGTCTCTAACACACTCCGGCTTTACTGGGGATTGTTGGTAAGATTACAAAGTGGTTGAGAGCCAAGTACTGAGGTTAGAGCTCAACGGCTCAATTCTTGCCTCTGACACTTAAAATCAGCTGAGTGACCTTAACCTGTGTGCCTCAGTTTCCTCATCTGCAACACGGGGATGGGAAAGTACCTAATATATATGCTTAATATGAGGGCCAAATGAAAACCAGTACATCTGAAATACCGATAACCATGGCTAGCACACAACACATCTTCAAGAAAATTTAATTGTAATATCTTTTTTCAAGTGTCCAAAGTCATTCACGCATGCCATCACATTCAGCCTCATAACCTGGGGTAAAAGCTATCCTTATATGATAACTAAATTAAGGTGATATTCTCAGTCAGAGAGTAAGAATGACACATGTTCTGGGGCAATGGAATTCACTGAAATGAACCAAAGCAGAGCAGAGAATTTCAGGTGACTCATTATACTCTCTCTAGAAGAAGCCCACCTCCTGGTTCCTATAGATTCAGTATGTTCAACATTCCTGGCTGAACACCCTTTCTGACTTTGAGATTAAACTGAAGTGTTACACCTGGCTATGACACCTAGACCCTTGAGAGAAGCACCTGCTTTTCTTGGTCACCCAATTGTCCCCATACTGTTCCCACAATGGAAGCCATCTGGAGCTCTTGTAGATTGCCATAGACGCTCCTTTCCCGGACACATTCCAAAGGTTAGAAACAAGAATAGAGGACCAGCTCTTTCCTCAAGGGTCCATTCACTTTTACATGTTCCAGATTTATTTATGAGATCAAAATGAAGCAAGTGGGAGAAGTTCAAAGTACACAATAGTTACACCATGTGTGTCTCTGTGTGCTCACCAAACCCAGCTCTTTTTAGCCATTGTTAGCATATCATAATTATAGCTATTAATATAATAATGATGGTTATTATTATTGGGTATTTTCTATGGGCCAGCCGTGGTCCTAGGCAGGTTGCTTCATGGTGTGGAGCCTGGCAGCGGTCTTCTAAGGTAAGAACATCTGCTTTAGAGCTTCCCGTAAGACTCCGAATAAAACCCATGGGCAGACTCAAGGGCCCCATACGATCTGCCCCTGCAAATCTCTCTAAACTCACTCACCCACTCTAACATGCAGCTGCTTCCTGCCTAAGTGTCTTTGTGGTTGGTATCCCTCTCCCTGGAAAAGGTTCTGTCTGACTGTCAAATGTCGTACCTCCTTCAGAGATTCAGTTCTCCGCCGAAGTAACCTTGGGAGGCAGGTCTGCCCCTCCATGTGTTCTGAATGAATCCCTCCTCTGCGTCTTTAGTTTTATTCACAATATCTTCACTAGGTCTTCTCTTGCCAGGTGTTTGTTTTATAGTCTGACTTCTTCACTAGAATCGCAAGCCTTGTGGACAGAGATTTTGCCTGTTTTATTCACCCTGCATTTCTATCTAAAGAAATGCTTGGAATATAGCAATCCCTGAATACATATTCATTGAAAAATACAAACATTGAGTGAAGGAATTAATAAATTAAGCAGATAGTTTAGAGGAGTGAATTAACTTCCCAAATTTACACAACTGGTGAGTTTGTCAGGTAACTTCTCATAGGAGAACTCTGGTAGCAAGGGATGCAGCTTTGCCTGCTGGGGCACTGAAAGGCTGTCTAATCTTACGTGAAGGCAGTCAGGCCCAGGGAGATCTTTGTGTGCACAAAAGTACTCAAGAAGTCAGGACGAGAATGCAGGACACATAACACCCTGCTGATGGCTGCTTCCTCCTTTTCCTTAAGGACCTTTTGTGAAGTGGCCAAATAAATACTGGTACCGTCATGTCAAGTGATGTCTTGCCTCTTCCTTGTGGCTGGACCACAAGGTTAATTGGTGGTTCTTGAGCAGAGGAGAGTACAAAATGTGAGATAGGGCAACCCCCAAGCAGGGCCATGTTAAGCCCTGAGCCTGGATCCTGCCTCAAATTTAAGTCAAAAATAGTCCTTTCTTAGGAATAGTCTCCAAGGTCCTGCCCATGTGTTTGAGGAACATTTGTATAGGTTATGATACAAAGAGCCCAGGCTGAGGGCCAAAACATTGGAGTTGAGGGCAGCTGTCTCCCTGACTGACCTATTCAATGTGCTGTGGTCGTCTTGAGCACCTGTTTTCTCATTTGAGATGGAGGGTGGGCAGGACCCTCTGCAGCCTCCAAACATTCTCTCAGCCCTCACAGATACCCTAAGCATTCTCTCCACCCTCACGGACACCCCTGAGTGTCACCCCCGTGCTCTCCCCCTGCTGCCGTGTGGGGCGGGACTGCCAGTTTTCACTCCCAGTGGCCCCAGTGTGGAGTGAAGCATGGCCATTCAGTGAAGGTCCAGGAAAGAAAGATGGAAAGGAAAGGGGGGTGCGTACTAACAAGTCATTATTTAGATGTGATTTGCTTAGCTCTTTTCCTGACCTAGTGAATTACAAGAGGACCTCTCAGAGGGAAAACAAGCAGGGAGACTTGAAGTAATGCTTTTTGAACCTGCCAATTATCCAGAGATTGTAATTATGGGAAACACCCAAGACATCTAGAAGGACCCACGTCTTTGTTCTCAGAGTGCAGAGACCCACTAAGATAAGAGAGTAGGAGGGGAGCACTTGTGAGACAGAAAAAGAAAGTGCTGTTGTTTGGAGCTGGGAGCTGGCCAGTATGTCTTCTAATTAAATTACTTATCTTTCCCTCAAATTGTTTATGGTACACTAGGCTATTAAATGCGCCATAAGCAAACGGCTCTTGAAAGAGGAAGTGGATTTATTTGTTTTAGTTACCACTCCAACAAAAGTCTATTTCTTCTGCTAATTAAGATTCCATTCACTAATTTAAATGTTATGCTAATTAAAGTATAATTCTGAAAATGTAAAAAGGAGTTAAAAATAAAAAGAAAGAAAAAACTGGGTTGGCCTTTAGGAATTACATTAAATTTATTGCGTTGTAACAATGGTAAGCTGGGTAATTATTTCATTCGCCTCCGTGCTGCATTCAAGCTTCTGCTTATTCATCCCATTCTCACACTTCAGCTCATTAACACACACTTCCCCTCTCCCGCTCTAATGGGAGTTTTCTTGTGATAGTTTAAGATGAGTTGTGAGTTAGATCCTTGAAGCAATGTTTAGAATTTCTTCAGCTGGGCCACACAGAGCGCTGCAAGCTGCTGCTTGATTTGATGTTTAGAGAGAAAAAAAGAGAAAACATCTGGATTTCTGCTTTGTAAACCAATTTCTGGAGCCAACTTGCTGTTACTCCAGCTTCTTCTCCATCCTCTCTAGAAGCCTGGGTATTTTACAGAAGACAGAGTTTATAATATTTTACAAGAAAAAGGATGAGTCTTCTTGCCAAGTTAGAATCTGGTATTTTAAGCATCTGGGATAAGACAAAGGGAAACCAGGACAGTGGGGACCTCCACAGACATTCACGACCAGGGCCGAATCATCAAAGCTTCAGCTTCCTCATCAGTCAGAGGGCGTTGTCCTGAGGCTTAGAGGCACCCGAGCTTTGAAAACAGCTAGCCTGGCGACTGGAACAGAGTGACCACCTAAGTGTTCCCGTCCTCCCCACCCCTAATTTTGTGGTTGCAGCACCAGACTGGAAAACGGGATCCTGGAGTGTTTTTCTCAGCTTGAGCTCTTGTCTGCCAGATGATCAAACCTCTGCCTTCTATAAAGGCAAAACGCACAGGGCCACATATATTAGTTATTCCTTGCTGTATAACAAATTATCCTGAACTTAGTGAATTCAAACAGCAAACACTTATTATCTCACAGTTTCTGTGGGTCAGGAATCTGAGAGTGTCTTGGCTGAGTGTTTTTGGGTCAGAGTCTCTCGAGAGACCCAGCAGTCATGGTGCCAGCGGGGATTGTAGCCATCTGAGGATCCAAACCCGCTCCCAGGCCGTCAGCCACAGCTCCAGCCCACAGCACACGGCCCCTCCACAGGGCAGCGGCTTTCCCAGAGCCAGTGCTGCAACAGATAGAGTATGGCATCACTGCCTCTTAGGACAAGCCTCTGAGCCCCGCACCCTCCCTTCTGCATTATTCTATCAATTACAGGTCACTAGGTCGCGCCCACAGCCACAAGGAGGGGTTCCACAAGGGCGTGGCACCCGGAGGCGGAGACCTCGGGGCCACTCTGGGATCTGGCTGGCCTCTGTGTTGGCATCCCCTCTGACGCAGTGCTTTGCTTTGTCTCGCTGTCTTCTGATGGAAGCCTGGACCTCTGGCCTTCCTGCAGCTGCAGCTCATGTCCAGCCATCTGCCTATCATCCAGCCTAGGCACTCTGGGACAGATCCAGGAGGTCACATGTCCACTTCTGAGGGGCTTTGGCGAGGGCTGTGGCAAGAGCGGGTGGACTGAGAAGTCCCCTCCTGAAAGACACGTCTCTACTGAGGCTGGTCTCCACCAGGCTCTCAGCTGTCAGCGGCGTTGCTTTGGAGAGACATTCAGAATGAGGCACAGAAGGCACTGGGATTTTCTTTGGGGACAAGCGACAAGAGCTAGGATTGATAGACTGAGATGCTAATAAAAATGAATTAACTTGCATCTCAATGTGATTTTCAGTGCCAGAGAGAAGGAGTAAATCAGCACATGGAGCTGACTTTCTCTTGTGGTTGGGTAGGCTCTTTCTTTTTATTAGTGTCTTTCTCGTCAACGGTTGAGTGAGAGTTCATACTGTCAGCCTTAGGCCACAGCCTAAGCTAAGTCTTGACAGTTCTTGCTTTCCTCTGACCTGTAGCTTGGAAGGGAGAGGTTGACACCAGGTCAGAGTGGAGGGTGGGAGGTGATAAACCAGTCCTGGGTAAGTTTTTTTTTTTTTTTTTTTTTTTTTTTTTTTTTTTTTTTGAGACGGAGTCTCGCTCTGTCACCCAGGCTGGAGTGCAGTGGCCGGATCTCAGCTCACTGCAAGCTCCGCCTCCCGGGTTCACGCCATTCTCCTGCCTCAGCCTCCCGAGTAGCTGGGACTACAGGCGCCCGCCACCTCGCCCGGCTAAGTTTTTGTATTTTTAGTAGAGACGGGGTTTCACTGTGTTACCCAGGATGGTCTCGATCTCCTGACCTCGTGATCCGCCCGTCTCGGCCTCCCAAAGTGCTGGGATTACAGGCTTGAGCCACCGCGCCCGGCCGTTTGTTTGTTTTTCACAATGGCTTTTGGCAGCTGCGTTAATCTGGGTGGCTGTTGGGAAAATTATGTCAAAAGTGTCCCCAGAAATTGGATACATTGTTGCTAAGCCAGTCATACGGCTGGAGTGGGCTGGGATGTCCAGAGGCAGACCACACCGGTGTATGTGTCTGTTTTTACCACTGAAGAGACAGAGGAGAGGCCAGGTGGGTACAATAGCGACTTCCCAAACAGACCAGCAGGATGGGGGCGACAGTCTCCTGGGGCACTGCTGGGATGTCCCTCTGTGCGCAGGGAGAGGCCGTGTACCTTGGTGATAAGCGTGCACCCTTCTCTTATCTCCCTGCCCTGTAGCATGAGCATGTTGGCCCTGGGCATGCACTGCAGGTGTAGACATCCTGTCTGTTCACTGGCCTATGAACTATGAGACTTAGAAACATAACACAGTCTCAGCAACAGACCGTCCCCTTCTGTTTATTTATAGCTCAACACTAAATAGCCGATTCCAATCCTATTAAGGTTTACCGATCTCCTATTAAAAACCTCAAATGATGTTAGTTGTCTGATGCTTGCTCCCAAAGAAATGCCCTGGAGATTTTTCTGAAGATGCGCGTTATTCATACTTGGCATGACCTCAGGATGTTGTTTATGGATATGTTCTGTGAGCAAATATTTACTGAATTTCAACAATAGGATGGGCACTGTGTTTGATACAGAGAAGTATGTGGCAGTCTCAAAAACAAGTAAAACCTGATTCCTTACAGTAAGAGGGGAGATCGTGTCTCCTGTGGCAAAGCAGCAGATTACAGATGGGATGACCCGATTCCTGTCTTCACTCCGACACTCACCAGCTGTACGGCCTTGGGCAAGTTACCCAACCTTTCATAATCAGGACAACGATGTGATTAGATTCCTGTCGTAGAAAGAGCAGCATACAGCAGTTCCAGCAAGGGATTGATGGGAAGGAACTGGAATAATGGGGATCGAGGAATGAGCTCTGGCAGGGCTCTGGATAGGGGGTCTCTGGAGTCTGAGTTGCGGGCAGGATGGTGGCCTGGAGAGGAGGTGTGGATCCAAGAGGCAGCATTGATGAGGCGTGAGACCTGTTGTTGGTGTTATTAACGAAGGTGGGAGACTTTGGAAGGAAAAGGTGGCCAAGAGAGGAAATGTAGATCCTTTTTGGCTGAGGTGTATGAAGAGCTCCTCTTCCACGTGTCTGTGCCGTTACTCGGTGACCTGGGCTCTGTGCTCCGAATTCAGGGAGGTCACCTAGAGTAGCTGAGGATCAGAAATGCTATCTAGGAGCTAACACATGTGGCAGTTTTAAAAACTCCTTTCATAAGCAGTGAAATAAATCTGGAGAGATGCCCTCCTCTCCCCTCAGAGGCCTCTCCTTTGTCGGGCGGGGTGGAGCGGGGTGACAGAACATCGATCGCTGGGAGATAGATGGGAGGAAAAGCCCTCGTTGCCTGCTGAATCAATGCTCCCTTAAAGACTGCAACAAACAGGATTAAAGGTTGAAAGACATTTATTGAGGGGCGAATCTGAGTGTATGTTTTATTAGTCAACCCCGGCACTGGGTTTATAGAAATGCCCAGCCTAGACGCTGCCAAGAGCAATAAATCAGGGCTTTCTTCTTTGGCCGGCTGCCTGGGCAGTGATGTGGGGGGGTGTGACCCCAGGCTAGGAGGATGGAAGAGAGTGTTGTCTTCAGGCCATCTGGGGTAGGGTGGGGACTCAGGGATGGGGAACAAGAGGAAGATGATTGGCCAATGCCCCTCCTGGCCTCTTTCTCCAGTCGCTCATGAATGAGGTCAAACATGCTTACTGCATGGATGCATGCCTTCAGTCTCTTTCAGAATTCCCCACCCCTCCTGCCAAAATCATTTGCCTAACCTTTTGCCTGACTGATTCAGAAGCTATTAAATGCACGGCATCCACACAGCTGGCCATTAATTGGAGGCCAGAGCTTGATTAATGAGCATTATGCTAATGTTGGGTCAGGGGGCAGATTATGTGTAAAAGACCAAAACAGTAAGTCAAGTCAAAAGCAATAACACCACCTTCCATTCCTCCGCCTCCCCAAATAAGTTGGCAGCTGGAGGCAAGTGGAGAAAAGGCATATTGATGAGACAGCCTGCAAGAGCCTGGCACTTGCCTTGGTTCTTTCTGCGAGAACTGGGCTGAGATGCTCTGGCCTCCCTCCCAGGAGGAGAGGCAACCACCTGGAAGGTGGGCTCCCGTTCCAGGCTGGCCTCAGGGGGGCACGTGCAGCTGTGGGTTGTGGGAATGACACCTTCCAGACTACCATGTCTTTTTTAAAGACCCTGAAACTTACACTAACAAATGATTAAAATGCCCTACTGTGAATGTGTCCACCTAAAGTGTTCATGTCCAGACATTGAAATGCACTTGGAAGAACGAATCGTCACTCAGCCACCCTGGAATCGTGAATCCTTCGGTAGGTAGGACACTGTCCATTTCTGACTCCTTGTGCTCGCTGAGGTCTCCCTTCCTCTGGTCACTCCTCCTGTCTCTACATCAGACCCCCAAATCCCCTGGAGTTCTTTCTCCCATCCTCTTTCCAGCACACTCCACACTTTCTGCAGGGGTGAGCGTGTGTCTTTCTGTGATGTCAGTTATCAGAACTGTCCCTGAAGCTACACATCCAGGCATAGCCTTTCTCTGAGCTCCAGGTCTCCACCATAGACATGCTGACTCACATGCCTGTGTAAGTTCTATCATATCCCAAACACACTATACTCCAAGCTGAATTTTTCTTTCTACGTTGTATTGGTTACTGACACACATTTACTTGATCCCTTGCTACAGAAACATACTTTTCTATCTTGGTTTGTCCCATCTCATTTCTTGCACTGCTGAGGACATTTTTCTCTGCTGTTTCCCTCTTCTCAGCATCTCTGCCAGTTTCCTCTGCCACTTACTGAGGTGAGGCTCCTACCCTCTCTTTTGCACCACTGCAAAGTCTTCCAGTGCCTACCTCCTTATCCAACTAAGGGGCCCATGTCACCTCCGCTGTCCAATTTCTAAGCCACTCCAAGGCAAGGCAGCTCTTCA
Organism: Macaca thibetana thibetana; assembly: GCF_024542745.1. NCBI lineage: Eukaryota > Metazoa > Chordata > Mammalia > Primates > Cercopithecidae > Macaca > Macaca thibetana. Next base: position 124,681,630 of record NC_065591.1, on the reverse strand, counting down.
CACTGATCCTATCAGGTTTCCCTGCTGCCAGGCTGCCTCAGATCACATTCATTACCTCCACACTCTGGGTGTAGAGGACATTTAGCCCTATTTCCTGCCCGTCTCCCTGTCCCTGCCTTCCCTGCGTGCACAGGGCTAATTGCTTTGCCTGGAAGAGAGAGCTTCCGTCCATACCCCCCTGTCCTTATTCATGGTGTTGTCTTGGTGTGAATCAGCAGGGCCTCAGGTTTCTGTCATCGCTGCTGTCCTGGAAATAATTTTATAGATGATTCAAACATTTACTTAACAATATAGAAAGCACACCTACAAGATCAGGAATAACAAGAACCGGGGGAGACACTAAATAGGTGAATGACGAAATCACAATAAAAAATGAAACTGGCAGGCTGGGAACTGGATGGAATAATATTACATTTCTCTAGAATAAATGTGAGGTCTTATTTTTGATTAAAAACAATATTTAAAGAAATATGGGATAGAAGAGTTATGGTTTAGCTAAGATATCAATTAAAAAATTGTTCTGATAGCATAATTTAAGATAATGCAATATATAGTTACCAAAAACGTAAACAAATTTTTAAGCAATATTGACATAATCTACAATCCATGGGAAGAGCTTTCAAGTATTCCTCATTAGGTATATTACTTGGAAATATATTGCATTCAAAGTACCATACTTAATGGAGAAATAGACAAAAGAGCATGTTTAGTGAAGATCAGTTAGGACAATTTTTAAAAATGTGAAGTATTGAAGAAATTATTTTCCTCAGTATTCCTTTCAAAACTAAAATTCTGTGATTGCCTTTTCTTTGTCCTTCTCTGAGGTCTTTTGAAATTGTCTTTATTCTTTCGGGCCTAAGTGAAATTTCACCTCTTTAAACCCTTCCGGATACCCTTTATCTGAATGCACCGCATCCTCTCTGATGATACCATTTCATTTTGCCTGAACCTCTGCTTTGTATTCTGGCCAGTCATTTATATTTTCATCCTCTATGAGCAGATTGTAAGCAACATCAGGGCAAGAACCATGTTGTACTCATCTTTGTGTTTCAGAATTTAGCAGAGTTCCTGGTACCTGGGGCATGATTGGTAAATGTCGAGGAAACGCAGATGCATAGACAAAATTGTCCTTAAAATTCATGCTACCAAACGGTGTTCTACCTGTGGGCTGAAGGTTGTAAGTGGAGCCTGATCTCAAACTACAAATACATATTCCAGAAAGAGTTCTATGGTCAATTAAGTTGGGGAGGTGTTGGGTTAAATAAAGTTAAGCTGGCTTTTTTACTACAGGAGTATTTGGAGCCTTTAATGGATCTTCCAACAATAGCCATTATACGCAGGATCTAGCAAAGTCATTTGACCATAGAACATGGCTTTTATGCAATACCATTTCACATTTCATAGAACATAGCTTGCAAAATACTGAACTAAGCCTAACTTTAGAGAAATGGCACACAGCCTTTTCAAGAAATGCCAGAAATTAAAGTGAGAGAGGCCAGAACCTGGAAACATACCTCACAGAGTGAAGAAGGAGGTAACACTTACTAAGACACATACTCTAGACTTCAAGAAATACATGTTTAAAAGCGAAAAAAAAAAAGTTAGTGATGAAAATAGCTACAAAAGTTTGGGACACTCTGAATATAGAATCAGAAAATTTCCTGATGAGCATACAAATAGATGAAGTGTTAAAGAAATGGGTGTGGCCGCAGAGGGAGCTCTCTATGGAGCTCAGCCTAGAGGATGAAGTAGAGGCAGAAATAAATGATTAGTCACACAGGGGTGTAGAAGACCAGTGCATCCATAGGTAAGACAGGGATAACACAGGGAGAAGTGAGGACATGTTAGAACAAATCATTAGTGTGTGGACTAGTTAGAAGGCACATGGGTTCAATGGACACGGTTGTGAAGGGCTAGTTTGAAAAATTATTATTGATAGGTTATGATATTGCCCTTTTCAAAGACTTAAATGGTGAAATACAAGGCAGGATCATCAAATTTGCATACAGTGGCCAATGTGGTGGCTCATGCCTCTAATCCCAGCAATCTGTGAGGCTGAGGTGGGAGAATTGCTTGAGACCAGGAGTTTGGACCAGCCTGGGCAACATAGTGAGAACCCCATCTCCACAAAAATAAAATAAAAATAAAATAAAAATTTAGTTGGGTATGGTGGTGTGCACCTGTTGTCCTAGCTGCTCATACTCAGGAGGCTGAGGCTCCAGGAGGATCACTTGAGCCCAGGAGTTCAAGCCTGCAATGACCTCTGATTGATTGCATCACTGCAGTCCAGCCTAGGTGACAGAGTGAGACTTTATCTCCAGAAAACAAAACAAAAAAAGGCAAAGAAAGAAAGAAAGAGAGAGCGAGAGAGAGAGAGAGAGAGAGAGAGAGAGAAAGAGAAAGAAAGAAAGAAATGAAAGAAAGAAAGAAAGAAAGAAAGAAAGAAAGAAAGAAAGAAAGAAAGAAAGAAAGAAAGAAAGAAAGAAAGAAAGAAAGAAAGAAAGAAAAAAGAAATTCGCATGCAGCCGAAATCTGGGTAGTCAACATGTTGGAATAGAAAGTCAGGATTAAAAATATGTCAACTGATGAGAATAATTGATTGGAACAATTACAAAATGAAAGTCGGTAGAAGTAAAGATAAATATTTAAAATTACTTTAAAATTTGCAGGGGTATGGAATGAGAAAGATCTGACTTCATTGCATGTGGAGGGGAGCAAATAACAGGGATATTCACAGTACGCTATGAGAGAAAAGTAGAATTTGCCCTGCCCACCGTCAACAAAGAAATAAAAATATTTATTACACAAAGTCAAATGATCAAATTTAATATAAATGTAATGTTTGAGTAAAGAGGGTGGTAATTTCACTGTCTTCCTCAAAGGCCATACAGAATGTGGAGTATTTGTTCTCATTTAGGCAAAATCTGAGAGTTATATGGACACAAAGATTTCATTCAATGAAGACGCCCTAGGAGAGTGAAGGAAAAGATAAAAGTCCTATTTGAAGAAAAATGGCTGCAAGGACTGGAGATATTTAATTTGGAAAAGAAAAGGCTTTGGGGAGACATAGCTTCTTCCAAACACCTGACGCATAAAAAGAAAAATTGGATAAGCTATATGGCTTCCAGTGTCAGAATAAAGAGTAACATCTAGGAATCACAGGAAGACGGATTTCGGCTCAATATGGCATATTAAACTTGGTAGCAGCTAGTGCCGTCCAGCAGGAAAACTAACTCACGCTGAAGGTCCTGCAGGAACTGCCTGTCATTCCAGTGCAGTAATGTGCTTGCAGGTCCCTGACACAGCACAGGCCCATGCTCCGGGGCCATTTTCCCTCTCTCCCTCCTGGGCTCGGTGGGGAAACAGCACCCGCACTAGGTGTTTCAAACAGAGAGAATTTAGTGAGAATGAATTACACAGGTACTGAGGGACTCGATGAACCGTGTGTTCCTGAGGTGACTGCGGGGAGTAGCCACCGCTCATGAAGACGGAGACAAAGGAAGAGGTAGAGTTCTTATTAGCACGTGGCTGCTCTAACGGGAGACCCTGTGGAGTTGGTGCTCTTTTTTTTTTTTTCCTGAAAATTGGCACGTCAGAGAGAGCATAATGAGACTTGGTCTGGAGTTCAAAGGGAAGGTGGAGGTTGGGGCCACCTACAACTGCTGGGGCCTGTGCCACATCTGGGTCCACACAGACAGGAAGAGGGAAAGAGAAGAAAGCATGCTTTCCACATCTCGCCTTTGCCTGCCATCCGGGTGTCTTCAGTCGGCAGAACTCCCACAGCTGACTGGCAAAATGTTTGGAAAATGGAGTTCTTAGCATTCCAGCTTCAGAACAGCACAGCTGGAAACATCTTGAGCTGAGAGACAACCATCAGCTCAGGTGACCCCTTGGACTGCTCAGAATCCATACACACCCTCCCACGCATAGCAAATGCCTGCCACAATAACAACTTTGACTTCAGCTATGCTCATTCTTTTGTTCTCTTTACCACATCTCACCCCCTGTGCCCTCAGGTAGCACCTCAACCTGTTAGGATTCTCTCCTTGCTGTGATGGCCCAAACTTTCACTCCTGAACCACGAGCCCTCAAGGATAATGCTTACTGCTGGACATGGAAACACTACATTAAATAGTCCTGCTCCTTCCCCCTGCCTGCTTGTCACTGTTTATCTCTTTTTCTTCCCTTTACTCCCTTCCTCCCTTCCTTCTTTTGACCTTTCTTCATTTCCCATTTGCCTGCAAAACATGCATGAAGGTGGTTGTAGAGGGAATTCTGTACTGGCTTACACCAACATGTCCTTCATGCTCTTTCAATGCAAAATTTCCAAAGTTTTAAATATGAACAGATTGTTATTATTATTGCTATTTTGCATAAGCTACTTTCATTGCATGCTTATTTGGGCCACTGGACTTATTGATTGTCCAACTATTCCCAATTACTCTGCTTATCCAAGAGTTCATATTTAATGGAGATAATTTAGAAAGTACAGATAAACAGACTAAAAATAGTGCATATATAATCTTGCCTGCACTGTTCATATATTTTTAAAGCCTAGTCACTTTCCTATACTCATAAACCACATAAATATATTTCTAAACAATGTATATGTATAATATACATGTCTACATAGTATGTACATTTGTATCATTTACCTCAGTTTTATTATATTTTTGTAATTTTGGGGGGACTTTTAATGTATATGGGCATCTTTTCTTCCACAAATCATCCATAGTGATGTTTAATGTCATCACAATATTGCAGCCTATATCTGTATCATAGTTATTTAACTAATCCTGTGTCATTGGGTATTTGCTTAGAATTTGTTGCTCTCATATTTGTGTAAATTCATGATTATATTCATAGAATAACTTTTTTACTGCCTCCTTCTAGTTATTACATTTATAACATTTTAATTGCCCAAGTATTTAGGTACTGTTTATTACAAAAGGCACATAAAAAAAAGTATTGCAATTTTTTACTCCTGTGTAAACTTTATGATCTCTTACTGAATCTGACTCATTATCTGCACTCCAATACAATGCCTTTCTCTCCTGATCTTTAATAGCCAAGTTTAAATCCAGCGTATTCTCTTTCCCCTTCTTGCTTTCCTTAACAACTTCCTACCTGGCAAAGGTTCAGTGGATGCATCTGGCAGTAGAGTTTCTGCTCCCTGGCTGTGTTCCTTGAACCAAAATATCATTTTCAAACTTTGAAATAAGGGACAATGAGGAGCTGACACTTTTGTCTTGAGATTCCTAAGGCACTTTTCAAATTCATTTAAATCCTCTGCAATTTAATACATATTCATTCAATGACTTCTGTGTGCCCACCATGCAGTCGTTGTGGGAACGCACAGATACGGGTCTGTTTTAAGATAGCTGACAGCTTGAATAGACAGAGAACTAGGTAATAGAGACTATACATTTTTTGAAAAATAAGTTTAATTGAAACTAATGCCATAGTAACAGCTCAAATAAGGACAGGTAAGTGTAAGTACAAGGAGAAGGCAGAGGATAGTAGGCACTCAGGAGACCCCAGGTTCAGTCCCCATAGCCAGGCTGTACAACATGGTCACATCAGGGCATGATCCCAGACCCTGGACACTATCTTTTGGATCTAACATTTTCTTAGCTTAGTTCTCAAGTCATTACTAGAAGTAGCCCCAGAGTCTTGGAAGCTGAGAAATGAGGTGTAAGAAATAATGACTCATGCCAGAGGATAGGGTACTTGGAATTCTTCCCCTTTACCTGTGAACAAGCATTTGTGGAATGTGGTCTGCAAGGCATGGTGGAGAAAGCAAAGATGAATCCATCCTGTCCTTCGGCAGTTTACAGACCAGTGTGGAGGGGGTGGAGGGGTATATACTTATGTATGTAACAATCATACAAACTTACATATGCGACATGCATGCAAGCTAAGTGTTATGTGTTGTGAGATGATAGTACGTCTAGCACGTCATGAGAATTCAGAGGAAGACTCTATGGAAAATAGTATCCTGAGCTGTATCATGCGGTGGGGAGCAGAATTGGAATATGTAAAGATGGAGAAGGAGAGAGCACGTGCTTTGCAGGAGTGAGAGAGCAGAAGATACCCAGACAGAGATATATGATGTCCACCAACAGCTTACATTTCTTCCTGAAAAAATCATTCATTTTCGTAGTAACTCCTTACTCAGATTATAATTAGTATACCACCTTCCAGATGAAGAAATTGAGTCTTACACCCGAAGTGACACCTCAGCGACACTCTCAACTGCCGCCGACCCAATGTGCATATGGTACCTAGGCTGCATGGACATGGGCAGTGAGAGAAAGAATTCAGAGAGAGGAATTGAGGCCAAATACTAATTGTCTTGGAGGCCAAGATAAGGAGTTCATACGAGGAATTAGCTGAATAAAAATGTAGTAGGTAATAGGCAAATAAAAACTTTTGATCGGAAGTGTGCTTTAGGAAGATGCATTCAACTAAAGGAATAGTCAGAAAGAAGGTCAAATTAGTAGCAGGGTAGGATGATATTGGGACTCTGAAGGCTAACCTAATATGAGAAGCTATTACAATAGTCAGTGCCAAAGGCAAAATCATTCTAAGGAGAAAATTTCACCAGTTGACAAGAATATTCCCCACAGTATTTTCCTCCCATTATTAAACAGCTTTGTATGAGATATAATGGACACACTATAGGCTGCCTGTATTTAAACTCTACAATTGGATAAGTTATATATGATCATCACAACCAATACAGTGAAGATATCCATTACTCCCAAATGTTTCCTCATGCCTGTTGGTGATGCCTGCCTTCTTCCCTCTCCGTTCCTTCACACCCCGGCAGCCACTAATCTACTTTCTATTTCCAGACATTAGAGTGCATTTTCTAGACTTTTATATACATGGACTCATAGCGTAGGCATTCTTGTCTGGTTTTTTTTTTTTTCATTGAACATAATTATTTCAAGATTCTTAATGTTATTGTGTTCATGTTCATTCCTTTCTATTCCACTGTATGAACGTACCTCCATTTATTTGTCCATTCACCTATTGATGTATTATTGGGTTGCTTACAGGCTTTGGCTACTACAGATAAAGTTGCTATGGACATCTGTGTATAAGTTTTTAATAGACATATTTTTCATTTCTTTTGGGTAAATACCTAGCAGTAGAATGATTAGATCATACAATACATACACATTTAAATTTTTAAGTAATCTACACATCATTTTTATATCACTAAAACATTAGCAATAACTTAAATAAGTGGTTAAACATATTATGATACATGCATATAATGGAAAACTATGAAGCTTTTTAAAAACAATGACTGTGAGTTTATATTTGACATGGAAATATGACAATAACATAAGAGAAAAGGCAGGTTATAGAATGTGATATACACATTCACTGAACTATTAATAGTGTTTATTTAATTTTACTTTTTTTTTTGGGTAAGACGTTTGGGTGTACTTTCAGATATCAGTTAATTTCTTTTCCTTTTTTTTAGTTTTTCTTTTCTTTTTTTTTATGTTTCTGAGATAGGGCCTGTCTTTACCACTGAGACTGGAGTACAGTGGCGTGATCACAGCTCACTGTAACCTCCACCTCCCAGGCTCAGGTGATCCTCCCACCTCAGCATCCCCAGTAGTTGAAACTATAGGAGCGTACCACAATGCCTGGCTAATTTTTGTATTTGTGTGTGTGTATATATATATATATATATTTTAAAATTAGTTAATTTTTTTGGTAGAGACAGGGTTTCACCACATTGCCCATGCTGGTCTTGAACTCCTGGTCTCAAATGGCCTGCCCACCTCAGCCTTCCAAAGTGTTGATATTAGAGGTGTGAGTCCCTGCGACTGGCCACTTACTTTATTTTCATAATGATCGGAAACTTTTGTTAAAGTTTTTTGTAATCTCCCCCACCCCCCTCAAGATTAAGGTTATTCTAATTTTTGAAATTGAAATGAGTGTTTGGATTGAGGGCTCAACTAACAGAATGGTCACAGGTAGCAGAGGCAGTTTTTATAACGTAAGAGCTTGTGGAATGAGAAATGAAGCATGACTATGTTGGCACTGTATTAATTTTTTTATTCATCTTTTTCTTTTCTTTTTTTGAAACTTCTTATTATGAACTATGTATTTTTCCCTCAAAGAAAAGAGTATTATGTATTTTGGTATACAGAAAGAAAAACAACAACCAGGAATGAGTGTTAATAATAGCTTCATTATTTTCAACTCAAATGCCTATGTAAAGTAACAACTAATGTATAACATATGCAGATCTATGCAAACAATTATTTAAATTGGAAGAGGAAGGATGAGATACCTGAGAATGGCAATATTTGCCGGATTGCTAATATGTCAGAAGAGCTCCTTGCTACAAGGCTGCCAAAATGAGAAATGAAGGACATTTAGCTTTTAGGGAATCCAGTGAGTGTTGGTAGGATGATATTGGGAATCTGAAGGTTAACCTAATATAATGATAATTACCTGTGAAGTGCTTTGTGTTTCTCAAACACATCCACATACATTAGTTTGCTTAGTCCTGTGAAAATCCTGTAAGGAGACAGGAGAAAGATTTTGTTTTAATCCCCATTTGATAAATGAGAAGAGTAAGCTTCATTGAAGTTAAATAAATTAACAACAAATATTGGTATGACTCAAAGATTTTCCAAGAGCTTTCATATGCATTTCTCATTTAATCCTCACAACAACCTTACAATAACCTCAGAAAACAGGGAACAGATATAATTTTATTTCTCCCTACCCATTTTTCCGATGAAAAAATTGAGCTAAATTAGACTAAGTAACTTGAACAAAGAACGCACACAGTGACTTTTTCACTGATACATCATATTTTACAAATTTATTGGGTACATGTGAATTTTTGTTATGCGCATAAATATGTAATGATCAGGTCAGGGTATGTAGGGTGACCATCGCTTTGAGTATTAATCGTTTCTGTGTTTTGGGAACATTTCAAGTCCTCTTTTCCAGCTACTTTGAAATCTGGAACGCATTGTTGCTAACCATAGTCACTCTACTGTGCTGTCAAATATTAATATTAGAACTTGTTCCTTCCACCTAAATGTGTGTTTGTACCCATCAATCAACCTCTCTTCATCCCTCCCCACACACCCTTCTCAGCTTCTGGTATCTGTCATTCCACTCTCTACCTCCATGAGATCAACATTTTTAGCTCCCACATGTAAGCAACAGGCAATATTTGTCTTTCTGTGCCTGGCTTATTTCACTTAATATGCCGATCTTCAGTTGCATCCATATTGCTGCAAATGACATGATTTCATTTTTTTAATGGCCAAATAGTATTCCAGTATGTACAGAATTACTCCTGTAATTAGCATCGTATTAGTATTATTGTATTAGTCTATTTCACACTGCCATAAAAAATACCTGAGACTGGGTAATTTATAAACAAAAGAGGTTAATTGACTCCCAGTTCCGCGTGGCTGTGGAGGACTCAGGAAACTTACAATCATTGCAGAAGACAAAGGAGAAGCAGGCAGTTTCTTCACAAGGCGGCAGGAGAGAGGATAGAGGAGAGCAGGGGAAACTGCCACTTATGAAACCATCAGATCTGGTGAGAACTGACTCACCATCACAAGAACAGCATGAGGCAAACTGCCCCCATGATCCAATCACCTCCCACCAGTTCTCTCCCTCAACACATGGGGATTACAATCTGGATTACAATTCAGATGAGGTTTGGGTGGGGACACAGAGCCCAACCATGTTACTTATCTTTGCTGTTGTAAATAGTGCTGCAATAAACATGCAAGTGCAGGTATCCCTTTGATATACTGATTTCTTTTCCTTCGGATAAATACCCAGTGGTAGGTTAGCTGCATTTCACGATAGTTATATTTTTTAATTTTTCGAGAAATCTTCATACTGCTTTTCATAGAAGTTGTACTAATTTGCATTCCCACCACAGTGTACAAAAGCCTCCTTTACTCTGCATCTTCACCAGCATCTGTTATTTTGTGTCTTTTCAGCAATAACCATTCTAATGGTAATATCTTATTGTGGTTGTGATTTGTATCTCATGATAAATGATGTTGGGCATTTTTTCACATACATGTTGGTCATTTGTATGTCTTCTTTTGAGATATATCTATTCATGTCCTTTGTCCATTTTTTTTTTTTTTTGAGATGGAGTCTTGCTGTGTTGCCCAGGCTGGAGTGCAGTGGTGTGATCTCAGCTCACTGCAAGCTCCGCCTCCTGGGTTCATGCCATTCTCTGCCTCAGCCTCCCGAGTAGCTGGGACTACAGGTGCCCGCCACCATGCTTGGCTAATTTTTCCTTTTGTATTTTTAGTAGAGATGGAGTTTCTCCGTGTTAGCCAGGATGGTCTCGATCTCCTGACCTCGTGATCCACCCACCTTGGTCTCCCAAAGTGCTGGGATTACAGGCTTGGGCCACCGCTCCCGGCCCCTTTGTCCACTTTTTAATAGGATTTTGTTTGTTTTGCTGTTGAGTCATTTGATTTTCTTGTATATTCTGAATATTAGTCCCTTGTCAAATGAATAATTTGCAAATATTCTCTTCCATTCAACAGGTTGTCTCTTTATTCTTTTGGTTATTTGCTTTTCTGTGCAGAACTTTTTAGTTTAATATAGTCCCATTGGTATATTTTCATTTTTATTGCCTGTGATTTGAGGTCTTAGCCTCAAAATCTTTACCTAGGCCAATGTTCTGAAGTGTGTTCTATATGTTTTCTTCTAGCAATTTTACAGTTTGGGGTCTTAATCCTTATGTATTTAAACCATCTTGGGTTGATTTTTTTCCATGGTCATTTTAATGACATTAATTCTTCTGATCCATGAGCATGAAATGTCTTTCCATTTGTTTGTGTCCTTTTCAATTTTTTTAGCAGTGTTTTGTAGTTTTCCTTGTAGAGATCTTTCACCTCCTTGGTTAAATTTATTCCTAGTTTTTTTTCCTTTTTTTTTTTTTTTTTTTGAGCTATTGTAAATGGGATAGCCTTCCTTTTTTCTATCTAGGCTAATATATTATTGATGTATAGAAATGCTGCTGATTTTTGTATATTGATTTTACAGCCTGCAACTTTACTGAATTTATTTATCAGATCTAAGAGTTTTTGGGTGGCTGTTTGATAGACGATTTAAACTCCAGACTTGGGCTTTAAAGCCAATGTTCTTTGATTTATTCCACAACTGCAGTATGCCTGAGATCGTAGTGCTAGTGAATACTGAAGGTAGTGCTTAACTGTAGTCTTTTCAATAACTTTAATGCTCCTTACCTAATATAGGCTGAGCATTCCTAATCCAAAAATCCAAGCTTATTGAGCATTGACATGATGCCACAAGTCAAAAATTTAATACCTGACCTGATGTAATGGGTCTCAGTCAAAATGCAGTCAAAACTTTGTTTCATGTGCAAAATCATTTATAATATTGTATAAATTTATCCTCAGGCTATGTGTAAAAGGTATATATGGAATTTAAATGAATTTTGTATTCAGACTTCAATTCCATCCCCCAAGATATAACATTAGGTATAAGCAAATGTTCTAAAATCCCCAAAAATCCAAAATTAAAAACATTTCTGGTCCCAAGCATTTCCAATGAGGAACAGCCAACCTATATACCATACAACCATGTCAGTGTGAATGCACATTCTTTATCTTGTATTGTTGTTTTATTTACTATACTAGAAAGCTTAAGAAATTGATAATGGTGTGTGTGGGTATGTGTGTGAGTGTGTGTGTGTATGTGTGTATGGTGAATGGTGCAGAGCTGGGAATTCTTTTTAAGCCCATGAAATTTGGAATGTGTAGCATGGAGTTGTGGAATGATGTATGGTATTGTTCCACACAGCTCATGACTCCTGTACTTTGTGACAATATCTTATGTCATGGTGAAATACAATGTGTGTAGTTAGAAAGTGCAGATATGCCAACTGGCTCTGTGTTTTGATTAGATTATTTACTGCTACCACTCTTACCCTGTTTAAAAGCTTTCCTTCTCTACAGCATGTCTCAATAAAGCTAATAACTTGGTTTTCCTTGCTTTTGGAAATTTCTTTTGGGGGGCTTTTCTACATTGTCAAGTTTGAGGACGATATTCATTTTAGAACTGCCTACTAAGAGTTTAATGATTGGCTTAATATTAAGTGTTTAGTAATACTTTTCTCATTTGTATTTAATCCTAAGTATTTTTTCCAAGGATGAGAGATTTCTATGCATAACATGATAATCCATTTAAGTTATTGCATAACAAATTATTACATTTGTTACAAGCTAAGCCAGGGCCCATGTTTTTCTCTTGGAAATAAGAGGGCAAACTAATGCCCTTGGAGTTCACTTAGCTTTTCCAATTACTCGGGACTTGGTTGCACCAAATCTGGTTGGTTTGCATGTTTCTAGATGGGAGTTCCTGTCATTCTGGCTGTCATGAAGAATGCCTTTGATTTTTAGTATTATTCTTCTTTTGAAAATTTAAAAAACTTCTTATAATGGTTTTAAATGTATTTAATTGTATAGCTATGTTTATCAGATACAGAGAAGTCGAGTGAGGAATCAAATATCTAGGACAAAATCCTGAGTGTTTTGGATGCAGACCTTGACTCTGCCTGGCTGAGTACCACGCGGGGCAGGAAGAGCCTCATCCCAAAAGGACGGCTCCTGCCCAACGTGGAGGCCTCACTAATGCTTTCTTATTTGGAGAATGAGTTTCCTCAGTGAATATCAGATAGTTCTGGGTTTTTAAAAATGAGGGGAATAAAATAACTAGTTTTGATAGAAATATTTATGGGAACATGTAGATAAAAAAGACAAAAAGTCCAGCAAGAAGCTCTGTGGTGCTCTCATAAGTAGAGTAAATGTGTTTTCCCTTCATAGTCTGCCTCAAACTCTTTAAGATGGTTGGTAAACTCTCCAAGGACCTGTTCTTTTTTTATTCTCTTGTAGGCTTGGGGAGATAAGGACACACTGACCTTGGACCAAAGTAGCCCAGAGACAGATCCTTTTACACCATTATCATGCTAGGTACACTGTGACCTTAATGGTTGGCCTTAATTCCTCACCCTCATCTTCTCCTCTGCTGTGGTCCCCCAACACCCTTATCTAACAAACAAATACTTCCTCGCCCTCTCCCTCCCCTCCTTCTCTTCATCTGCCTTCCTTCCTCTCCCTCTCCCTTCTCTTCCCTCCTCTTCTCCTTTCCCCCCTCCCTCATCTTTTCCTTCTCTATATTCTTCCCCTCTTCCTCCCTCTCTTCCTCCTCCTACCTTTCCCTCTCCCCCTCCCTTTCGCTTTCACATTGGACTAACAAGAACCAAAGGGAGGGAAAGTGTGAGGATTTTTCACATTGCTTCGCTACCTGCAGTAACACCACAGAAATTATAATAACCAGCCCTGGCAGGGCATATTCCTCCAAGGACTGCCTAAGTTCTTTGCATCGATTTTTACCTAGCCTTTGGGAGGAGATGAGAAACAAGGAATGTAATTTCCCATCTTTGTAGCTGCCCAGGGAGACCAGTTTGCAGGCACTGCCAAGTCTCATGCTGAGTCAGGAAACCGACCCACATTGCACCCAACATTCCGCTTTGTGTTCAGATGCTGGGCTGCTACTGGAGAAGTGGCTAATGGGGTGCTAAATGGGATCAGAGGTTGCTCCCCGTGAAGCAAGTTATCTGTGGGTGTTTGTGAGGGTGGTGGAGGAAGGGCCAGAACGTACAAGCTGAAAGAAAAGAACTAGTCTTTGACTTCTGTAAAACTCCTCAAGTAGAAACAGATGGCGTTTGTGACTTAATTGAGCTATTATTAGATGCTAAATTGGAACCACTCTTAACTGTGCCACCCTCCTCCAAAGCACTACTTTACTTGAAAAGCCCTGATTGTGCATCTATGGCTTTCGGCAAAGGTAAACTGAATGAGTAAAGATGTCAAGTTTTAATGGTCTGTCTTTACACTAGCTGTTGAAAGTGGTGCCATCTTCAAAGAGCCAAAAGTACACGCAGATCCGATTCTGGGGACCAGTTTTTCTTTCCATTTACACAGTGGAGTCATTGAAGAACCATTTCTTCCCTCAGTCTCCCTTGATGAACTGAGGATGGTTGTAGGAGATGGGGTTGGAGCAGGGGGAAGAGTAACATTCAGCCATATCTTTAGCGACCTGAAGAGCCTGACTCCTGCATTCCAGCCGGGCGCGGTGGCTCACACTTGTAATCCCAGCGCTTTGGGAGGCTAAGGTGGGTGGATCATGAGGTCAGCAGATCGAGACCATCCTGTGCAACATGGTGAAGCTCCGTCTCTACTAAAAATACAAAAGTTAGCTGGGTGTGGTGGTGCGTGCCTGTAATCCCAGCTACTCAGGGGGCTGAGGCGGGAGAATCACTTGAACCAGGGAGTCAGAGGTTGCAGTGAGCTGAGACACTGCACCACTGTGCTCCAGCCTGGCGACAGAGCGAGACTCCATCTAAGAAAGAAAGAAAGAAAGAGAGAGAGAGGGAGGGAGGGAGGGAGGGAGGAAGGAAGGAAGGAAGGAAGGAAGGAAGGAAGGAAGGAAGGAAGGAAGGAAGGAAGGAAGGAAGGAAAGAGCATTCGATGATTGGGTGGGGAGAAGACATGAGGGGTGAGTGAAAGGGGAAAGCTCAGGTTGTCCCACTGGGTGTCCACCTCCCTGCTCCTCTGTGCCTTCCATTGGTGCCTCCTGAGTGTTAGGCATCAAAGTGTGGCTGGATGGTATCTTGGACAGAATCATAGTTTTACACTCATTTCCTAAATAGGTAGCTCTTACATGTGAATGCTCTGAGGACTAAGTAATCTCAATATTAAATTACTTTGGAAGCTAAATACCACAAACGAGAGCAAAATGTGTTGATGCTAATGCTAAGAAGTAGAGACCTGGGTATTTTTTTTTTTCCGAGATTAATTCCTCGGTGTGACATTTCTGCATCCTTCCACCCCTTTGGCTTCTGTCTTCTTCTCCCCATCATGCAGGGATGGTTTTGGAGATCCAGGGAAGAGGAAGAAAACTGCTGTCTTCCTTCCCGACTTCAAGCCTCAGCTCAGTATAATTCCAGCCTTTGTTTTGACACTTTTTATCATGTTCCCAGACACATTGAGCTCTGTTCTTCCCCGTAGGGAAGGGGTGAAGAGTTCAGCTTTAGCTCGGGCCATACTTCCCTTCTTTTTCCTGATCCCCTGAAAAGAATTGCTGACACTCGCAGCTGAAGGCACTAAGTCATGCAGCCTCACGTCGGTGACCCACTCACCTCCCATGCCTTCAATAAACCTGGCAGGCGGAGCTCACGGGATCATCAGACTCTCGCAGCAGGATTTGTATTCGTGACCTGATTTACACTTTTCCCCCACTCCTGCCAATAATTTGTATGGCGAAACATTTGTTGAGAAGGAAAAGAGGAAGGAGGTGGTAACGTATTTCTCTGGCCATTAGGCTGTGTGCTTTAGGGAACAGCCCTTTCTAACTAAAAGGTAAAATGAAAGGAAGAGAAAACTTGGGGTGTGGAAGGCATTGCCAGTAGCCCACAACATCCGTTGAATTCCAAGAGAGCTTTTTCATAACCTGTGAAAAACTCAGTTATTGCTAGGATCACACTTTTCTCTTTTTGTCAGCAGCCATCTTATGACCAAGAGGTGACCAGCATGAACACGAACGCCTTCACACTGAGGGTAGGAAGCTGGAAAGCAGACTTGAGACAGCAGGTGGCATCCTTGAATATCTCAACACTAACGCCTTTATGTCCCCAGACTTCATGTTCTTCTAGGGGAGGAAATCAATCTCTATTTATTTACCCTACCATATATGAGGTAGGGACTGCATGTCTGTCCCTCCCTATTCCCATGTTGAAATCCTAACCTTCAGTAGGATGGTATTTGGAGGTGGGACCTTTGGGAGGTAATTAGATCATGAGAGTGGGGCTCTCACGGTGGGATTAGCACCTTATATAATATAAGGAGATACGTGAGAATGGTGGTTTTTCAGCCATGTGAGGACAATAATGAGAAAATGACTATCTGCAAACCAGAAACAGTCCTTCATCAGACACCACATGTGCCAGTGCCTTGATCTTGGACTTCCAGCCTCCAGAATTGTGAGAAATGCAAGTTTGTTGTTCTGTCACCAAGCCTATGGTATGCTGTAATAGCATTCCAAATGAAGACAAGGAACTGTTCCTTTCATTCTGAAGCACTTCTAGCAGCTGCCTGGTGTGACTCAACGTGGTCTCTAAGAGACTATGCAGGCCTGTGTAACTCTGCTGACTGCACGTCTGGACGTGGTCAGCATTGCACAGCAGTGGTTCCCAGGGGCAGAATGGTTATATAAGTGTGTGTGTGTGTGTGTGTGTGTGTGTGTGTGTGAGAGAAAGAGACAGAGAGAGAGAGGCAGCAGTGGGGAGAGTCATGTTGATGAAAAGGACAAAGTCAGATCATGTGAAAATCTACCAAAATCAAATATTTGAAAAAGTTGTGACTAAAGAGTTGGAATCACAGCAACTTAGTCTCAATTTTATTAGTTCTACCTACAAGGTTCACCAGGCCCCTCACCACATAACCCCCACAAGCTCTCTGCCACCTGTGTTCATCTGTCAGGGGGTCAAGCCCTCTTTTTAAAAGAATGTATTCATTTTGAAAAAATTCAGAGTTCTCACTAAGTGCCAGGCATTATTCTAAGAATTGGGAGAATAAAGATAAAAACAAGGACTGGAGTTCACATTCTGTTTATTTTTCAGTACATGACATACAAACTTCCATTTGATGCTTAAAATAATATTGTGAAATGAGTAGTTTTTCTTGTTTTACATTTTTACAGATGGGAAAACTGAGGCCCAGTCTGAGGCTAAGTAATTTCTCCATAATCATGCAATCACTGTAAGAACTGAAATTTGCAGCCAGATCTAAGTCCAGAGTCTCTTTGCTTTCCACTGACCTGAACTATTAATTTCTGTCTTTTAAGGGCTCACAGTCTAATTAGAACAATAGAAAATATTTGAAGTCAAAGAGATCAGAGCAGGGCTCCCACCTCTACTACTGCTTTGTTAATGTGTATTAGCAGTTTCATGTGGGCTCTTTTATCTGGGAAAAGAAAATATTACCATCTACTTCATCAGCAAGAATTTAGTAAAGGTTCATTCTGTGATAGCTGGTAGTACAGGTGGTTTGTACATGCACAAGTGCATGCATGTAGGAATATAACTTTAAGTGACTGAACTAGAATTTGATAGTCATACTTGCTTTTTACAAAGGACTACTGTTTACAAACAGAGGTAGCCACTGAGTAACTGAGGGAAATCAATAACAACATTTTAGAAAAGGGAATGTTGGAACTGGGACTTACCGGATGATAAACACTGACTAGTCTGAGAAATGGGGAGGAGTAGGCGGGGGAGGACCTCTTAGCAGAGGCACCTGTGCATAAAAACAGATGCGCTGTGCAGTATCAGGGGCTAAGTCACTGCGAGCTTCTAGCTTCGTGTGGCCAGCAGAAAGTGGGGTGGAGGTGAGACTGGAGTATACGTTTGAGGTCAGCCTGAGTAGGTTCTTGGGTACCATGTTAAACCAACAGAGACAAGCGACCTGAAAGTCTTCTCTCCCTACAGAGAAATAGAGAGAGCCTCCTCTTTTGCTCAGGACACAGCTTCCTGGAGCCTGCTGACCTTTGGGGGTCATGGTCACGCAGGGTGGGAGGGGGATTCCGTTTCTTCCTGCACTTTGGCCCTGCCATACCTCCTTTCTCAGTTCACCTGCTTGAGGTGTTGCTTTCCATGCAGGTGCGAGAACACACCTGCATAGGAAAGACTGTGCCTCTGCACCTCCCCATCCCGACAGCATCTTGAAAGGAGAAAATGGCTCTAATGGACATCTCTATTATAGTAATAGCCAAAGGCACTGCTTTTAAGTAGTATTAAAGAAGCAGAGAGGAGAGCAGCCCATAATTCATGTGTTTTTTTGCTGGGGGGTATCCCATTTTCTCACATAAGGAGAATTTATCCTAAACAAGGTAGGCTTGGTCACGTCTGGAACTACAGAAAGAGAACGCACCATGATGCCATCTCGTGCACCCCAAACCTCGGCCCTCTGTGCTGCCTTGGTGAAGACTTGTTTCCATGATCATATTCTGTTCTGCCCAGGAAGCTTCCTACAGTACGCCTAGGAAGCACTATCTGGTTTCATCCGTTAGTAGCAAAATGGAACCCTGTGCTCAGTGACATGATGGGGTTTCCAGTAGCCCCGGGGTGTTTGCTGTCCTCCCTCAGTCCTGGAGAAATCATAACGTGCAGATTTCCCCACCAGCCACTTGACAGCCCAATCCCTCCCTTGAATGGTCCTTCCATGGGGCAGGGTATTGCCCATTTTGTGGTACTTGGCTGGCCCCACACAGTGTCCTGGGAATCTTAAGTACCTAAGTAACTAAGTTGCCCTGTGGAAATGTAGTCGCATGTGAAAACAAGAGAGCACGCTGGTTTCTCTGCATCCCCTTCGGAGGAGCTTCAGGGCACAGAGCTATTGCACATCACCACCCTCTGTCCTTGTTAAAAGGAGAAATGACTTTGACTGTGGACAACTCCGGGCGGGCAGAAGGTAGGTGATGGGATTAGGACGTGGGACAGTGTTGATTTCCCACCGCGGGGCCTGTGGGAGTTTGGAACGGATCTCCTCTTATCCTTCCATCTTGGTGGAGTTTATTTCTCAATTCTGGATTCCCAGCCTAAGGCAAGGTTAACATTTGTGACTAATACCATTTCCACCCAAGATGTTTCTCACCTCATTCCCTTCAGCCAGCCCCCGCTCTTCAGCCCCACGTCTCCCGTTCCATTTATCTCCATCAAAGGGAGATGGAATCTTCCCTTGTGATTGTGGCAGCTTGACAAGCTTCTGTTTTTCCGAGTGAATAATCCTGTTTGTAGGACATCAAGGAAACAGTTCACTCCCCCGGAGGCCTAAGCACAGCTGCATTGCTCCCTGGGTGGTGGATGGTCTCCTGGTCCTGTCCGAGGGGAGGCAGCCTCCGAGGGGAGGCGGGAAGGGAGGAGACACCGCCCAGGAGGAGCAGGGCCTTTCCAGAGCCCAGCCAGCCTGCAGGTTGCGCCTTGCAGCCCCGCGGCCTGTGCGCCCGAGTCTCCATTTCACGGCGGCCAGTCGGCTTCCTGAGTCCAGCATGTTTCTTGTTCATTCTTCACACCACCCACCCCTTCTTTCCGCGAATCTCCTTTTCAGAATCCCAAGTCACACCACCTGGGCTCTACCTAGAAGGGAAGCACCTGTGACCGGTGGAAGGAAAATTCACTTAGCGGTAATTAGACGCTGAGCTCAGGGCGCAGCTCCAGGGACAATGCCCGCAGCCCCAACCTCCTCCACTGCTCAGTGGAGCACACGGGGAAGGACACCATGTTCTCCAGCTTGCAGGTGCCGCGTGCCTTTGCCAGTTCCTCGGATAGAGGTATGGTGGTTGCTCTGTCCCTCTACAAGCCTCTGCCCTGCAATGGTTTGTCGGGTCATTTCACAGAGCTCCATGCTTTTCGTGGAGAGTGAGGGCCGGCGCTGCTGTCCCGCATATTGAGCTCATTAGTGCAGAACTCATTTCGGCAACTGTGGAGCAGGCAGGATGAACAAAGTCCACCTGTGAGCGACTATGCCAGGCCTTGGGAGGGGCTGCAGGCTTGCAGGGGCGATAGGGGCGCGGTGTGGCTCTCTAGGCGCTTATGGGGGCGGGAGATGTCTGTGCCCAGGAATAGCTACAGTCGCCCCAGAACTGTCTGCGCTCCAGGACACGGGTGCACTAATGGGCGGCGGGCGAACCGCTGGCTCCCTCCCACAGCACAGGTGCATTTTGTCTGCAAGACCGCATTGGTGGTGTGCTGATGGATACCGCCGGAACCTGGAGGGAGTAACCTCCCCCGACCCTGGGCTGGCCCCAGCCTTCCTCTTCTTCCTGCTCTGTGTGGAAGGCGGGGCATCACCCTTGGTTCCAGGCAGCCAGCGAGCATTGCGCTCCCGGAAACCCCCTCCATGCTGGGCTTCGCCCCAAAGGGCTGGTCTGCTGAATAACCGTCACTCAGGCAGCATCTGGCTCAGGAAACTCCCCGCACTTTCAGGCTGAGGTGAGACCATATGCCTGGGAAATTTCACGGACACCGCCAGCTCGGTGGTCAAACGGTGGGAGGCCGAAGGCCCCGGCCTTTGCAACAAGTGGGGGGTCATAGGAAGTGTCCCTTTGGGGCTGGGGACCCAGGGCAGCCGTGTGGAAGGGAGTCACCCAACCAGAGCACGAACTGCAAGACCGTGGGCAGCCCTGCAGCCTGGCGGGTAGGACTGTCAGGCCACAGGCATTTGAGCACTTGCCGTGTCACAGATACTGCGGAGAACAATTTGCCCTTCACTGTAGCCCTCAGAGTATCTATCGTGTGTGACTATTGTCTCCACTTCTAAGAGGAGGAAACGTGAGTGGAGAGGTGTTTAGTTACTTAGCCAAACTGCCTGAGAGCTGGAGCTGGTATTTGAACCCGGGCGAGTCTGACTCCAACATCTGTGTTCTTAAATATTCCCCCCGTGGCCGTGGGGAAGGTAAACACAATGGATAACGAGACAGAGACACACAGGTTAGACAGGTTTTATGAATCAGAATCAAACAACATAAGTTGCCTGTCTCCCCCTTCTTCCCTCCTCCCTTCTTGCCTTCTCCCCTTTCTCCCCTCCTTCGCGGCTTCCTTCCTTCATCTCTATCAGCCTTTATTGATAGCATCCTACCTGTGTATCATCCACAATTCCTGTCAAAATCCTGTGCTCCCAGAAGCGGAGCCTCTCTGTCTCTTGACTCCAAAGCTGTCTGAGCTTGCTGTGGCTTCAGTCCAGAGGAGTCCAGCTTCCTTCCTTCCCCTGTGGGCCTCGTGGGCCTTGCATTTGCATCCTTTGCAGGTGAAGGAATGGCGTGGAATCTCGCGCGAGAACTTCATGGTTCCTCTGCCAGAATTATGTAGGAATAATTAGAATTATTAGGTCCTTGTGTGATGTAGTAGGAAGAAAAGAGGTTATGGAGTTGGCCATAGATAAAATAGAATCTCTGCTCTGCTAACTTCTAATTATGTGCTTTCAAAAAATACATTTCCCTTCCTGGAGATTCAGTTTCCTGGTGTGGATAACCCATCCCGATGGGCAGTTATACAAGAAAATTGATGTTAAGTTCCTAGCACGGTGCCTGGCACATTGCGAATGTTCAATAGACTTTAGTTCCTGTTTCTCTTTTTCTAGTGGGATTGTAAACATCTTGGGATCCATGTTCATTGGGTTTATCTTCACATTTCAGTAGTGCCAGGTACACACCTTTACACACTGGGTTCACATAATTTTGTGGAACAGATACGGAAATGAATGAATGGATAAAAATGAGCAAATAAAAAGCCTTTTAATGGATAAATCCTCTTAGATCTTCCGCTGGTTATCATTTTCAAATTTTCATTTATATTGGCAAATAATTAAGCAACTAATATGCTAAATACTGAGGATAGCAAGATAAGTTAAATATGGTCCATCCCATGAATGAGCTTACAGTTGAATGGGGAGACATTCATAAACAACCACCCACAATACAAATGTATAGAAACCCACGGGCAGCTGAGGGACAAGAGCTCATATTTTTTGCTACTTTGGTAAACAGCAGTGCAATCTTGGGAACTTATTTAATGTATCGGATACTCTTTTCTCATCTGTAAAATAAAGGTGGGGACTTCAATAACTCTGCCTCGAAGAACTTTTTCAAGTATTTAATAAAAATTGCTCTGCGGAGTGCCTGACACATAGTAGATGCTAAATAAACGCTCCTGATGTCAGCACTAATCATAGATAGTCATCAGTAACATGCTGCAGGGCTTTTTCACTTCCAAGAAGACATCATTAGGATATGGCATCCTAATGAATGTGAACAATTACCAAAAAGAATGGAAAGGTATCCCTGACAGAGGGAATGTTTTGCATCAGCTCAGCGGCCACAGACATAGACATTGATGAGTACGGCTGGAGAATAAACGAAGAAGATGAGGAAGTGGGGGTGAAAAACCCGAAAGCCTGGATCACAGAGGAATTTAAATGTCAAGCAAAGGCATTTGGAATTTATTTTATAGGGAATAGCGAGCAAATAAAAAATTTTAATATAGAAGGAATGTGATCAGAGCTGTGTCTGGGGACCATAAGTTAAGGTCCCTTTTCAAATTCCTCTGATGGCTTCCCCTATAATTCAGAATAAACTCAAAAGTTTTTGCCACAATCAGTAGGCTCCCTCCCCCAAATCATCCCTCATCTCCTATCACCCCGATCC